>NC_056725.1:1699724977-1699982477 GCF_019279795.1 Protopterus annectens | reverse complement strand
CCACATCCCACCCCCACCCCCAGCAAAAAAGACCACAGTGAAGAACTTCTTAAAAGCAAACTTCACACTTATTAAGACTGGAGTGGTATCCTTCAAGGCCCCCGAGCCAGTGGAAACCACAACCCACGCTGCTGAAACCCTTACAAATGCCTTCTACGAGCACCTCCAGGAATGTATGGATCAAGCAATCCCTAATAAAATCAAGACCCTTTCCACCAAAGGCAGGCACCCGGTCTGGTGGACCCCAGCCATAAACAAACTCTACAACAAGAGGAGAAAGCTACTACATGACAGAGCAAAATCCCTAAAAGGGAAGGCATCTCTGATCAATACTAGCAAAAACTACGATCACTCATAAAATCATCCAAGGCCAACTTTGAGAGAAAAATCGCTAATGACACAAAAGACAATCATAAGGCCTTCTTTAGCTATGTTAGAAACCTGGGTGGAAACTCTCAGATATGCTCAGAATTAGTCCAAAATGATAAAAATCACTGAACCCACAGACATTGCCAACATACTGGCAGACAGGTTCAGTGCAAATTTCTCCCTCCCCCCCAAAAGGAGAAATATCTATCCCACCAGAGTCTAGCCTCCCAAACATCTCAGATGCCCAGGTGAGAGCTGCTCTCTCTAAAGCAAAAAACACAGCATCAATGGGACCGGACGGTGTCCCCGGCTGTGTGCTACACGAACTCAATGAGGAACTAAACCCACACATAAGGCTGCTGTTTATTCTTAGCCTTACTACAGGATACTTACCCAAAGATTGGCGTACAGCAACTGTGGTCCCACTCCACAAAGGCGGTGCTTCTACAGACCCTGGAAATTACCGCCCCATAAGCTTGACGAGCCTTGTCTGCAAAGCTATGGAGAGGATCATAATGGAACTCATAAATAAAGACATTGGGGACCTACAGACACTGGATCCTACCCAATTTGGCTTTGTCAAGGGCAGATCATGCCTCTTGAACTTGGTCGACTTTTTCGAAACAGTCACTAAGGCCATTGATGAGGGTAAGGCAGTTCACACAGCCTACCTTGACCTAGCAAAAGCGTTCGACACAATACCCCACTCGGGCATCATAGAAAAGCTCACCAGCTTAGATGTAAACCCATATGTCACAAGATGGGTTGCAAACTGGCTCAAGGACAGAACACACAGGGTTAGAGTTGCTGGTGCCATGTCAGACTCTAAGCCGGTCACGCGGTGTCCCACAGGGCTCAGTCCTGGGACCCTCTTGTTCGGCATTTATTTTTCTGAAGTGCAGGCAAACATAGGGGATTGTGGCTGACAAAATTTGCAGATGACTGCAAACTGGGCACCATAATTGACACTCCATCAGACACAGACATCCTCCAGAGAGGTCTCATAGAAATGGATAACTGGTGCCAGAGCCATGGCCTTAAGCTAAATGCCAAAAATGTATAGTCATACCCTTTGGGAAAAACAAGGTAACCCCTAATTACCACATAGGTGGTAATCCATTAAACACGGAAGAAGTTATCAGGGACCTGGGGACCCAAGTTGACAGTAACCTCTCTTTTGACACTCACATTGCCAAAGTGGTTAGGAAGACCTTCTACATTGCCCACCTGATCATGAAGGGATTCACATCCAGATCAGGAGAGGTCATTGTACCCCTGTACTCTTCACTTATCAGACCAATGATTGAGTACAACGCCCCATTCGAATGTACCTTACCCGACACCTGCAGCAGTTGGAAAGACCCCAAAAGTTCCTCACCAAAAGGATAAAGGGGCTCAAACATATGTCATACGATGCCCGACTGAAGAAACTCCAGCTCTATTCAGTCGCATACCATCTGCTCAGAGGTGATCTGTGCCTGACATACAAGGCCATGTCCAACCCGGAATTAATGGACATGCTCCACCTAAAAAATCCAAATCCACCAGAGCCATGAGAGCAAGAGACTTAAACCTCAACACGGATATAAATAGGACGTGCTGGAGGGACAGATTCATCACCCAGAGACTCCCTACACTATGGAGCAGAATCCCAGTCCATGTGAGGCAGAGCCCCTCACTGACTCTGTTCAAGAGAAATCTTGACGAGTGGATGGGAGATCGTAGGTTTACCCCGGGAATCATCTCTGTGTCACTGCTGGACAGAGGCACAGCAAACTAATGGGTATAGTATTCTCATCCTAAGGGGTGGTGAACGCCACACACACTCTGGCTAGGCTTATAAATGCCCTAGGGCAGATAGCCTAGTATGAACCTATGAACCTATAAACCTATATATATATAGATGAATATAGATGTGTATCCGTACACCCATACACCTGCCATTAACATACAGAGATGCACATAGATGGCTTTGCAGCATTTTCCTGCTATGATGCTAACAGTCCCAGTACTACAGTAAAACTGTATGGATGGATATTCACTTCAGTCCTGAAACAGTATGGTGAAGCCATTATTTGAGTCAGGTTACCATGCTGTTGTGATCCTGGTGAAAAGCTCTAGGGAAGTATGCATGGCTAATTAACTTTAACTATATCCAAGATGGCAACATTTACATGTAGTATAATGTATCTGTGACATAATGTACAGAGCAGTCCTGCTACTAACAGGATTGTACAGTATGCTATGCATTTTTGAATCTTGTCTAATAACTTTAAAAGTGACACTGTTCGTCATAACATTACCAATAAAGCACAGTAGGTATTTTGTATGTGCCCAAGCTTCACTAAGAAATCTGTCTCTGTACTCCTTATAAACATGCAAGCACAAGTAACTTTTTATCAGTAACAGATAGCATAGCACTAAGTGTAACAGTTACTCAGCAATTATGGATTAGCATTGTGATCACAACAAAACATAACAAATACATATCTGTAGAGTACTGCTTTAATAAAAGAAACAATAGTAAAAAAAATGCAATTAAAAAGCAAATTTTATATGAGATGTCTGAATCACACACCTCACATCTGAGAGGCGATACACTCCTGTGCACACTGTTATCTAGCATAATCAATTCTGGATGGAATAGAATAGAATAAAAAGGGATACAGCAATTGTTTTGTTTGGTTTGAGTGCGGTCTTAGGTAACCCTGCCATAGAAGAAGGTATAGTCTAAGACTAAGCATCCTGCTATTTAGGAGATGGGGATACGACAGTCTTAAACATGCTGTACAGTTTCAAAAATCCTACCTGCATCACATATTGCAATGTTGTAAACTATTTCAAATTTTAGAATAATAACTTGGAAGCTCAGTGCTGAAATATGGCCCTACATGCACTAATATTCTGAATTCCCTGAGGCTGTGAAACATTATTAAAGCACACAGGCAAATGATCTTACATTTCCAAAGAAAATAATCCTAGTCAGATAGAAAACCATTATAGCATCATCCCAGTTCCTAATCCAGTTAAGTGAGATTAATGCACACAGAACCCATCTAATCTGAACAGAATACACTGTGTAAAACTGGAAGTGGTGAGTCATATTCATACAGCTCAATAATTACCTGAAAAATGTCTCTTTCTGTTTATACTTCTGTAACATCCCTTTATATTGAAAGAATTTTTTTCTCTTTTATGTTATGAACAAGGTATGGTGTTAATCTTCTTGGCTCTTTTCTTTCAATGTGATGTATTCACATTCTCAGAAGTAGGAGAAATTCTTTCAAGTAAGGTCGTAGACTGCATCATTAGTAAATTCAAATGGGAAAACACCAGACCAGTAATCACTTTAACAAAGCAGGATAAAACGTATAAACTTCATGTTTTGCTTTCAGAATATTTATCACTACCAACAGCTGTGACTTTCTAACAGCCAGATGAATTGAAATATTATGCTTGGCATATAATAGAAATACACTGGCATATTTTATTTGTTTAAGGTTCTGTGTTATAGGAGTACAGCTACTTTCTTCTTCTTTCTAAACTTTATAAAATAATAAGGAGCGACTTCTTATTTTAAATTCTTTGGATTCAAAGAAGTGGTACATGTATATGTTCTGTCTGGCAGGTACTGAATAAGAAGTCTGCAGCAAACAATGAAAGAGATGTTTACAAGAACTCAAACTGCCAGCTTCACCGTCCTTGGGAATATGAAAAAAAAATCAGAAAGAAGTCCTGCATCTGTTTTCAAGTGCAACTCTATGATTGATCATATCCAGAATATATGAAAGTATATCAGTACATCCAGCATTTCTACTTCCTACTATATCCATAGAGACTGCACACTGCTCTGTTTCTTTTTTTTTCAATAATCCGTCTTTTATTATTTTTCAACTACATGACTACAAACTACTATATATATACAATATGAACATGACTGCTTCCAAAAGTTACACAAATATTGTATATTAACACACATTATTAAAAAGGAAATACAACAACAAAAAAAAACAGCGGTCTGTATTATTGTTACAACCTATATCAAATCTAAGATTGAATCTGTCCTATAAATATATGTCCTGAGAAAAAGTGGATAGGTACCTCTAGGCCAACACAATATTAAAGATTTGCTCCCATATTTTTATATTGTTTATGTTTTTCTTATGGTCATTGATTAACAATGTGTGCGCTAATATATGTCTTATTGCTAATGTTCTAAAATTTTCCCAAGATATCTGGTCTGGGTTCAACCAGTTTGAAGCTATGTACAGTTTCATTAATAAACAAATATTCATGATTATGATCCTTTTTGATTTGTCTAAATTATCCGGGGGAATATGTAGGATCATAAATTCCCAAGAGAGTGTTGAATGTTGGTAGCCCAT
This sequence comes from Protopterus annectens, assembly GCF_019279795.1. Classification (NCBI taxonomy): domain Eukaryota; kingdom Metazoa; phylum Chordata; order Ceratodontiformes; family Protopteridae; genus Protopterus; species Protopterus annectens. Next base: position 1,699,977,723 of record NC_056725.1, on the reverse strand, counting down.
TTTCTGTAAATGAAGTTTTAATGAATTCCAAAGTTTAAAAATGCATTTGCAACTCCAGAACATGTGCAACAGGTCAGCTGTCTGATCTATACAATGTGGGCATTTAGGCAAATTCTTTGAGTCAAATTTATGAAGAGTAAGACAGGTATAGTAGGCATTATTAAATATCATCAGTTGTGTGAACAGTAATTTTTGGAGAGATACTGACTTTAGTGTTAGATTAAATGCTTCCAAAATCTTGCTGTCATCAACCAATATTAATTTTTCCCTCCAGTAGTTCGATAAGAGAATATGTTTATTATATTTCATCTCTTTTATCAGTTTATATGAGGTAGTTATATATTTTTTGTCCTGTAACAGAGCTTCCCACAGATTATGACATATATTTAAGTCCTCTTCTTTAAGTTCAAAGTTATTGAAATAATTTACAGCCAGATCTTTTAGTTGTCCCATGATAATTAGATAAGAAATGGGAAGATTTTTCTCTTTTAAAATATCGTGTACTGATACCCCAAGGAAGGGGTATAAATCCAGTATGATTAAATCCTTTATTAGAGGGAATTTCTGTAAGTATATCAATTGATTCCCAATTACTAAATTTGGGTTCTTGTGGAGTGGTTGAAACACCATCATATAATTTAGTAGGTTTAATGAAGTAAAAAGATTTTGAATTGAAGTTACATAGCTTTTAATATGTTCCATTAAGTCATATTTACTAAGTGTTCCTCTATTCAGAAAGGGTAGTGCTTTACAATTAATTCCCACTCCATTTACATGTCTATAAGTTAGGACCAACCATTTGGGTGCCCATTTCAGACTGGCTCTATCAAAGTGAATCGCCCTTAGAATTCTGTTAGCATTAATTACCAAATAATAGGTTTCAAAATCCGGTAAGTCTAAACCTCCCCTATTCTTTGGAGCCATCAGTTTCTCATATGTTATCCTCATTTTCCTAGGTTCCCAAAGAAATCTCCCTAGTCCTATATGAAGCTGTTTAAACTTCCTCGTGATTCTAAGTTGTGTAGCTCTAAGGATATATAGTATTCTGGGAAGAACATTCATTTTGATAATTGCAGTTCTTGCCATTATTGGTAATTTCAATTTACTCCATCTTTTCAAGTCCAATGTTATCTGATCCCAAGTTGACTTAACATTGTTTATAAAAAAATCTCTATTATCATTTGAAAATACAATACTCAGATATTTTGTTCTTTCTTCAGTCATTACCTGTCCTATCAATGGTAACAATGAAAAGGGTGTAGGCGTCTTTAATGGGAATATTTTGTTTTTTTTTTAAATTAAGTTTATAGTTAGAGATTTTCTCAAAGTCTTCTACTGCTTTTAATATTTTCTCGGTATCTGACACAGGTGTGGTACAGTATATATTTAAATCATCTGTGAAGGCAGCCATATTTATCTTCATACCATATAATAAAGGGGGATTATAAAAAACATCTTGTTTAATGTGTAAAAATAATGGTTCCAAATAAAGATTAAATAAAATAGGAGATAATGGGCACCCTTGTCGGGTTCCATTTTTAATTAGTATTCTCTTAGAGCAGTCTTGATTGATAAATACATTTGTATATGCGTTGTTATATATTTTCCTTAATGTTAAAATGAAATCCTGAGGTATATTAAAGTATGATAACATGTCAAATAAGTATACCAAGTTAACTCTGTCAAATGCTTTCTGTGCGTCAATTATAAGTGCATATATATTAAGATTTTTATGCTTGGCGTAGGAAATTAATGTGTGAAGCGTTAGTGTATTATCAGTGGTCTGTCTCCCATCTATAAACCCCACCTGTTCCTCTGATATTATCAAATTTATGACCCTCTTCAGCCTATTTGCCAGGATGGATGTCATAATTTTCATGTCTATATTCAAGAGTGAAATGGGTCTGTAATTATCTGGGTTTTTAGAATCACTTTTCTCTTTCGGTATCAGAATTGTCTTTGAGGCATTAAAGTGGGGATCATTAATTTTATTTTGAATCATATAGTTAAATGTCTGTGAAAGTATTCTACTCAGAATCTCACTAAAAGTTTTGTAAAATTCAGAGGTCAATCCGTCCGACCTTGGGGCTTTATGAGGTTTCAGCTTCTTAATTATCTCTGTTACCTCTTCCGCTGAGATCAGTTTAATTAAATCCCTATGTGATTCATTATCAATACTCGGGAATGTAATCTTCTGTAAGAAATTTTTCCTAGCTTTATCTGGTAAAATTGCCTGCTGGTCACCATATACCTGATTAAATATTGTTTCAAAGGTATTCATAATGTCTGCCTTATTAGTATATGTCCTATTATTATAATATATTTCTGAGATTAATAGTGTTGATTTTGTTTGATTAATAATGCGTGCTAGTGCTTTTGAGGGAGTCTGAATATGATTCACATATTTTACTAAATTTCTCTGTTCATAAAATGACAGTTAACTATTATGTAATAAAAATAGCTCTTTTTGACATTTTAATAAGTCTGTTTCTGTTTGTTTATTGTAGTTCCTCATTAACTCCTGGTCTAATAACTTAATTTTGGTTTCCAACTCTTGTAGTTCTTTATTTTGCATTTTTTATAGTAAGTAGCTTTCTGAAGAAAAATCCCTCTTATTTGGGTGCTCTGTTTCTAAATGCCTAGATTACAAAGCTTCATAACTAGCTTTCTGGATGAAATAAATCACTTTCTTGTCTGAAGTTTTTATTGCAGCCCTGTTAGCTTCCTATTTTTTGTCAAGTTGACTGCATTTGTTTCCACTGTACGCATCTCTTAAATTGAGAAGATAAAACATGTTGAAAATAATTTGCTCCTCATTGTTAAGGATTGCTTTTCAAATGAAAATATCATTAAAATGTTCCCCTTTTAGTAAGTAAAATCCAAAGTATTGATACTTTTTAAACATTACCCAACAATCTGTCATATGAAACAACCTTTGGCACACTTTTGATGACTTGTTTTATGTTTTAATTTTGTTCTCTTTCGACTGCATATTCCTTCAAGGAATTGTTTTTATCTTCTTAGCAGAAGGTAGCAGTCCCTCATTAATGGATTATATAAATTCATTCAACATGCTTCAGTATAATTTCTGACCTCTGGAGAATTGCTTGAAAATGCAGTAACAGCAGAGATCTTCGACTACATGAGGGAAAACTGCTGTTTTTTAGGAAATATGGTAAAACAATTTTGATACCTTTGTGTGATATTTCAACATAAAAAATCTCCCTGCTTAAAGATGGCACCTAAACTTTTAACAACAAATGACTGATATTGCATCAAAACACAGCTTTAATTCTAGCATTTATTTAGTTACTTATTTGTATTTGTTGACCGAGAATATGCAATAGTAAAATTCCCATTCTGTGTTGAACCCTGGCATGAAAAGCCTCAGAAAGTCAATGCAGATCAATATACATTTTTGAGACCTTATGAGATGGCGTAGCATAGGGTTGACAGCAATACAAGCAGGAAATAATGTATATTGTATATACACAGTAAATGATAATTTGATATAATATTGGTTAAAAAGGTTATTTGATTACATAGATGAAATCTATGTATAGATGTCAAATGATAGCAAATAAAAAGGTGCTAATGTATAATAGCTTAAATAAATTAAATCTTCATTAAAATGTATAACATTTTATTGATTTTGAAAGCCTGAATTGCTATAAACATAATTTGTACAGCTAATATATTTGCTGCAGGAATATTAAGAGATGCACAAATATTTTTTTCTTATAGAATAGCACATATAAACATGATGGATACCACTAACTGATAAACTTCAGAGGTATACAAAGGACTAACAAAGTACATAAAGACTATTGATTAATATGTATTACAGAAAATAAGGTGCTGCAGGTAATCATAAACTCACTAACTCATAAAATCACAACTGCATGACCTCTGATCTCAAGAATCTTGCTCGACTTGACCCCCAAGAATTTGACTTTTTAATCTGAATTTTTTTTCAGAGGGGTCATGGAGACTATAGATGGTGGTCATGTAGTGCAAGTGACATATCTTGACCTGGCTAAGGCATTTGACATCATTTTCCTATACCAGCATCATACAAAAGCTAAATGCTTTAGAAATCAACCCACATGTCATAAGATGGATAGCGAACTGATTGAAAGACAGAACCCACACAGTGAGTTGCAACTGCTCCATCAGAAAGACTGAAAGTGACTGTCAGCGTCCTGTAAGACCTATTGCCAGGGCCATTCCTTTTTGGTATTTATTTCTCACATCTCCAAGCAGAGAGCCAAAAACCCCTGTCTAACAAAGTTTGCAGATGTTTACAAACTAGGGATTGCTGTTAAGTCATTCTATGACATCCTAACCCTCTTGAATGATCTTGCCCTAGTAAACTCCTGGAGTACTGCACATTGTCTCCAAGTAAATGCTAAATAGTGTAGTATCATCACCCTCCTCTCATCATACTACAAGGTCAATGCACTTCAATAAAATAAAAAGACAGGGAACTAAATACTTGGGGTAATAGGTCCCTCTCTTTTGGCCATCATATAACAATGGTTACCAGGAAATCCTTTTTATTTAGCCCAACTAATTGCCAGAGAAATATTATTTATTTTTTGTCCCCACAAATCTCATTGTTGCTGGCCTGTCCCCCAGTACCCAGTGTCAGTGCTGGGACTACCAGCTACTCGCAACCCTTGTGGACTTACTCCATTTTTTCTGTGGCTGGTTGTGGGTCCTGAGTGTGTCCTGGGGGCTCGGCTCATCTGTGTTTCTATCCATTAGTGCTTTTTTTCTTTTTCTTTCTTTTTTTTTTTTTTGAATGACCTACCCACTCTCTTTCCCCATCCCCCCTTGCTTTTTTAGTAAATCTGAGTAATTCTGAGGGCAGCTCCCCTCTTTGGACTATGCCTCCACTTAGGGAACATATCAATGAGTGCTCTCCCATCTTGGACGGGCATGCCTATCCCTTCCCTGACACTCCATCAATCACCTGAGCTGCTAATCAAACCCAGGACAACTGGGCCATAGTCAGGACTTTATCCATCTATGCCACTGGAGTGGATGCCAAAGCAATATTATTAATCAAAAAAGGTAATCAGTCTCTTCTACTCAGCATTGATTAGGACTGTCGTTAAGTACAACAATGGTAAACATATCAAGCTGTTGGAAAGCTCCCATAGGTTTCTAAGCGAAAAGATCATGGGCCTAAAGTTCCTGAGTTACTAAAAGAAGCTAGGAGCTCTATCCCTTTATTCATTATCTTAATAGACTTTTGAGTTGAGATCTCTGTCTCATTTACCATGCCATTACAGACTCAGTTGCCCTGGACCTCCTGTTTCTCTGCAAATCTAATATCTCCACCAATACTAGAATCAGGGAGCTAAATATTCTCTAACAGATAAATAAAACACATTTGAGGGATAGGTTAATAATTATTCTCCTTCCAAATCTCTTGAATAAATTCCCCTGCATGTTAAGCAGAGTGCCTCGCTATCTTTCTTTAAAGATAAACTGGATGACTGGATGGGTATTCACAAATTTACTCCAGGTTTGTCCATTATGGCCCTCCTGGAGAAAGCTGGTGTTGCCTGAGATAAGGTACTAGCAAGGCAAGAGTGGTCATAATACTCTGTGGCCTTAGAATATCTATAAATATATGGATCTGTAAGTTGATATACAGGTAATAAAGTTCCTGCAATACATTTTTCTTTAACTACTAATGAGATTCTAAGTCACACAACACTGGCAGTTGCTCTGTACTTATACATGATTTTTTAAAGATATTTTAAAGGCCTTCCTTTCAGGGATGTGTCATAAAGCATGAGGAAACAGAGTTTGCCAACATGTCCTAGGTATTATATATTAAAGGGTTACTCATATTCAAGAATGTATATGTTGATTGGACAGGCAATGAACATACGCATTTCTAATCAAGTATTCCCAAAGGAAGAAGTCTGGAGGCTGAACAATATTTCAACATCTAGAATAGTGATAGCACTACAAACCAGAATGAGTCCAATCACCACAGACACCAAAAAGACAAACTGTTTGCTTTGAAAACATTTCCTATGTTATGTATTCTTCTCTTTTTGTTAGTCCCAACAAAACAAGAGAGGGAAGACACAAACATATAATAGAAAGCCTGCCGAAAATGAGCACCTTGTGTGTCTTCCCATCTGTATTTCTCTGATGTACTGTGCAAGCATGGGGATGCAAACATTATACAAATGTACAGTACATCAGTGGTCGACACAAGAAGTGAAAGAACACTGAGTGTCATTGCACAATGACATTAAAAAGGTAACCAATTTCTTTCTTAAAGAATGTCATTGTACAGTATCACCAAAACCCTCCCGCAATAAAGAATGTCATTGTACAGTAGCACTAAAACACTCCTGCAAGTGAGCAATTTAGGAGCTACCCATGACTGGTTTTGTTAGATCACTCAGGAGCTGTCATTTTGATCAGCCCATGACTAACCATTGAGAAATCCTGCATTGCTGCCATCCAGACATAGATTATTACTAAAATAAAGATCTCCATATGTATTCTTCATTTTGGTGATATGCAGTAACTGTCCATTAAGAAGTTCTATAGGCATTGCTTGCATTACTCCATATGCCATGATTAACCAGAGCAGGGTAGGTAAGGCTGTGAAAAAAATGTGAGACTATGTTAACTGAAAAAAGGGTAGTTCCCTTTAAACACCAATCATTTCAGGTTACAAAGCCCAAAATAATGCTATATTGTATAATGATGTCATCCAGTAAATCTAACTGTATTACTTAAAGTCAACGTAATCCTATCAAGTAGCATGGACTGTGGGTTAATTAGAAGATATGCAGAGAAATAAATAGAGGGTATAAATTTAGCACCATGAGGCAGGGAGTGACACAGTGGTGCAGTGGATAGTGTTGTCATCTCACATCAAGAGGTCCTCCAATTTGATTTTTAGCTGAGGTGCCTTCTGTACATAGTCTGCATATCCTCCCTGTGTCCACTTGAGTTTCCACTGGGTGTTTCAGTTTCGTCTCACATTCCAAAGATGTGCAGAAGGTGGCTTGGACACTCTAAACTGGCCATAGGTGTGAGTGTGCATGTGAATGTGTAGTATGGAAGAATAGCCATGGCTGGGCTAGCCACCCACTGGTGTGAACCTTGGCTCTAGATGATTGTCACTGTTGAAGTGACACCCATCCACATGAAAAAAAGGGAAAAGGAATGAGTTGTGGATAGATGGATGGACAGAAATAGCTTTTCTTTACAGAGCCTTCCTATCTTTTGGACAGTATTGCTAAAAGCATTATATATATATGCTTGTCAGACCATAAATGATTGCCAGTGTTAAGACCAAGCAATTTTTCTGTGATTGTTTCCTCAATTGGTAACTTCTCCAAAGAGGTTAACGTACCACTGTCTTTCGATGGGGTGATGGTTTTGAGTTGTCTTAGGAAGGGATAATGATGGCAGAATAGCAAGGAGTTGGGGGGGTCCAACTTGAGAGCAGCATAACTTTTAGTCATTGCACTGTTAATACGAATCTCATAACTTTAAGCCAAAACTATAGAATCAGGCTGGAAAACAATATGGATTGACCATTTTGATTACATTACACGCCAAAATTATCAAAGAATCATTTATGTGTTGGACCAGCATTGTCTCTACACAATTATTGATTGTACTATACAAAAAGAGAGCAAAATAAGTGGTCCCTCTACCAAACCCTGATTCACTCAAACAATAACAAGCACCATTTTTGAGATGGGACCATACTGACAGTATTTAAACAATTCATAAGCACTGAGAAAAACATAACTAATCAAGGTGATGGAAGTAGTATATGTTTAACAGTACCACATCCTTTGGAGTGATCCAGAATGGTTAAAAATAAAATTAAATAATATAAAAACATATAAATTACTCTAACAATTTATACCTAATCTGTTTGTTTTTAGATGTACTGTACAACATACAGTATGGCTGTATTGTTGTAGTTAGGCATCAAGCCATGTTCTGAATTTAAGATATGGTTGCATTCGTATAGATGTTAGGTGTTAGATGAAATAGTTCTGAAGGAATGATTTTTGTACAACTTAATAATAATATAATAAATGTAATAAAATAAATAAATACAATGAAAATAAGATAGAAATTAGATGATAACTGGTAATGCACCTGATGTTACTCCTTTATAAACTGGTGCAGTAAAAGCACCTTTTTCTGAATACTAAGAACAAGGTCCTCCTTGACAGAACCATTAGTTAAAACTAAATAGTCCCTTTCAAAATATATAAAAATACAGAAAGTTGTCAACTGAAACCTTCCAAGTTTCTGAGAGACATTTTCTGAATTGACATGTGCCCTTAAATGCAGCAGGCCACTGTATCCATCAGGGAATTTAATGTGAAGACTACATTTCTGAGAATGTACCTTCAAAACCTTTCCCCAGTGAAAGTCAAGCAAGTTCTGCATTTTCACTTATCTCTCTCTCTCTCTCTCTCTCTCTCTCTCTCTCTCTCTCTCTCCCCTCCTGCCAACTGCTCTATTGCCTGAGTTACTAGCTGAACCCAGGTCAACTGAGTCATAGTCAGGGCTTTTTCCCTTTACACTACAGCATAAATATTGCAGGCATTTTATTGACTAACTCCCAGGCTTTTGTATTATATCATGAAAGAAGTTCTCCAAACTATATAGCAATCTCAGTGTCATTCAGATGAGGAAAAGGTGAAGAATTGAGTTTTATTGAGGATTACATTCATTTTCTGTACTATAACATAATTTATTTGGCTTCTTAAGAATCCATTCATTGTTGCTTAATTTATTTCCTAGTTGGCTTCACAACATTTAATGAGGTCAACTTTTTAGTCTAGAATATCTAGAGGAAGACCAGTGATGACCTTTGTGAGACATTGTGGCCTTGACATGGGGGGGGGGGTGATCCATGGCATGTTTGTAGGTCAAATAAGCCTTTTCTGCCATGTGGGTGGTATAGCAGGATAAAGCCCAGGGTATAACTCAGGTGACCCAGGTTCAGTTGGCAGCTCGGGTGACTGACAGAACAGTAGGGATGAAATGTCATGGGCATCCCCTGCTATGATCCTTGGTGAAGTCTGAGAATATTGTATGATAGGAGATGTAGTCCAAAGAGGGGGTGAATATGGCTGAGCTGCTGTGGAGGTGAGGTGATACTCCACAATGTCCATACTGAACACCAACCAACAGACATACCCCAATGCATCAAGGGGGGGTGGGGGCATGGGTAGGTCAACTGAACCCTCCTCAGATGACTGGATGACAGCACCAATCTCCCAGGATAACCTTAAGAGCCATGCTGGCCCCATCAAAAATCAGTAGAAGTCCATAGATGAAGCCAGTAGACCCAGCTATTTAAATGGGCATTGGGACAGCTGTCTGGATGAGGACGGGGACCCAAAAACATCTAATAAGTCTTTTGTAGAAGAAAACTGTACTACTTAATATGTCCAAATACTGAACTGCAAAGGCAAATAGCATTACCATCAGCTAGTAAGCTTTTCCTTCAAGCTACCTAACCCACCTGAAACCAATATATCAGAATTCAAAGACTTCAAGGGCAAAAATCTCCACAGGTTCTATGATGAAGTATCAAAATTCACTTCTAACAACATCATTCCAGACAGTTGCTCAGAAGACACCAATGACTTGCCTTCTAGTCAATCAGGGACCACATGGAGCAGGATCTCTTGTACCTTCACAAATACAACCTTCTCTCAAATATCAAAACAAGGGGATTTGAATAATTCTATGGTATTCAAAAATTCACCCCAGGTTGATGGGCCCTGCCCTCCTCAAGGGGGAAGATACAGTCTGGGGTGGCAACTGGCAAGCCATAATGATCACAAGACTCAGTAACCTTGAATGTCCTATTATTCCTATGATCATCAAGTAGTAATTTGTATAGTCTGTTATGTTGGGTTCTAGATGCTTAAGTACATCTTAGAGATTTTTCCAACCTTCTATTCCAATGACAGACTGAACGAAAAGTATAAGTAAGGGAAGAAATTCAGTCTTATTTTCAGTGAAGGAAGAACTATGTTGTGTCCAAGACTTAATGTTCAAAGCTGAAAAAACACCATTGCCCAATACTTGGCATTCCAAGTATGCACTATCTGAGCCTGTACTTAAACTGTTCAGCTTTAGCTTATCCACAGGATTTATGCCTGATGTTTGGAAGATAAGTACTATGACTCCCCAGACAAGGACAGAACCTCCACAGACCCAGGTAATTGTAGGCCCGTCTGCATCACCAGCCTTGTATGTAAATCTATGGAACACATCATAGCAGAGCTCATTTATGCAGACGTGAACTAAACCCAAATCAATTTGTTTTTTAAGAAGAGTAGTGTTTTCTGAACCTAGTAGGCTTCTCTGAAAGGTTTGCAGAAGCTGTGGACAGTGGTCGCTCAGTAAAGATTATGGATTGCAACTTGGTCAAGGCTTTTGACACTATTCCCCATGCTGGTGTTGCTGAAAAGTTAGACACACATAATGTAAACACCTACATTTTTCAATACATTGTAAACTGGCTATTCAACAAATCCCAACTTGTGAAAGTTGCTAGTACTATCTCTCTCTCTCTCTCTCTATTGGTCTGAATGTGAAATTGTAATTAGTGACTTACCACAGGGATCACTGCTGGGCCATCTCCTGTCTGAGATTTATTTTACAGACATCCAAACCAATGCCCCAGAAGTGTGGCTGACCATGTTTGATGATGACTGCAAGCTGGGCAATGTTATCCACTTATCCACTGATACTAAACAACTCCAGCAAGGGCTAGAGCATACACATACACATACACATACTTGCTGTACAACAATGGTATCGAGATAAATGCAAAAAAGGATAGTATAGTAGCATTAGTTGAAAATGTTAGTCCTACCTCGTATGTTGCAAATGGTACTCTTCCTCAGACTGATGTCTTTATGAGGACAACTCTCTCTCTGTATCAATCAATCAATCATCATCTTTCCACCATAGTCAGGAAATCCTTCTATCTGGCCCAGTTATTTTCCATGAAATATTTTCAAGATCCATGGAAGTGATTCTACCACTGTAGTCTTCACTTACCAGACCCATGCTTGAATACAATGTCTCATTTGCTGTGGACAAATCCAAAAATATCAGTCATCTGTAAAGCCCCTAAAGATTTCTAAGCAAGAAAATGAAATGCCTTAGATATTTCAACTATCCCAATAGACTAACACAACTCATATTGTACTTAGTAGCTTCCATGCTGTTCTGAGGTGATGTGCCTTGCTTTTTGAACAACAAAAGACTTACTCCTATTTGATCTTCTATTTCTTCACAAAACCAATCCCTCTACAAACACCTGCACCAGAGTCCAAATCAACACCAGCAAGTAAGTAAGATTTGCTGGAGGGATATGTGCCTAACTCGCAGTTTCCCCAGTATGTGGAATAAGCTACCATCCATTCATCCATCTATCCATCCATAACTCCTTTTTCTCATTTTTGCACATGAGGACAGGGTGTCAGTTCAACATTGACAATCATCTAGAGCCAAGGTTTACATTGCCAGGGGGCTAGTCCTGTTGCTGTTGTTCTTCCATACCACACACACATACACACACACACACACACACACACACACAGACACACACACACACACACACACACACACACACACACACACACACACACACACACACACACACACACACACACATGCCTATAGCCAGTTTATTATATCCAGTCCACCTACTACATGTCTTTGGAAATTGGAGCACCCAAAAAAAACTCCACAGAAATACAGGGAGGACATGCAGCCTCCAGACAGAAAGCATCACTGGGAAGATGTGTGCGTGTATGGGGTGGATCCTTGTTGGATGTCAACTGGTGGCCCAGCAGCAGCCCCTGACAACCCTGCCTGTGCCTCAACACCCCTATCCTCATGGTCACTGTCTGTATCAGTGACATCAGATTCTCTGCAGGAGAGACCCAGCCCCACCTCGCCACTTATGAGGAGAAAAAAGGGAACAGACTGTAAGACCTGTGCATCACCGCTAAGTAGTACATACACACACACACACACACACACACACACACACACACACACACACACACACACACACACACACACACACATGTGCAGACATGGCCACACACACAGACATACACACATGCAGTTGACATACATGAGAACCCATACACTCTACCAGACAGCACTTACAGACAAATCCAGCACCCCCCCATTATGCACACAATAGCAGGTGATGGTGCAGTACAGTATCACACTCAAACTTGTAATTACACACATGTCAGCATGCAGGACATGTGGTGCTCAACAGCATGCAGTGCAACTGTAGTCAATCCCCGTTACCAGCATTATTCATGGCTGTGATGCATGGCTTCTGTTAGCAGGTGATGGCCTTCCTCCTGGAACACACTGCACCCATGTCTACAGCATTGCTGTGCATCTATTCAGCACACTGGCATGTACGGTGCACCATAACTTACAGGTGTACACACCATTGCAGGATGTGTATTTGTGTGTCAGTTATGTTTCCTCTGCTGCTCACAGCCTCTGTGTGTTTCTGGATTATATGTGGATACGGGTTTTGTGAATGCATGATGTGTATTCACAGATGTCATCATCAGTGGTGCATGTATGAGTGATAGAATACCATTAGACCAACCACAGACACAACGTACTGTACCTATGCTGAGTGTAGATATCATTATTGACATGGCACTCTCTTCCATGACATGTCATGGTGCAACACTACTGCATATGGCAACACTACACATACCTGATATGTGACGTATGACCTAGGCAGTCAATTGTATTACAAGCCATATGTGTCAGTTGTGCAGATGCTGATTGGGATGCATACCATTGTGGATGCATATGTGTGCACACCTATATCATGATGGTGTGTAGTAATAACTGCTATATGTACTACTGCGGTCACAATACCTGGCAGGGGTATAGTAGCATGAGCCATCATCATGAGCCAGTAGTTGGTCAGTCAGACCTGCTAATGTTCTCCAAACCTTCATGTTTGCATGCTAAACACATGCACAGCCCTTGGAGGTCATACAGTACCATCACTAGTGGCATGGAGTCAGGGTTATGTCTGCCACACTTCATGGCCTTGACTGTGTGCAGATACAGCCATTCTCAGTGGGTTTTCTCTCCCCTCCAGTGCACTTTTGTGTTTCAGGATGACATCCCCTCACCATTTCCTGCTACAATGCAAATGCTCGACATCTGTGGCCTACACATGTGTGTCATATTGCAGTATCCCAAACTAGAAACACTATGTGTACTGGCATATTCCCTGCCAATGCAGGGCAAACATGCAGGTGTACAGTGTCACCAGCATTGTACAGATGAGGATGTCATCCCAGGGTTGGGGTAAGGTGTGAATTGTGCAGCATATGCATCATAACTGCAACTTCCTGGACTTCCCCAACATGGTGCTGGTACATCAGTACACATTGCAACACATGGCTTTGGTAATGTCCCTCCATTATGCAAGTCATATCTGTATTGAGCCCTGGCTGATGTTGCCTGTGGTACACATAGGTTCATAGGTGAGTACTGGTCTATTGGTCCTGGGGCCTACATAAACCTAGCTACAGGGGTTCCCAGGCATGCACCACCCAATAATGGTATTTCCCTTTGCCCTGTCAGGCTGTGGCACAGACGTACTACCCAGGGTGAATTCTTCATTTCCCATCCAGTTGTCAAGCGTTTTTGTAAAGAGGGCCAATGAGTAGCATTGCCTGACATGAATGGGTATTCTTTTCCAGAGTGTGGGACTTCCCCAGGACAGGGCCCTATCCCTACAGTATGTTCTGTGTAATGTGTTGATGAGGTTTAGGACCCTGGACCATGTTTTTGCAGAGAGATTGGAATTTCCTTATGTGTAGCATGTTCAACTGCTCTGTGTATAACATAGCTGTGTATGTTAGGCAGATGTCATCTGTGCCTGGGCAAGTGCACCAGAGTGTAGCCACAGTTGTCTGAGATGGTCTGTGTATTGCATGTGTTTGAGGCTGGTAATCTCATTAGTGGGTGTGTGCTCTGACAGTGAACATGTACAGCATGCATTATGGGTAGGTGTGTCAGATGTGTACATGGCCTACACCTTAGTTATGACATGCACAGTGTATTGCCAAGCATAACCTTAAACCATATTCACCAGCATCCGGCCGTTGCCTTGCTGGTATCACAGAGGTACCTACATTGAGATGAGATAGAGTTGATGTCAGTGGCCACAGCTGTGGCATTGCTACAGGGTGGGTGCAATATTCAGTAAAACAACAGCTGAAGTCCACAGTACTATAGATTATACACAACTGATTATCAGTACTACACAGCAACAGACTCCACATCTCACATATGATCTACCTGTACAGATGCATACACAACAGTGGTCTACTAATATGCCCTGAAAACTAACCTGCATGCTCCATGTCTGGTGTGTGGTTAGCACCCACCTCCATGACTGGATATGTCTGTAGCTCTTGTGGGCAGTCAGGTGCCACCAGGCTCATGAGCAGCTCCTCCACTCTGGTGGGGGGGGTAGATGTTATGCCCCCCCCCCTGTTGCAAGGTGGTCACCCCACACGGCAATGGCACTGTGATGTACATGGCAGAGCAGGTCAGTACAATGATGGTGGACCTGCTCATATGTACGGCTGTGCATGCCCACCTCATTCACCCTGTGGACCACATCATTCCACATGACAGTGTGCGCATACTGGTCATGGCTTGTCCTGGAGAACAGCAGCTGGTAGTGCTGGATGAGGCTGGTGAGTATGATGTCATTTTCAGCGGCACTTTATGCTGGATTCCTTGGGTGTGCCATTGTCCCTGAAAAACATAAAGATGGAAATATGTCTGAGCAACTCACATGGCATAGTTATCATAATACAATATACATATCAGTCTCCCACCACCATATCAGCTCCAACTTAATGTTCACACAACGCAAGTGGCATGTCTCCAGTTTATCTAACATTGGGGCATATATTGTACAACACTTTCTGCTATATCTTTATTGACATGCTCCCTGTGGGGACACTAGAGTTGCTGGGGTGTTACAGAGTATTTCACCTGCATGCCATTGTCACTGCATGTGGTATGCTTGCTATGTGATTGCTACACATCTGTCATTCTGTGTTATTGGGGATATCTATGTATGCTGTTGGAAATGTTCTGGGATTTTGTGGACTATTACAACCAACATATATTCCATGACAGTGACACAACAGTATGTGTAGGAATTATTTGCCAGCAGGAACACCACTCCCACCTAATGTGGACATGTTACCAGACCACATCACATCCGCGACCCACCATGGAACCTCATTATCTACTGTTCCGGTGCTACCGTCATGTGGAACCACCTCAGGGGATGGTGTCCCCCCCAGGAGCACACAAAGACATATGTCTGTCACCCACAGTTAGGTCCAGGGTCTGGTGCATAGGGAGCTATACAGAGACATGAGGTATGTGTTACATCACCTGAAGGCATACAGTACACATACACAAGGTTAGACATGCATGTTCCTCCTGCTTAGGCACCGTTATGACCATGTAGATGTTGCTGTGACTGTCCATGGGTGGGCACCATGTTCCCTTTGTTCCTATAAGGGCTCACTGGCCTCCACATTCCAAATGAAACTACCCATCCACAGTGTTTACCCACCACATGTGTCATATACCAGCCCTGTATGCTGTCTTGTTTGTCACCCAACCAAGCCTACATACCAATATGTGCCTACTACCCTTCACCAACATATATATTCCACCTTCTCAAACAACTGTGATGTGTTCCCAACATGGGTTACACACCACACTCCACTTTCCATTTTGCAGCCATGTACTGGTGTGTAGATATGTTGTGTATTGATGTGTGATGTTCTCTTACACATGTCATGGCAGGGGACAAGTACTGACATATATATATATATATATATATATATATATATATATATATATATATATATATATATATATATATATATACCTATATGTGTCAGTATTATGTATATGATATATATATATATATATATATATATATATATATATATATATATATATATTTATATATATATATATATATATATATATATATATATATATATATATATATATATACACATATGTGCATATATGTGTAGATATCATTATGTGTTGTTTATATACCTAGATATATGTATAACTGTCCAAGGTTCTGTAGACTTACACAGCTGTGACTATATATCACACATATATTTATCTGTATGTGGGGTGCGTGCAAACATCTGGTCCACACTCTTGTAACTCTCTTTACTTCACAGCTGAACTGTTCTGCCTTGCTGCAACATAGACAGGTGCCACATGTGAACACAGACTAACATTAGGGGGGTATGTATGGTGCCAGATTTTAGATAAGCATATTATACTGCTATGGCAGTTGAGCATGTTATGTTACACTTTAACATGACTGTCCTGCAGGTGCTCCCACACCCATGTGTCTATCATGGCAGTATTAATACCACTACCAGCCGTTGACCACAGTAATATACAGAACACAGATATCATGGGTCACATCTTTGCCATTCACTGCTGATCTGCACAGTTGACAGGTATGTCCTACTGCCCATAGGGACAGACACTATTATCCAGAGCAGTTGTTGAGCAGAACATCATTACAGGAACAAGTACTGATGGCACATATAAATCATTTCACATTATATATCCTGTTATTCTAGGCCATTTACTACATGCAAGTAAATCTGTTTCACTTTTATGTTTTTTTTCCGCTGTAACAAATCTCTGAGCTTTGTTAATTTTATTTAATTTGTTTTGTTTTTTTCTTTCTCTCTCTCTCTCTCGGTCTCTCCAGTAGAGTGATTAAGTTGGTTTGAATAGATTGCAGCATGCTTTTGTAGGTATTGCACATGATCAGGTGATGGCCTCTGCACCCGTCAGTTTCCACCAGTTGCTAATTGCATGCAGCCTGCTGTGTAGTACTTCAGATAACCACTGTCATGGCAACCCAGTACTATAAATTGCTGACTTCTTTGGGCGCTGTCCCTTCACCTTTCCAGTATGGAGGACATCCTTCCTGTGTAGACATCATAGGTTCATAAGTTCATACTAGGCTATCTGCCCTAGGGCATTTATAAGCCTAGCCAGAGTGTGTGTGGCTTTCACCACCCCTTGGGATGAGAATACTATGCCCATTTAGGGTTTAGTTTACTGTACCTCTGTCTAGTAGTGACACAGAGATGACCCCCAGGGTAAACCTATGATCTCCCATCCACTCGTCAAGATTTCTCTTGAAGAGAGTTAGTGAGGGGCTCTGCCTAACATAGACTGGGATTCTGTTCCAGAGTGTAGGGAGCCTCTGGGTTATGAATCTGTCCCTCCAGCACGTCCTATTTATTTCTGTGTTGAGGTTCAAATCTCTTGCTCTTGTGGCTCTGATGGATTTGGATTTTCTGAGGTGGAGCATGTCCATTAATTCCAGATTGGACATGGCCTTGTACGTCAGGCATAGATCACCTCTGAGTAGGCGGTATGCGACTGAATAGAGCTGGAGTTTCTTCAGCCGGGCAGCATATGACATATGTTTGAGACCCTTTATCCTCTTGGTGAGGAACTTTTGGGGTCTTTCTAACTGCTGCAGGTGTCGGGTAAGATACATCCCAAATGGGGCATTGTACTCAATCAAGGGCCTGATAAGAGAAGAGTACAGGGGCACAATGACCTCTCTTGATCTAGATGTGAATCCCTTCATGATAAGGTGGGCAATATAGAAGGTCTTCCTAACCACCTTGGCAATGTGAGTGTCAAATGAGAAGTTACTGTTGACTTGGGTCCCTAGGTCCCTGATTACCTCTTCCGGACTTAATGGATTACCACCTATGTGGTAATTTGTGGGTACCTTGTTTTTCCCAAAGGGTATGACTATACATTTTTTGGCATTCAGTTTAAGGCCATGGCTCTGGCACCAATTATCCATTTCTATGAGGCCTTTCTGAAGGATGCTTGTGTCCGCTGGAGTATCAATTATGGCGCCCAGTTTGCAGTCATCTGCGAACTTTGTCAGCCACAATCCTCCTATGTTTGCTTACACCTCGGAAAAATAAATGCCGAACAAGAGGGGTCTCAGGACTGAGCCCTGTGGGACACTGCTTGTGACTGGCTTAGAGTCTGACATGGCTCCAGCAATTCTGACCTTGTGGGTTCTGTCCTTGAGCCAGTTTGCAGCCCATCTTATGACATATGGGTTTACATTTAAGCTGGTGAGTTTGCCAATGATGCCCGAATGGGGTATTGTGTCGAAGGCTTTTGCAAGGTCAAGGTAGGCTGTGTGAACTGCCTTACCCTCATCAATGGCCTTAGTGACCATTTCAAAAACGTCGACTAGGTTCAAAAGGCAGGATCTGCCTTTGACAAAGCCGAATTGGGTAGGATCCAATGTCTGTAGGTCCCCAGTGTCTTTGTTTATGAGTTCCATAATGATCCTTTCCATAGCTTTGCAGACCAGGCTCATCAAGCTTATGGGGTGGTAATTTCCAGGGTCCGTAGAAGCACCTCCTTTGTGGAGTGGGACCACTGTTGCTGTACGCCACTGTTTGGGTACGTATCCTGTAGTAAGGCTAAGATTAAACAGCAGCCTTATGTGCGGGTTTAGTTCCTCTTGGAGTTCATGTAGCACGCAGCCCGGGACACAATCTGGTCCCATTGATGCTGTGTTTTTAGCTTTGGAGAGGGCAGCTCTCACCTGGGCATCTGAGATGTTAGGGAGGCTACACTCTGCTGGGATAGATATTTCTCCTTTTGGGGGGGGGGGCGGAGAAATTTGCACTGAACCTGTCTGCCAGAATGTTGGCAATATCTGTGGGTTCAGTATATTTTGTGTCATTTTGGACTAACTCTGAGCATATCTGGGAGTTTCCACCCAGGTTTCTAACATAGCTAAAAAAGGCCTTGTGATTGTCTTTTGTGATTTTTCTCTCAAAGTTGGCCTTGGATGATTTTATGAGTGATCAAAGTTTTTTGCTAGTACTGATCAGAGATGCCTTCCCTTTTGGGGATTTTGCTCTGTCATGTAGTAGCTTCCTCCTCCTGTTGCAATGTTTGTTAATGGCTGGGGTCCACCAGACAGGATGCCTGCCTTTGTGGGAATGGGTCTTGGTTTTATTAGGGATTGCATGATCCATGCATTCTTGAAGGTGTCCGTAGAAGGCATTTATAAAGGATTCAGCGGTGTGGGTTGTGGTTTCCACTGGCCCAGGGGCCTTGAAAGATACCACTTCAGTCTTAAGAAGTGTGAAGTCGGCTTTTGAGAAATTCTTCACTGTGGTATTCTGTGCAGGGGGTGGGATGGGATGTAGATTTCCAGTGAGATTAATTTATGGTCTGATCTCACCAATGAGGGGTATACTTCCGGTGTGGAACATTTTGCTCCATGTTTGTGATGATCAGGTCTAGTATATTATCACCTCTTGTGGGAGTGGTGACTAGTTGTTCCTTCGCATTTGAGTTTATGAATTCTAGGAACCTTTGGGCTAGGGTGTAGGGGCTTGAGTAATGTTTCCAGTCTATGTTTGGGTAGTTGAAGTCTCCCAATATGATGGTATTTGGAGAGACATTCATACTCTCCAGTGTCTTCAGGAAGGCTGAGTGGGGTTCCTGAGTTTGAGAGGGTGGTCTGTAGCATGCTACAAACTGTAGAGCAGTTTTGCCTATGGTTAGTTGCACCTGGATGGTCTCTGATGCTTCGTGCATTGCCACTAACCTGGAGGTGTGGGTATCTTTGATGAATATGGATACTCTCCCTTCTTTTGTGGTTCGGTCCAAGCTTTGGGGCTGGAAAGCATGATATGAGGTATAACCTGGTAGTGCTGGGGTGCTCTCAGGAGCCTTGAACCAGGTTTCAGTCACTGCACAGACATCGATGTTCTCCATACTGAGGAGGGTTCGAGAGCATGCATCTTGAGGTTTAGACTTCTGGCATTGAGCAGCATTACCCTTAGTTTTTTTTCACTTGTGTTTTCTAGGAAGGTGGGTTTGTCTTTTGAGCCTTGCCTAAAAAAGGCACTATGGGGGTGGCAAGAGCCTTGGCCAATATCCGGAAGCCCAGGGGTGACAGGTGCAAGCCGTCCCTTGTGAAGCAGCGTGGCTTGTCAAGCATGTCATCCCAAGTGGACAGATATTGGATCCCCTTAGAATGACACCAGTAATTAAGCCAATTGTTAAAGCTGATCATTTTGTCTCTGTACTGTGGCATCATTCTTGGTGAGGGTAAGATGCTGCTCAAGGTCAGGGTCATACCGGCCTGGGCTACATAATCAGAGAGCTCCTCTATGTCTCTTTTCATGTAGTCCAGGGAGGTACATCTCAGGTCATTCACACCGGCATGGACAATGACTGAGTCATATTTGTACTTGCTTTGGAGTGACCTGAGTGCTTGTGTTATGTGGCGGATTCTAGCGCCCGGCAGGCAGCTTACTGTAACCTTTTCCTTGTTCAGTCTGGTGAGCGGGACGTCAGTGTGTCTGACTATGGAGTCACCTATTACAAGTGTATCTGGCATGTTGTTTAGCCTTAAGGGCTGTGACTGTTTAGCACACTGACTTTGTGAACTATGTGTTACATGTGCTATGTCTTGAGGTAGTGGTCGCTTGGGTGTCTGCTTTGGAGGCCTCTGTTGTTTTGGTAGATTTTTAATTAGAGCCTCCGAGTATGTTTTTGTGTGTTTATGTGTTTGGTTTGCATTTGTGATAGGTCTATGTGAGACTGGGATTGTGGTGTGCGTGGTTACCTTCTCCTCCTGACTGGTTTTGCCAGTACTGAGTTGAGAGAGCTCAGCCTCCAGTTTGGCTATATAGTTGCATCTCTCACATATATTTGTATTTGTTGGGAGGAGGATAGGGTTGTCTGTGTACATGAGGCAGTTGTAACATTGCCTCAAGATTCCCAGATTCACCAGCTGAACAGGAGAGGACGCCAGCAGCTGACCCTTCGACATGCTAGAATAGTGTATAGGATTGCTGTGTAACTGAGTCAGAAAGGACCTATAGGGAAATGGGTACTCAAGGGGATTTAGGTGAATGAAGTACTTCCTTTTTGTTTAAGAGTGCTTTATCTGTATAAAAATGCTTTAGGAGCAAGTGCTGGGCTTTTCAGATAGAGAATAGACTGTTTAGATTGCAAGTAGAGCAGTTCTAAGGGAAAAATTGAAGAGCAGACTTTGCGGAGCCAGAAATAGTTTAAACTTGATTAACCCCGGTGCTGCCCGAGCAACTTCGTGCAAAAGTGCGCTAAAGTGGGCTTTATAGCAGGGGGTTGAAAAGAGCTAGGAAATGGCCTAAAACGGCCAATAAACTACAAGTTGCTGGGCTGGAACCACTCCTTTAGGGACAAATAGGCTACTCAGTGCTCCCCACTCCCACTGGTGAACAAAGAAGCTTCCTCCTATCCAAATAAGGATATGGACAACACAGGAACTATGACACAGCCCAGAGATCAGCAAAATCTGAAGACTGGACTATTCTAGTTCAGTAAAGGCGGGAAAACAAGGATATTTTTTGTTTTTTTGGGGGTTTTTTTTTTGTTTCAAACAGACAAAAAGATACAGTAACAAACAGTAAATGCTTTAAATTGGCTAGCGCACTTGAGTGTGTTAGCCTAACAGTTAAATTAAGCAGAAAACAAACTTTTTAAAGTGCAAACAGTTCAGAAGCAAACACAAATACAGTAGATCAACTTGCAGAGCTAGTTTAGTAATATAAAAATGCTTTTAGGTGAAATATAGTCGAAATAGAGCAGTCAAAAAACAGAAAGCCAGAAAAATACTTATAAATCAAAGGAAAGTCACTCTTTCACTCTCTGCTGCTTGTAGAACTCTGCAGGACACCACGAGGAGCTGTGCTGAGTCGTATACAAGCACAAAAGCGTGCTAAAGCGGGCTTTATAGCAGGGGGTTGAAAAGAGCTAGGAAATGGCCCAAAACGGCCAATAAACTACAAGTTGCTGGGCTGGAACCACTCCCTTAGGGACAAATAGGCTGCTCAGTGCTCCCCACTCCCACTGGTGAACAAAGAAGCTTCCTCTTATCCAAATAAGGATATGGACAACACAGGAACTATGACACAGCCAGAGATCAGCAAAGTCTGAAGACTGGACTATTCTAATTCAGTAAAGGCGGGAAAACAAGGATTTTTTTTGTTTTTTGGGGGTTTTTTTTGTTTCAAACAGACAAAAAGATACAGTAACAAACAGTAAATGCTTTAAATCGGCTAGCGCACTTGAGTGTGTTAGCCTAACAGTTAAATTAAGCAGAAAACAAACTTTTTAAAAGTGCAAACAGTTCAGAAGCAAACACAAATACAGTAGATCAACTTGCAGAGCTAGTTTAGTAATATAAAAATGCTTTTAGGCGAAATATAGATGAAATACAGCAGTCAAAAACAGAAAGCCAGAAAAATACTTATAAATCAAAGGAAAGTCACTCTTTCACTCTCTGCTGCTTGTAGAACTCTGCAGGACACCACGAGGAGCTGTGCTGAGTCGTATACCTTAAAAATGAAGCCACATTACAACTTTGTGAGCAGTAGAATTAGTCATAATCATGATTCCAGTGCTATTAAACAGTTATATGTTGTCCAATGTTCATAGTTCATAGATTCATACTAAGCTAACTGCCCTTGCGAGCCATTTTAAGCCTAGCCAATTATCCCTTGTGAGTCTCAAATGCTGCACTTTGTGTTTGTAAGGCAAACACCATAACCATTAGGCCACCCTCCCAATTGTGTTACAGACAGCAGGTAGCAATACCTCTTACAACAGAACCTGTAGACACAGGCCAAATACACATTTGGGTAAGGTTCCAGAACTACAGACAGTGTGAGTAGTGTTGTTGTGTGCATTGTATCTTGCTGGTCTTACAGGGTTTCTGTGTACATGGTACTTTTGCATGGAATGTTGTCTGTCTGCATAGCTCTCAACTGTGGGCCTATCCATATGATACCAAGAGGACTGGCTGTTAGGTTTTGTCTGTGCACCACGCAGGTATTGTCCCAGATATATCAGTGGCATTCTGTCTGTTGAGTGCTATCAGTACGTGGCTACATCCATTTGTATTTCAATGTCATATTCCTGCCTAAGGGTATGCTGCAACAAATCCTGTAACACCAGCAATTTCCAGTGTGTGTAACAGCAATAATGCAAATATGGCCCTATGTTCCTGTCTCTGTCCTCCACATATATGGCAGTCTTTGTCCTGCTGTGATACAGAAAGGGGTTGTTTGTTAATGGCCTATCATTATTTACTGCTAGCATTACTGCTATCATCCCAGTTATGTTGTGGACTCCCACACCAACTGTTGAGCAAAGTCAATATATATGGGAGTAACAGCTGGACAACACATATGTGCCCTTGTATATTCTAGAGTTCAGTGTGTGGTACACAGTATTCCTTGCCCTTGTACAGCCTTTTTTTTTTGGGGGGGGGGGTTCAATGCCATTAACCTAGGCTGTGACACCTTTTCAGGGATATAACTGTTAAGACAAGGGTCATTCAGTGTGATAGTGAGATGTTAGGTTAAGCAATGTTATGTACTCAATACCGTGACATTAACACAAGTGCTACATTTCCCCCTAGGGATTGACTACAGGGTGTAATTGGAGGCTGCTGAACTACATCTGTAATTGTTGATTTTTACTTATCTTGAAGGCAAATCCTGTGTCTACTGCTGTACTAATTGAAGGCCTTGGCCTGGACAGCATAGTATGGTATATATCCACATTGCTTGCATCTACTGTTTTGTGTGGGCCCTGTATTCATCACTGATTACATATTTCAAAATTTATGTGGTGCAAGTACTGGCATGTATTATTGTATAGTACACAAATAAATGTTTTCTGTGTATGCATACCTGTGTGTTGTGTCATGTCCTTTGAATTGTGGGTGGGTATATGTTTAATGTAAGTATTCTCATTTGTGGGAATGGTTGCCACACTACACATTTCACAGGTGCCAGTTACAGGGCTTGTGGCTGAGGGATATACTTTGTACCCAGTACTTCCACACTGCTTCTACATATGTATGGCTACTAATACCTTTTGTCTGTGTATATGTGTATGTACCTATATTTCATATAGCTATATCTATATATATGTATCTATCTACATATATATATATATATATATATATATATATATATATATATATATATATATATAGGTTCATAGGTTCATAGGTTCATACTAGGCTATCTTCCCTAGGGCATTTATAAGCCTAGCCAGAGTGTGTTTGGCTTTCGCCACCCATTTTAAATTAATTTTGCTATGCCCTTTTTCGAGGTTAGTATACTGTGCCTCTGTTTAACAGTGACACAGAAGTGATACCAGGGGTAAACCTACGATCTCCCATCCACTCATCAAGATTCCTCTTGAAGAGAGTCAATGAGGGACTCTGCCTAACCTGGACTGGGATTTTATTCCAGAGTGAAGGGAGCCTCTGGGTTATGAATCTGTCCCTCCAGCATGTCCTATTTATTTCAGTGCTGAGGTTCAAGTCTTTCGAGCACGTAGCTCGATGGGATTTGGATTTTCTGAGGTGCAGCATGTCCATGATATATATATATATATATATATATATATATATATATATATATATATATATATATATATATATATATATATATATATATATATATATATATATATATATATATATATATATATATATATATATATATATATATATATATAGAGCTATATATATATATATATATATATATATATATATATATATATATATATATATATATATATATATATATCTACATATAGCTGTCTATCTGTCTACATTTACAGATATATATCTGTCCATATGTCTATGCAAGTTCGGCTCATATTTTGGCCTGTACCTCATTTTCTTGGCAATTGACATGGATAACCACAGCATTGAAGTCAGTAACTAGTGCTGACACTTTTGTGTTTCAGACTTCATCTCATTCTACATGTGTTCTAATACATATAACTGTGTAACTAGCAACATTTTAAGGTTATTAGAGCAGTAGTTGACATATATCTCTATTTGTACCCACATTGTGGCATACTTTGTCCAGACTTCTTGCATTAACAGGTTGTGTAGTATGATATTACTACATTTCCTGTACTGTTGACTGATTGTGCTGGATGATATGTTTGTGAAAACATCACAGTTATATATATATCTGCCATGGTTTAGTGGCAAATCACTTTGTGTATGGAGTGCAGTGTCCTGGGTTTGAGCTTTGCAGACGCAGTTTATTCTGTTGCTGGGCAGAACATGGGCCATTGGATACAGAGTGATTAGGGCACTTTAAAGCAGTTGTAAGTGGATTTGCATGGAGCTAAGCACTGCCAACTGCCGGTTACAGTTTCTTACAGTCGGTTAGCTTCTATATTGCTTAACCTGTGTAGGCATAGCTTACCCCTGCGAAAACAGGCTGAAACCCGCTTACTGCTGCTTAGAAGTGTCTACTCCCGCTTAACCCACACTAATTTCTTTAAAAGAAAAGAAAAAAAGGGTTGATAGGAAAGTGGTGACAAAGGGGCACAAAGAGTAGGGAAAATAGCTAGGCATATGCAGGAAGGGTGTAGGAAAGGTCCATAGCTGCCCATTTCTTCTACGGCAACAGCTGTACAGATACACTGAATTTGGAGGTACAATTGGACCCTCAAACCCCTGGGAGAGGGATGATGACAACATAAATTCATTGTGATGCCAATTAGACCAGATTACATGTGTCCAGTGGACACGTGTGCAAAATTGACAGCTATGTATGGGGCGAGATTTTTTTGTGGGAACAGATTACCCTTATTTTTTCAGGTGAGAGTGGGATGTTGGGGAGGGGTAGTAGGTATATTTGGGGAGGTAGGTTGGGTAGGTTAACAAACAAGACAAACAGGACACATACAGGGGCGGTATATGACACATGTTGGGAGTAAACACCTTGGATGGGGAGGGGTGTTTTGTAGTCGCAAGCCCATGAGCCTCCAAATGGAAACAGTGGGACTGAGGTCCCCACCCATGGGCAGTCACCACTGCACCTTCACGGCCTCAAAGGTGGTTGTGTTGGGGGCTGTGTAGGAGCGGAAGGCTCACCCTCTGATTGCACCACTCAGCCCTCAAGCTGACATAGCTGGTCTTGAAACTCCAGATTGAGCTCTCTACGCACCACGGCCCGGACATGTCGATGGGTGACAGGTTCCTCTCCGTGCATGCTCACATGGGGGGGTGAGCCCCATCCCCTGCAGTGGTTCCACCCTAAGGTGGTGCAGGGCCAATAGAGGAGGAGGTATCAGGGCTGGGCCCCAGTCGTGGTGGTGCCCGGTGCCATGGCCAGCTGAGGTGGGACAGGTGAGTCCGCTTGCACCGGCCTTCCCATACGAGCTATGCTGTAGCAGGGTTATGACAGGTATGGGTTAGTAATAGTCAACAGCATTCAGGATTAGTTATAACAACATGCATAGGTATTCCCATTAACCCAAAACACCAGATTTAAAACAGTTGTAGAGCAAGCAGAACGCATGCATATATGGAACATCAGTGGGCATTAAAACAGCATGCAGATTTCATTGATGGCAACAGGCCACCAATATGGGTGTATTTTAACATGGCATATGCATAGAAACAAATATGAATATTTATAAACCATTGGGACATATGCCCTAACAAACGTTTGGAGTTTACACATACCGATTGAGGTATGTCATTAGGTTATTTTTGCACATATGGTAGGGGTGAGAGAGAGAGAGAGTTCAATTAACAACTAATATATCCTTGTAGTTTTCACAACATTCTTAGTCACTGCAGTTATCTGTCCCTTACTTGTATTATTACACTACCCAATGGCCTTACATTGTACACTGGTATGTTTATAGATTATTTTGTACGTTAATTGTGTCTTACATACAGGCGTGACAAGATGCAGGTGTTAATGCAACATATGTTGAGAATTGCTCTCATACACTTTGGGGGAGGTGCTAGAATGACAGGTTTGTTTTCATATACATTCTCTGACTATGTACACATTTGACTATCAGTACATTTCTTGGATCATCACAAAGATTTTTCTGGGGAATGGGGTACCAGGCTGGTGATGTGGACCATTTATCTGGACATGCTTGACAAATTGGAACAGTTGTGGGATATGAATATGCATACAACTTTCCATCTGAACATTCTAGCAAATTCTGTGCAGTTGTTGGGTGTAATTATGCATGCAGCTTTCTAGCTGAACATTGTAACAAAATCTGTACAGTTGTGGGGTATGATTATGCATACAACTTACTAGCACGCCCGGGATTCAAACCCCTGCTGTGTGTGACAACAAAATAATAGTTAACATCACAGTACACTTTGCCATCAGGGAATTGATGTGAAGCTTTCTACTGTTTTCTATCTAAGTCTCCCTCACTTGTACAATATGACTGACCTCTTGGCACTTCCAACCTTGATATACAGAACTTCATACACATTTTATCTGCATACCACAGTGTGGGTAAGAAGAGTAAACAGAAGCACTCCAGGGGTTATACCTTTATTCACAGAATATTACACATTTATTTCTACTGGTATGACACTTTCTAAGGCTCTTATATTTATTTGTTATGACAGTACATGCACACAAATACTAACCTGCCTCATGACGTAGCCTTTGCAACCTAGCATTATGGGCTTGCTGGTTCTCAGCCTGCTCATCTGCAGTTGTCAGAGAAATACAGTGATATTTAGCCATCCCTACTCATAGTATACACAAGCTAGGCAATTATTAACTACTTAGTAGAATGAGTACTTACTCAGTAGTGGGGCATTAGGCATCTGCCGAGACTCCTGGAT
Organism: Protopterus annectens; assembly: GCF_019279795.1. Classification (NCBI taxonomy): domain Eukaryota; kingdom Metazoa; phylum Chordata; order Ceratodontiformes; family Protopteridae; genus Protopterus; species Protopterus annectens. Next base: position 1,699,949,834 of record NC_056725.1, on the reverse strand, counting down.
CTACTGTTCCAGTACATCCCCCCTCCACTGCTTCAGGTCAGCATGGTGGTGCCTGACCTGCTCACCAGCCCGGGGATACCTGTGGCACTGGTGAGGTCACGGCTGAGACTGCGAGCCCTGGTACTGGCCCTGCAGTAGTTTCTGCTCATGGTGTTTTACCAGGAGCCATACCATGAATTTTGACTCCTGGATGCCCCAGCGCTGCATTCTAAATCGAGTGCCTTCACCCACACCAGCCATTCTGCCTGCAGTAGGAAGCTACAACCAGTTATGGGAAGTATTCCCACCTGTGGGATTTAAATACGTCTAATTTTTCTTGTGCTTTTCTGTGATTGGCCGGTTTTGAAAAGGTTAAGCTATGGGTACACCTGCTTTCCTAAGGTTGGCACTGCTTAAAGAGGTATACCACTAGGCAGATTGAATTGGCTCCCCTACACATTGCTTACACTTATTAAGTTGAGCTGTGCTGCAGTTAGCATTGCTTAATAGTTAATTATCACTATATTTGCCTTTTGGCAGTGATTTATTGTTCATTACAGGTTATATATGTGTCTGGTATCCGTGATTCATGTGTACATATACTGTAAGGGGACCTGGGGACTTCTACATTTTATTACAATAACACCTCAAATCTATGCATACTGCAGTACTCCAGTTCACATATTTATGTTCTGTGGCAGGTTATACAACATCACACTGTAGATAAATTCAGTTCACATGTTTGGTTTGATTTTCCTGTGGTGAGGATTAGTTTGTTGATACCTCATTTATATGTATTGCTATGATGGCTTAGTGGTTAACTACTGTGGTGTACAGGGTCCTGAATTTGAGCTTTGCAGAAGCTGTTTATTTTGTTGCTGGGCAGAACACAGGCCGTTGGGTACAGAGTGATTAAGGCACTTTAAAGCAGTTGTAAGCGGGTGTGTGCAGATTTGCATGGAGCTAAGCAATGCTAACTTCTGGTTACAGCTTCTACTTTGCTTAATCTGTGTAGGCAATGCTTACCCCTGAGCAAATGCACATAAACACGCTTACTAGTGCTTATATATGCTTACTACTGCTTATTGTGCTTAAACCTGCTTACTAGTGCCTTATTCATTATGACACTGATGCTTCACATGTGCATTTAATGCAGTACTCCAGTTCACATTTAAATGTTATTATGTAGGTTATATGGCAAAAAGATGCAAAAATATGTTCATATACAGATTTCACATGGAAAATGGTATTTACTATAGTGGGACTCTAACCGGGAATGCCTATTTGTTAGGTGGATGCTATGACCACTACACTATTGCTCTGCTGCTTCATTTGCATATATCTTCCTTGTTATCTCTTCAGCCTTTTAAGCTGCTTTAACCATAGCTAAGCGATGGGCACACCCACGCACCTACTGTTAGCTGTACTCAGAGTTTTAAAAAAATAAAGGGGTTTCTGCTTTTGATTTTTATGTCCTGTTGCTGTTGTACACATGAGGGACTGTTGGTGGGGATATGCGGACACCTATGAGCGGTCTCGCTCATTTATTTACACTTTCTGCTGTTCTACTTTGCAGAAGCATGTTTATTCTGAAAGCTTTGCTCTCAGACATGCCCCCTGCACTCGTCCATGCTCCGTGTAGGGTTAAGAGTTCAGGCAGCGCGCCTTCATTAATATGCATGGTGCGCTGCCGTCCTCCTCCTAAACAGCTTCCGTGCAGGACTAGACTAGTCCTGCACAGAAGATTAGTAAATCCGGGGTATATATTTAATAGGCAATGTTTTAAACAATGAAACTGGCTTGCTGTTGGATGCCAGAGTTACCAGTTATCATTATTTTTACATGTCTATGTGGAAAGAGTCTGTCATTTTTAAATGATGATCATTCGTGTTATTCTTAACTTTAATTTACTGTTTACTGCATAAAGGTAGCAGGTATGAATTATAGATACTTTAACATATTAATGGTTTTAATGAGTCTATTCTGGACATGAATGCAAAGAAATTGTTTATTTTCAGATGTTTGCATTCATGTGGACTTTGATAATTTATAAAATAGGTACTAGAATATTCAAAACAATTTTTGCAGGTTAAGTTGGATTTGCATAGGTCTAGTCAGCATACAATTCATGCATTTAATACTATCATTAAATCACAGAAGTGTAGTACTTCTTGACTCATAAATGATTACAGTGGATATATTTCCATTTTAAATTATATGTCTGCTAGATAGAAACTGAGATATTATGATAAAATTAAAGTTTAAAGCAAAATAAAAACGCTATTAATATGAGTGAGGACATTACTAGGCCTTACATGTTACATAAGTCAGTTTCCAGTTCTGATATTAAAACTGTTATGTACGTGCACTTCTCAAATGAGGTGAGCTAAGAAATATGATTTCTCATATAATTTATGATAATTGGGACAACTTAATTGCTATATCAGTAGTGACCATCATTGTACATGTACCACATTTTGCTTATTAATAAATGCAGAATTTAAGGGAAATGTGTTATACTCTGGTTAGTAGTGAAGTTATTATTGACAGTAGTATGTAAGAATGATTCTAAAGGAGCTGCCTGTGCATATGTAACAAAATACTAAATTCAATACAGACTGTGACTTTTACAGTTTATAATATAAAAATGTATGCAGTTCCTAGCAGTGAAATGTAATTTAACCACTTGTATGACTTGTCTGCCTTACCATCTGGGCAAGACAATCATGACATTTAGGACACACTTTTGTAAGAACATGTTTAAACAAACATTGTCATCACACATTTTAGGCTTAGGATGCATTTAAGGTTTCCTTCACTAGTATGGATCAAGAAATTTTGGCAGAAAATAAAACAGTACTTTTAACATTCCATCATACATCCTCAAAGTCTTAATGAAATGGCCTATATTAATTCTGTATTCAAAAGTGTTAATTCTGTAAGCAAGTAAATTATAGTTTGCAGTGATGTGAATAGTGAATAATTATAAAAATTAACTATAACTCATGTATGCTACAGACTGTACATAAAGGCTTTTGAGTTCAATGAATTAATGTTGACTAAATGTTTTTACATGTACACCTGATATCATGTTTCTTCTTTACCTTGAAATTCATTTTGAAAACAACTTAAGTTGCTGTCTTTTTCCATATTTTGATCTAGTTTCAAATTACTGCTGTGAGACATATATTTTTCTTGGTCTTAAATTAGGCTAGATATTGTTGTCAAGTTATACATACTATTAACTGGTATTGCAAACATAAGCACGTGCACAGTGAATTTTTCTATTCAACAGTACCCACTTTTCTACTGATATAACTGACCAACTAGCATGGTGGCATTCCTACGGCCTGTTTGTGTCTCTTGGGGTAAGAGTTTGGAACCATGAATGGTTGTATCATACATGACGGGCATCAGGTTTTACTTATTAATCCTTAATGTCCCCTGCTGTGGTTGTGGCTACTGGTACATATTTGCAGCTGAGGATACATGTATGTTCCCACACATGCCATCGCCAGTTGTGGCACTAGGAGTTGCTATTGCACGCATGGATCATGGTTCTCCCCTAGGCCAACCATGGAATCTTTCCATCCTGTGGTGGGGGAGTGGCATTAGTCTTTCATTCCTACCTCCACCATGCTAGCATCTCTAAACACAAAGCTACTAACTGAACTGAAGTTATCTGAAACACAGTCAGAGCTTTACCTTCTAGATGTGCATATGGTTCTCTCTTGCCTGCTTTGACTTATTTATGGTTGTGGGAGAATCAGTGGCTATCCCAGAGAGCAGTGGGCAGAAGAAACTGAGCCAGTCTTGGCCGGGTTTATGTTGCAATATTACTACATAAAAATTACTGAAGCCTTAGTGAATGCTAATAAAATGTTAGTAAACTTGACTAGAACACTCTTCCAGACAGATGTGCAGCTAGTATTTATCCCTACTTAGCACGCAACATCGGGTATCTACAATCGTGAACCAATTACTACCTCAGTGGAAATCTGAAATGCCACGGACCTTTTGAAGAAACTCATGAATGAGGAATTTCAGACTAATGGAAACTGGCCCTCATCCAAATGGGCCAGAATACTGTACTCCCATCTCAATATAGACTCACTGAAAGTGCATAGAGATTTGGAAGATGCTGATGCACGCAGTTATCAAAAACAGGAGCAAGCAATGTTTTGCTAGAACTGGATCATCACTTGAAGCAGTTTACCTTTAATTTCACAACTAGATCTTCAGTATGGGCAAACCAATAAATTCACAAATGGCTCACCTAATAAATATTTTAAAGTGTGGCTAGAACCTCATATAAACAATGTAAATAAAATCCTTGAAATCTTAGCTGAAGGTAATTTCAACTGGGCACTCCATGGTAACTTAGAAGTACAAATTCCAGAGTGACCCTAGATCTTCTGTAAACCTACTTGCTTTAGAAGAGCTTTTGTCAGTAACTGAAATTGCAGACCCTAAATCAGACTTGAACTCAGCCAAAGCTAACAACAAGCCTACACCTAACAATAATATTTTCCTGAAAACAAGGAAAATGTGTCATCGAAGTTGGTTTATTTTAAAAGCTTGTAAAAAGAACATGTAGCAAAATACTGCACAGTTACTAGCAGAAAGTATGTGCCTGTAAAAACTGTTAATGATGGCCAACACGTTGCACTTAAAAGAATTTCTATGGAGTGTGGACTTGTGGAATGTGATAACGATGAGTGATTAACTAGTATAAGTATACAATTTGCATTTTATCACTGTGCTATTACCAATCTTGTTAAATGTAATATTGTAGTAAAGTGAAAAGAAATACAATGATTACTGGACTCAGTCAGCATGATTGCATTAAACAGATCACAATATGTTAGCAGGCATAAAACAGCTGGTAAGAAGAAAAAAACAAGTCATATATGCACATGAAGACAAAAATGGAATGCCACGTGATACAGGTAAAAATATAAACTCCTTCTTCAAATATTTGCACCTAGTAGCACTAGTGCCTGACTTTACACTTGGACATGGTGTCTGGCCTAGACTTTTTCTAGTTTAAACAGCTGTGAAGTTTGAACAGCTTCTATGACAAGAATGTCAAAGTCTGGCATCCAACCCAAGGTTTAAAAACCATTTGATACACTTACCTATTTTGGATGCCCCATTTCAAAAACAGCAATGGCTATTTCCATCCACTTAATAATGAGTAATGACCTTCGGCATGTTATGGTAATTGTTAATTTTGCAACAAAATGTCCAGAGGAAGTACCCCTGTGAAGAGTCATTCCAAAATCTGCAATATAGGATCTAGTACCTCTTTATCCTGAGGTAGAAACCTGTCTGGTGGACAAGTGCCATCAACAGGCTATACAACAGGGACAAGAAATTGCTCTGCAAGAGTAGGAAGGAATGGTCTCAAAACTGGAAACACTCCCTCATCAACTTAAACAAGCAAATAAGACTCCTAGTGAAGTCCTCCAAAGCTAACTTTGAATCTAATTAGCTTCCCTAACTAAGGATAACCACAAGGTGTTCTTTAGTTGGATCTGTAATCTCAAAGGTAAGGCCCAGATATGCACTGAACTTGTAGTTAATGGTGCTACATATATAGAACCTGTAGATATAACAAATCTGCTAGCTGGCAAGTTCAGTGAAAACTTCACTCCCCTCTTCCTGACACATATACTCCAAAGCATCCCTAACATCTGTCCCCTGCCTAGTATCTCCATGGAGCAGGTTTTAAATGCTCTTTCCAAGGCCAAAAACACAGCATCTATGGAACTAGACAACATCCCAGGCTGTGTTCTACATGGGTTAAAACAAGAATTAGCATCACCATTGAGCATCTTTTCAATCACAGCCTAAGCACTGGCTTCATCCCAGTGGAATGGAAAACAGCTACTGTTACTGTTAGACCCATCTGATATCCACCCTCCTCTATGCCTCCCCCATCTATACTAATCTTTCCAAAAGCAACCTAAATAAATTGACTACTTCTTATAACAATATTGCCAGATTTGCTACTGGCTCCCCATTTAGAACTCATCACTGTCTAAATCTCAAACTTCTAGGATGGCTAGAACTACATAACCAGCTAAAATTTCAACAACTCACTATTACCCATAAGATTCTGTACCAGCCTAGTAATACTCCTATTCTCAATAGCCTCATCTTCCCCTACATAAATTTTACTACCCTTCGCTCAGCAAATAAACTACTGGTTACCATCCAGAAATCCCGCAACAAGGCAGGTGATTCTCTTTTCTTAAATTCAGTGGGGAAGATTTGGAACAAGCTACCCATCAAACTTGCAACTCTGTCATCATTACTTCTCTTTAAAAAGCAACTAAAAATCCAACTACAAACACAATGGCTATGCCCATGTACTAACCCTCACTAACACCCACCCAGTACATTATTCTATACCTCTCCTCCAAAACCCACAATCCAGAAATAGTAACTTTTTCCCCTTACTCCCTTCTTAGTATCCTACTCCCAGGGAACTATCACTGAGTATGTTCATTGCAACATTCATTCTGCTGTGAGCACGTCTTCCACCTTGTATATAGACCAACTACTGCTTCACTATGACTGTAATTTACTTCTTTAAGTGTATATATTTAATAACTTTCTTGTTTTTCAGAGTTATATATTTTTTATTATAACCTGTATACTTCATTGTAAACTGTACATTCCTACCTAACATACCTTATGGTGAATGTCAAACCCTTTATCATGGAAATAGTACTGCATTGCTGTGTTAAACTCAGTAGTCACATTCTGTATAATTAAGTTCTTTGAAGAAAATCTTATGTATAATGTATTGAGATATTTTTGGACTTTTTTCTGTCCTGTTTTATTAGTTTAAGGTGGAGCTTATCTCCCCGGGCCTCTACTGAAAATGGACATGTATCCAGTTGTACAGGCTCAGTCAGCAAATGTAAAATAAAAATAAATAAATAAATAAATTATCCCTTTGCACAAAGTGGGTGCATCTGTGGACCCTGGGAACTATAGGCCCATTAGCCTGACCAGCCTTATTTGCAATGCCATGGAACCTTATTAACAAAGATATAGGAAATCTCCAAATGCTCGATCCCACCAGTTTGGTTTTGTCAAGTGGAGATCATGCATGTTAAACTTAGTGGACTTCTTCGAGACAGTCACCAAAACCCTAGATGAGGGCAAATCTGTGCATACGGCCTACCTAGACTTAGCCAAGGCCTTTGACATAACCCCCCATTCAGCCATCATTGATAAACTCACCCAGCTGGGTATCAACCCATATACTGTCAGGTGGGTTGCAAACTGTCTCATTGATATAACTCATGCAGTCAAAATAGGGGACTTCAGCTCCTCCAGCAGACCTGTAACCAGTGGTGTTCCACAGGGATCGGTTCTGGGACCCCTACTGTTTGGAATCTACTTCTCCAAAGTACAGGCTAAAACTAAAAGACTGTGTTTGACAAAGTTTGCTGATGACTGCAAACTGGTAGTGATCATTGAAACGCCTAGCAATGTCAACATCCTGTGATAACATCTTATGCAGACTAATGACTGGTGCCAAAATCATGGTCTTAAGCTTAATGCAAAAAAATGCATTGCCATCCCCTTCAGCAAAGGTGATGTTCCTGCAAACTAGCACATCAACAGCAATATCCTAAGTACACAGTTAGTGGTGAGAGATATGGGCACACAGGTTGACAGCAACCTTAACTTCGATCGCCATGTCTCCACACTGGTAAGAAGGGCATTTTATATTGCTCATTTCATAAGTAAAGGCATTTCCTCCAGAAAAAAAGAGATTGTAACCCATCATGTACTCTTCCCTCATCAGGCCAATAATAAAGTACAATGTTCCCTTTGGTATGTTCCTTTCCAAACACCTGCAGCAATTGGAGAGAACATAAAGGTTCCTTACAAAGAAAATTCCGGGTCTTCAGGATCTGTCTTATGTGGACAGACTGAAATCATTGTCACTTTACTTTGTGTCACACAGACTGCTCAGAGGCAACCTGTGCCTTGTGTATAGGTTAATCTCTGACCCAGCTTTAATGGAAATGCTGCACATTCACAAGTCAAATGGCACAGAAGTCACTCACTCAAAGAACGTTAACTTGGTATGTGACCTCAACAGAACTTGCTGGAGAGACAGATTTGTCTCACAGAGGTTGCCCCACCTTTGGAACAACCTTCCTATTCATGTTAAAAAAGGCCCCTCTTTGGCCCTATTTAAGTGCAATTTGGACTATTGGATGGGTAACCGGAAATTCACCTTGGGGGGTTCCACCTGTGTCTCTCTTAGACAGGATTAATAGGTGTTGATTTTAGTGCCTGCTTGAACCAGACACCGTTGGGAACATGAGTGGAACTTGGCTAGGCTTGTAAGGGCTGTGGGGCCATTAGCCTAGCAATCTCATATGAACCTATGATCCTTTAGGACTGGTAAAGATCAAGATACAAAATTCACATCCACAGTAATGCATGAACTTTGTCAGTTTCCAAAGTACAAGAACTAATGACATCTGCATACACCTCTCAAACATGTGGGCTAGTTGAGCACTTTAATAAGACTTTGCAGTCTGTGTTACAGAAAACTGTAGCACTGGGTGAAAGAACCCAATATCAGCTGCTATCATATGTTTTCATTACTGTAAGAGAAATACCTCTAGACTCAATTGGATTTACATTGTTTTGCTTTTATATGACAGACATCTTTAGGGACTGCTGGATATAGAAACCTGTTAGGAGGAAAACACCTGCTTTTAATGTAGGATAAAGCATTTTACTGATCTGCAGATTAGGTTATGAAATATGATTTCTGTAGTAAGATGATGATGAGCCAGGGGAAAGAAACTGCTGAGAGAGCATGGGCGATAGAGCAGAGAGCATGTAACAGAAATTATTGCCTCAGACAATTCAAACTAAGGGATAAAGCACTTGTGTCAGGTCTTACTGCTGACAACAAGTCTGTTGGAAAATATCAATGACATTTGGAAATTGTAGACAAAATAAGTGACTTACCTGAAAAAAAACAAAGCAGTTATATGATATAAGCATTATATTTTTCAGAATAAATTAAGGTTCCCAGAGCATACCCTGAAGTCAAAATACTGGAAACATTATTGATGCCTCACAGACAAGAAGGGAAGGCTTTTACATTCATGAATAAGGACATGCTGTCAGAGCTGCCTGCAAGAACTAGCTTAATGCACTACAACACAGAAACTGTGTCTAGAGGGGAAATAAATCTGAAATTATGTCAAATACCAGAATCTCAAACTAGTCACTATTCAATAAAAGAAGAGGTACATAAAATGATCAAAGTTGGAGACAAAGAAGATTCCAAAGTGAGTGGAATAGAGTGGAATAATCCCACAGTACTGGTCCCTAAGATGATATGTCTATAAGGTTCTGCAATGACTTCTCTAAGTTGGACAGCATATCAAATTTTATCCATATCCCATGACTCAAGTGGATGAACTGAAGGAATGGTTGGAAAAAGCTAGGTTTCTATCATTTTCGGTAAAGGTTCTGGTAAATTTCACTAGTTCCAAAAAAAATGGAAAATGGTATTTCCCACACCAGATGAAGGGCAGGATTCATTAACAGCTATACAAAGTTTAGCAATCGTGCTGTCATTGTGCTGTGCCACCAACACATTAGTGCACTATTTGGTGTTAGTGGCCCTAAAGGACATCTGGAGACATCAAACCATTGGAAATGACAGAATATGCTAATGAAAGCATAATGAAATGATGTACATGTTAATTAACCAATCCCATATGGCGGAGCTATTCAGAAAGCTATAAAGCAGTCATGTACACTTGTCGTAGGCTTTTTCAATGTACACCAAAACCCTTTTGGAATACAGGCATGATTACACTTAGTAAAAAAACATGTTATTGTTTGCTACTGCTCTTATTATGCTGTATGTGCAACAGGCTTTACGCTGCTGCTACCAGACATTGGGCAAGAAGTAAAAGAAGAAGAAGGGTAATTAGACTCTGTTTAACTTATCATGGACTGCATGAAACAGAAAGTGTTGATAGATGCAGTGTAGACCGGGAAACACTGGAGGAAATATGAAACCTCTGCCACCCACACCTCGGGCCACAGGGAAATCATGGAGGATCCATCCCATTGAAAACAAATGTATGTTTAACATTATGTATAGTAGCTACTGGTACTTTCCAGAGAGCCACAGAGAATAAATTAGGGGTGTTACATGCATCAGCCTCAAGAGTATTATGTCAGTTTTTAAGTACAGTGCTACTACACACAAGGAAGCATACATGTTTCCCATGAACACTACAAGAGAGAGCAAGAACCACATAAGAATTTTATGCAGTGCACACTTCCTGGATATTTTGGGGACCATAGATTACACACACATAGAAATAAAAGCCCCACCTGGGGAACAGGGAAGGAGGTGCATCAACAGAAAAGATTTCCACTCTGTAAGCTGCCAGGTTGTCTGTATTGCCCAAGAGATAATGTACAGTATCTGTACAGGTAATGTAGTCAGTTTCCATGACAAATACAAATGGCACACTTGTGAGCTGTACACCAGGTTTGCTTGGGGTGACATTCTTCGAAGGCATCTTGTGGAGATGCAGGTTATGCACTGGCATCCTGGCTTATGACACCCATGAGAAACCCACACAATCCACTGAGCAAAGATACAATAAGGACAATGCTCAGACTAGAAATATCACAGAATGTGTGTTTGGTTTGCTTAAATTAATGTTCTGGTGTCTAGACACATCAGAAAGTGCACTGCAGTATGACCTTGGCGCCTCTTCTGAAATTGTTACAGTCTGTGCCATTTTACACAATATACTTCTCAAGAAACACCATCAACAAGGATTGCAGGACCATAAGTTCAGGACCACATGCAGGACCAGCAGCAGATACAGATGAGGAGTCTGAGGGAGAACCACCAGCTGCAGATGGTGCTCTATGGAGGCATGCAGAGTATGCTCTGGTTCTTGTTAAGAGGCAAAGGACAGGACACACAAACAATACCTAGGTCAAAGACTAACATCCCATGCACATAGAAATTTGAAAACTGAAGCCTGTCAGACTGTAATGGTTGTATTCTGATAGCGTCAGACAGAGACAACCCCCCCCCCCCCCCAAGGATGTTATTTGAACTTGCAATAATGACAAGGTAAGTACTGAACCTGTAAAGAAAAAAAAAAGTTATACAACTGTTTACTCTCATATGGAAATATGTATATGCCCCTAAGCAGAGCATTTGTCTAAAGTGAACAATTATGTCAGAAATATCTCCCTTGTCAGATTTTTGCAATATACAGCTGTGTGTAAGGAACAATACTGTGCATCAAGCATTTCAATTGACTCCTGTCTATAAAACATGGAACAGGTCAATTACACCCTAATTTGCGCAACTATACCAAGAAGCAACACCACAACCAAAACCTCCTCTCCTGCTCCAAAAAACACTCAGCAACCAGGATCCAAAATGGAAATGTAGTTCTGTTGTTTAAATAGCAAAGAATAAACATGTAGTAAAACAAGCTCACTTTATTTTAGCGCCTCAGTGTTACCACCTTTAAGGAATAAAACAGTCACAAAAACCATACCTTATATACCAAATTTTTAAATTACATTCAATTGATTAATTAAACAATCATTGAAATCAGTTCTTAATTTAAACCAAACATTTCCAGTTTAACTCATTGTTCAAACCTTTATGAACTAAAGTTTTATATTTTAAAATACATATACTTTCCTTATATGTTAATTTTTGTTTTAATATATTTTCATTACCTTCTATACATTCAATTTGTTCCAAAATAGTGCCATGCAACAAATTAACATCACTACTATGATACATTTTAAAATGTGAGGATATTATTTTATCTTCCCTTTGTTTTTATATTTCTCATGTGTTCCATAAATCTGACATGAAACTTTCTTTTGGTCTCCCATATATAATACAAATGATATGGACAACTTAAAGCATATATCACTCCTTTGCTTTCACAAGAAAATATTCCCCCAGATTCAAATTTAACATTATTAATACTATGAAATGTGTTAACAATATGTACACATATACTACATTTGCCACATTTAAAAGTTCCCTTAACTGACAAGGGTCTTCTAATCTCCATTGCTGGCATACTGAAAGTACCACGGACTACCATATCTCTTATATTTTTACCTCTAGTGTATGAAAAAGTTTTTTTTTGGTAAAATAGTAGCCAATGATTTATCTTGTACTAAGTACTCAGAGTAATATTTGATCAAATCTACCATTTCCTTACTTTTAACATTGTAGACTGATACATAATATGCTGGGTCTATTGTATACTGGTTATTTCGACTGTTATTCTCATATCTCTGATATCGCATACTTCTTTTTTCCTTTCTCTTTTCTACCCTCAATCCATTTAGTATCTTATTTTGGGCTTCCTGTATAGTACTTGAATCATACCCTCTTCTCAAAAACATATTTGTTGTTTGTTTCATTTCCTGTAACTTTTCACTACACAACTTAGATATCCTTAATAACTCCCCGTAAGGTAAAGCCTTCAATACATGGGGGGATGACAACTGGTGGCATGAAGGTATTGACTACCATCTTCAAATTTTCTATGTATAGTTGTTGTAATACTTCCATTCTATTTTGCTTCTAAAACAAGGCCGAAATAAATAACCTTTATACCTTTTTTGCAGTCCATCAAACAAAATAGATAGGCCAAATAGATTTTTATGAAAATCAGTTATGAAATTCTCCACTTCTACCCAACCACCTTCACGCACAAAAATCAAATCATCTATATATTGAAAGTAAAAAAACAACATATTTTTTCATAAAATTTAATTTAAATAAAAAAGTAATTTCAAAAAAGATATAAAAAGGTTGGCATACATGAGGGCAAAAACTGTCCCCATGGCCGTACCCTGTCTTTGTCTATACATTTGATTATCAAAATAAAAATAATTATTTTTCAAACAAAAATCTACCATTTCAATAATAAAATTAGAAAACGGAGTGTCATCCAGAAAGTATAGAAGTAATAGTAAAGAAGCAAGACTGAAGTACCTAATGCTTCCAGGCTGTAATGACAATACTAACTGAAATGCAATGCTGTTCAACAATTATAGAAGCAATCATTCACAAATGAGCAGGAACAAGAAATCAACAACTTTTCTTTGACAATACATATTAATAAGTGCAAGCAGCTATCCACTGTGTGCATCAGACATATATCCAAACTTAAGTCACAAAGACATGTGTAGAGGGCAGGGTACAGTCATCATCTTTTGCACAGAGTGGGGGATAGGAGGGCAAGGCTGACAGCAAAGCAATAAGAAACACACATATCTATCAGAGTATACAATGTTCAGGGTCAGTAACAACAGATGTACACCACTCAACAGTACTGTTTGGATAGTTTGCATGTGTGCGAGCTCGTATCGGCAAGTGAATTTATTTTTCAATATGTGTGTGTGTATGTGTGTGTGTGTGTGTGTGTGTGTGTGTGCGTGTGTGTGTGTGTGTGTGTGTGTGTGTGTGTGTGTATGTGTGTGTGTGTGTGTGTGTGTGTGTGTGTGTGTGTGTGTGTGTGTGTGTGTGTGTGTGCGTGTGTGTGTGCGTGTGTGTGCGTATGTATGTGTGTGTGTGTGAACACAATCAAATGATGTGCTAAAACTATGCCCTGGCATCTCAAACAGGTGTGAGCCATGCATGGCAGAGTAGTCAGATCAGCATCATTGTCCCTGACCATGAGAACCACCTATGCCAAGAGGTGCCTTGCTACTTCCACAACCATGGTTAGAAGTTGAGGTGCTGCCTTTACATAAATGCTGTCTGCTGGATGAGCTGCCCTAATGACTCCATCCAGAACCACAACCCCATGGTTTACTATGCCTGGGTGTGGACACCGCAATCACTGATGGAGTAGTGGATGTGGTATCACTATTGGAGCAGGAACTTGCATGGCCACATCTGCTAACACCAGAAGATGTAATGGCTCTCCAGCCAAATGGATGCCCAGACTCCCTAAATAGATGCTCCATTGGAGACACTGCTCAGTCCAGTGAGTCATTCATCATGTCCAAGGAGTTGCCTACATAGTCCAGGGAGTTACTTACATCAGAATACATAATGTTAGTAGCCATACTATTTCTTCGGAGGCTGTGGTGGAATGTACCTGTGCCTCCACTATGACCTACACATTCATCTGGCAGCACCTAAAGACACATCAGAATTAGGAGGTGGGTAAACAGCAGGCTTCCTCCGTATATCCCCTACCAACCCTACAGTATGGAACCATGCCCTCATGATAGCTATGAGGAGAAGCAACCAGAGTAACCAGACTCCCATGTCACAGTGTCACTTTCAACCTGCCCTGTATCAGCGGTCTCTGTGTCATGGTTATGCATAGACATACTAACTGTGTCAGACTGACTCACTGCACCCCTAAACTGTGCCTCTTCATCACCACCACCATCATCATCAGAGGCTAAAAATACTTGACATCAGAGGGTAGTGGTTTCACAGTACCACTCTCAAGATCATCTATGACAATAAGCAATAAACAAATCAGAGAAATAGAGAATAAAATTGAGCACATATTTTCCTTTTATGAAAATTATGTTAAAATCAGACAGATGTTAAAGCAACACAAATGTTAATGTCATATATACCTGACTCTATCTTATAGATAGTAATACCAATAACCAAATGTGTGCTTACCACATGCAGATGGGCTGGCAGCCTGCAATCCAAAAGTGCCAGTATTTGAGGAAGGGAAAGGAAAGAAGTATACTAAGTATCACATTGCAAATGAAACAAGAAAAAGAGAACAATCTCCTTCACAAGTGCAGATTAAAAATGTTCTCATATAAAAACAGTGAACAGTTGTATCCCCCCATCCAAAACACCCTCCTCTACTTCTCTATGACTGCATCAACTGAATCACAATTATCTCTGACACTGTATATATCAGATGTCTAAGATATATATGACATTTGCTTTTTGCATACACAGAAGATCTGCTTGTGACACTCTGGGTCTGTCATCAATATCTGCCCCAACATCAGCGATTCTATAGTAACTATATCTCTGACAGTGGACAGGCACCCCTCTGTTTCATTTAGTGGCAGTTTGGTAGCAGGACCCAATGATGAATGTTGTTAGTGCATATGATCCACAAGTTGGGTGTGAGATGGAGGAGAAAGAAAATTTTTGGAGTGAGTTGGATGAAGTGGTGATGACGGTACCCAAGGGTGAGAGAGTGGTGATTGGAGCAGATTTCAATGAGCATGTTGGTGAAGGGAACAGAGGGGATGAGGAAGTGATGGGTAGGTATGGTGTTAAGCAAAGGAATGCAGAAGGACAGATGGGTAGTGGATTTTGTGAAAAGGATGGACATGGCTGTGGTGAATATGTATTTTAACAAGAGGGAGAAGCATAGGGTGACATACAAGAGTGGAGGAAGATGCACACAGGTGGATTATATCTTATGTAGGAGGGCCAGTTTGAAAGAGATTGGAGACTGTAAAGTGGTGACTGGGGAAAGTGTACTTAGGCAGCATAGGATGGTGGTTTGTAGGATGACATTGGTGATCAAAAAGAGGAAGAAGAGTGTAAGGGCAGCACCAAGGATCAAATGGTGGAAATTGAAAAAGGGTAATTGTGAGGTGGAATTCAGGGAAGAGTTAAGACAGGCACTGGGTGGCAGTGAAGAGTTACCAAATAGCTAGGTAACTACAGCAGAGCTAGTAAGGGAGACGACTAGAAAGGTGCTTGGTATGACATCTGGACAGAGGAGGGATGACAAGTAGACATAGTGGTGGAATGAGGAAGTATAGAAGAGTATACAGATAAAGAGGTTGGCAAAGAAGAAGTGGGATTGTCAGAGAGATGAAGAAAGTAGACATGAGTATAAGGAGATGAGGTGCATGGCAACGAGAGAGGTGGTGAAGGCTAAGAATAACATATATGAAGAGTTGTATGAAAGGTTGGACACTAAGGAGGGAGAAAAGAAACTGTACCAATTGGCACAATGGTACCTCCTATACCGAGCCAACAGATATTGCCAATATATTAGCCGACAGATTCAGTGCCAACTTTACCCCCTTCTCCCCACCAAAGGACCAATCACAATACCAGAAGATTGCCAGACACCCAGTATTACTGCTCCACAGGTTAAAACAACACTGTCCAATGCCAAGAATACAGCTTTGATGGGACCTGACAATATCCCTGGCTGTGTTCTACATGAACTACAGAGTGAACTGGCACCTCACCTGTTTGCCCTGTTCAATCACAGCCTCACCTCAGGCTTTGTCCCTACTGAATGGTGCACTGCTACAGTCATCCCTCTCCACAAAGGAGGAGCAACTACAGACCCTGGGAACTATTGCCCTATTAGCCTGATGTGTCTGATATGCAAAGCTATGGAACACATCATCATGGACCTGATAAACAAAGATATAGGAAATCTCCAAACTCTGGATCCCACACAGTTTGGTTTTGTGATGGGTAGATCATGCCTGCTCAACCTGGTCAACTTCCTTTTAAGTCAGTCACCAGAGCTGTGGATGAAGACAAGGTGATTCATACAGCCTACCTTGGTCTGGCCAAGGCCTTTGATACTATTCCCCACTTAGGAATCATAGAAAAACTCACTAAGCTAGACATCAACCCCTATATCACTAGGTGGGTTGCAAACTGGCCCACAGATAGAACCCATAGTGTGAAAGTAGCTGACTCCAAGTCAGACTGCTGACCAGTCACGAGTGGAGTCCCACAAGGTTCGGTCATGGGCCCTCTCCTGTTTGGTATATACTTCTCTGAAGTCCAGGCCAACAGAAAGGGACTCTAGGTAACAAATTTTGCAGACGATTGCAAGTTGGAAGCTATTATTAACGCCCTGAGTGATGTTGACATCCTACAGAAAGGCCTCACTGTGACCAATGACTGGTGTCTGGACCATGGCCTTAAGCTCAATGACAAAAATGTGTCATCATCCCCTTTGGGAAAAAAACAGTTCCCATGAATTACCACATTGATGGTAGTCCACTGAACACAAAAAGCATTACAAGAGATCTGGGAACACAGGTTGACAGCAATCTCTCTTTTGACCACCACATTGCCACTGTGGTCAGAAAGTCCTTCTATGTGGCACATCTCATTACTAAGGGTTTTGCATCCAGGAAGAAAGAGGTCACTGTCTCCCTCTACATTTCCCTCATTAGGCCAATCATTGAGTAAAATGTCCCATTTGGCATGTACCTCACTAGACACCTGCAACAACTGAAGAGGCCACAAAAGTACCTTACAAAGAGGATCCTAGGCCTTTAACACTTGTCCTACATGGACAGACTCAAGATCTCCAACTATTCTCTGTCTCATATCACCTACTTAGAGGAGATCTTTGCTTGATTTACAAAGGCATGTCTGAACCAGCTCTGTTAGAAATGCTACATCTAAAGAATTCCCAATCCCTCTGCACCACACACTCTAGAGACCTCAACCTCATTACCACAATCAACAGAACAAGCTGGAGGGACAGGTTCATAACCCAGAGACTGCCCGTGCTATGGAATAGACTTCCCATATATGTCAAACAGAGCACCTCACTGTCCCTCTTCAAGAGAAATCTTGATGAGTGGATGGGAAATAGAAAATTCACCCTGGGGATCACTCCAGTGGCTGTACTTGACAGAGGCACTGGGAACTAAGGTCAGGTGGCACGATGCCAGGGTAATCCTATGTGCTAGGCTTGTAAAGGCTCCAGGGCCATTAGCCTAGTACACACCTATGAACCTATGAACCTATATATGTGTCCATTATTAAGTAGCTGGCCTCAGGCATCAACGTTTCACACAGTCATACCTCTCTAAAGTAGTGATGGTGACTGCATGCCCGCAGTTTAGAACTTTACCTTTGCACTGGAAAATCATTAAAGAGAGAAGTTAGAAAATAATGATACACATTTCAGTTTTAGACTTCACAACACTCACAAGATCATTAACGATAAAGATGGAAAACTGTTGATGCTATCAACTATCTAACTTTCTAAGACCAATATAAGTCAAAGGTAAA
This sequence comes from Protopterus annectens, assembly GCF_019279795.1. Lineage (NCBI taxonomy): Eukaryota > Metazoa > Chordata > Ceratodontiformes > Protopteridae > Protopterus > Protopterus annectens. The sequence goes on along the minus strand of NC_056725.1, from coordinate 1,699,931,773 downwards.
ATTAGCAGTTCAACATCACAAATGCTCATATACTAAGCACTAAGTCATCTATGCATCCTAAGCATCAGACACAAAGCTTATGTAACCCTGAATCCAAAAGATAGAAAGTAGGGATATGATACCGTTATTATCACTTGCACAGGGTGCTGTGTGGGGGGACAGGAAGCCTAGGCTAACACAAAATGTCATTGAGTGTGTGTGAGTAAGAAAGAGAAGCAGGTAAACATTCAGATAAAGCAACAAATGGCCAGTGAGACAAAATGAGTTTTAAGCTCATGGCTGAACCATGTAACTGTTGTGTGTGCATCTGTATGGGTCCTCCAGGTGCAATTAATGTGTGAGTTTCTGAATGAACACAGTCAAGCCCTGTGGTAGCTCTACATCTTGGTGTGTCAGACAGGTGTGAACTGTGCATAGTATAGGTGACAGTTCATTGCTATTGGATTCATCCATGAGAACTGTCTCTGCTAGGAGATGCACTGGCACTTCTATGCCCATGGACAGATGCACTGTTGCTACCTGAACATGTCTGGTGTCTAACAGACAAGCTCCCCTCATGAGGATGCCCAGGGCAATCTCTACTCATGAGGAAGCCCAGAAATATGTTTCCATGGCCTGCCACATCTGAGTGTGGATAGCTCCACCAGTGACAAAGCAGTTGAAGTACTGTGGCTATGGGAGCATGATTGGGCATGGCCACATTGGCTAATTGCAGATTATGTGGCTGACCTATGCCCATGAGGATGGTGTCCCCCTCCCAGCAGATGGTCCATCACTGACACCACTCATTCCAGTGTGTCATTCATCAGATCCAATGAATCGGCTACAAGGTAGAGGCATTCACATATGTCAGCATGTGCCACATCTACAACCCTAAGTATTTCTATGCAGGACCTATGGGGACATGCCTGTCCTTCCATGATGGCCCTAAACATAGGTTGAGTGGCATGGGAAGAGGCATCTGGATCTTGTGGAGGATGGACAGCAAGCCTACTGCAAGCAGCTTTAACAACCCTCCTGCATGGCACCTCACCCACACCTTGGCTATGGCCAGAGTCAACAGGCACTGAAGCCATAGTAAACACGCTTCCCTAATCGAATGTCTCACCCTCCACCTGTTCAATATCTGAGGGCTCACTGGAATGGGAAGGCATAGGCCTACTGGCTGTGTCCAATGGTATTTCATGGGATGGCTATAAGTCAATCTCATTGCTAGATTCAAACTCTGCACCCCCACGACTGTGGCCCTGCTTACCTACCATCATTGTTAGAGTCTGCCGCTACTCTGACATCAGGTGTTAGAAGTCCCACACTTCCACTGTCAGGATCATCTGTGATAATAAGCAACAAAGACAGAAACAATTAATATGTACACTGCTATAGTCCAATGTATGCTAACAACATAACAATGGTGCCACTGTTAGACAATACACACAATAGTCCTGATATCACCATTACACACTAAAATATTTATTTGAATTGCTCATCAGTGCTGACATAAAAATGTTTGACTTACCATGTGCAGATGATGGTATGCTCCCTATGCCTTATGGTCCTGGAAGAAGTTAAGCAATGATAAAGATAACATCATTGCAATTAACAGTAACACAGGGGGTAATACTTTTTCCCTTTTATATGTCTGGTAACTATACTTTCAACAAAAACTTGGATGACAAGTCCAACCTAAGCCCAGGTGCAATCAATCAAAATGTGTTCTTAACTGTAGCAATCTTCAATCCTTCCCCCCCAAAAAATCTTGCGAAACATAACTAACGTATTGATTTAAATTGTTTTATTATACAACAGTATTTAACAATTGCAATACAAAAGCCTACCTGGAAGCTCCTCCTGTGACATGCTTGCTCTCCCTGAAACAGTAGCACCAATGTCAAGGTCATGGTGTTTTGCACTTTCCTGGGAGATGTCTGGATCCCTGACAGTGGACAGGAACTCTTTATTTGCTGTTAGTGGTGGCTCTGTAGCAGGTTCCCCCCAGTACCCATCCAATCACAGGCCACTAGCTACTCTCCTCCATGCAGATGAGATCATATCAGTGGCCCTATGGTGCACCTGATCATATGCCCTGCTGTGGCCACCTACTACATTAACATCTGCAACTATCTGCCTTGAAAGTTGCATTCTGCCTGACATATCTCCATGTCCTATCTCAAGCAGGACAGCACCATGTCACATAAAAGCTTTCACAATGACCTGATTTTTAGGGTCAGTGAAGGGTGTGGGGATTGAGATGCCAGGGTGCCATAGTCATTGGTGTCCTAAAAGACAACAGAAGGATAATACATATAACAATCACATAATTACAAAAATACTGTTCCGAGATAAAACAGAAAACGTAGTATTTCAGTATTTCGCACTGGAGAAACATAAAACAGTCTAGAGGTTTGAAATATGAACAACAAGCTAGATGCAAAAAAGAGCAAAATAATAGCAGTATATCCTTGTCTGTGCAATAACAGAAATGTTGCTTAGCTCCCCCACCCCAAAAGAACAGGCAAATGACACATTTTGCTAACAAACCATCTTTGAAATGATAGAGGTGCTATCAAATGTACTGTCCCTGAAACATGTCTACAAATTTAACACAGAACATTTCATTTTAAGGCATTGCCAATCATGCATACCTGTGAAATGCCCTGGCAAATATGCCCATGCCATCATTCAGCAGTACACTTGCATAAATAAATAGATAAAAGGGTAGCCTTTGCTAATGAATATATATATATATATATATATATATATATATATATATATATATATATATACATACACACACACACACACACACACACACACACACACAACACACACACACACACACACACACACACATATATATATATATATATATATATATATATATATATATATATATATATATATATATATATATATATATATATCACTATTAAACAGATTTTTCTTAATTACATTTCAGCATATGCAGTATATAGCTGAAAGAATGCAAACATACCTTCTCGGGTTCAGTAATCTTTTGTGCAGATATATTCCAAAGTAATAGCTTATTTTTCTATGTTCTTCACATAAACAGGTCTCCTCACCTTCAGTTTCCATAGCTACTCAGTTGCATTTTTATGGTGTAGATTCAGGGCTGTAAGCACAGTGAAGATGCAAATGAGGTGTGAACTCATTAGAATTGCTGAATCCCAAATATTTGGCTCCATGTTGCACATATAAACATAGTGCAGACACTCCCTCAATGTTTGATTTTAATGGATTGCAACTGTGAATAATTACTAGTAGGGAGAAGGAAAACACATCAGCAATGCAGACTGCCCTACATCAAGTGGGTGTGTCAGGTTAGACTTGCAAAGTGTTAGATGTAATTTTGTCAGGGTTGGAAATGTAAGTAAGCAGCATAGAATTCACAGGTGCAATCCATTAACATCCAACCTCTCCGTCATATGTTGGCAACTGCATATTATATTATTGCCATATAAAGGACCACTATGGGAAAAATAAAAAACATATCTTTTTTTTAACTTTTCCTTAAGTTTGGCTCATTGCAAACCACCACTATGGGAAAAATAAAAAACATATATTTTTAAACTTTTCTTTAAGTTTAGCTCATTGCAAACCTGTATGAACCACACAAAAGTAGACACTACTAATTTTCTTCTGTTTGTAACCCTGAGTGATCTCCTGGGGCAGACATCCTGGTGAGACTTTGTTTTCTTCTAAAGAAAAATCTTCCCCATAATACACTGTGGGTCTACTGTTTCTGAGAATACAGTGCCTATAACTGGACTGTCACAAGACAGTTCCATTCACTTAGAATGGATGAACAGAAAAGAGGAGCTAATTTTCAGAAGCCTCAGTAAAAGTATAATTTACTGTCACACAGTGCCTTTTACAAATGTGTTTCTACTGATGTGTTACACATTCTGTGAAAAAAACCTTCCAGATGTACTAACTCATTACTGAGATAATAGACTTTTTTAGACATTCAACTTTGATCTGTTTCAGTTACTTCTCATGTTACTCTAAGTATTCAACTCCAATCCACCTTTTTTATCCTCTATAAAGAAAGTGCAGTCGGGTCTGAATAAGAAAAGTGTAGTCCGGTCTGAACTGTCTGCAAACAGCTACAGCTAACTTTGAACCTAACACCACTCTTAAGTATTCAACTATAAGAAAAAAGTGCAGTGGTCTTTGTCTGCAAACAGCTACAACACACACAGCTTTGGTTGTCTAACTGTTGTTTGAGCCAATCTTCATTTTTCACTGGAGAGCACTTGTGCTTTGGCTGTGCAGCCCCCACCCCACCACCACCACCACCACACACCACGCATCTTCCACTTTCTCTTATTCCTTCTGTTAGCAAATAGTATAAATACACACCTTGTTCTCCTCCCTTCCCTGTTTATTACCTTAACATTTTGGCTAAATGTTATTGTTTTATGTTGAATTCTGTACATAATTCAATTACTTACACTATCAGATATTTACCCCACTCCCAGGACCAAAACTGGGACTTATGAAATTCTATTATCCAAAATTCCAAAAAAAAGACCCAACTACCCCCCCCCCTACACTGGGCTTGAACTTGCCCACTACACACTACTACCAAAAAATTATAAATTCCACCACTGCACTTAAAAACCACTCCAATCCACAATCAAAAATCCAAATATGAACTAAAACTAATATTCAAAGTTATTAGGAAAAATAACCCCAGAGATGACATCATCCAAAATAATCCCCAACCTTAACTCTCACTCCTTAACAGCTCTACCACCCCTCCCACTATCCCACAAAACTCCATCCTCCTATGCCACTTCAACATTAGGAACAACAAACAATAAGACACATAGTCACATAGCCCCAGCCACATACCTCCCACCCAACATAATGTGTGTATCTGGAAAACATGGCTCCGCCATCAACCAAAGACAATGAGATCCTGCCTCCTTACAATATATATACTTAGGGCAGAGGTAAAGAAAAAAGAGGGTGGAATGGCAAGTTATATAATACAGCACACTTAACATCATAACTAACCTAGCTCTAAAAATCTACTAATAATCATAAGAATTTAATCCTTAATTGTCACCTATATTCCTCTGGGAAGAAGAGGTTATTCTACAGGTTATTTGTACAACTACCTCAAAGAAACCATTGTCAAACTTCATGTTGGGTTTGATACTGGATTGAACAATGCATGCAGTCAAACCCCATCCCTTCCACATAATAATCATACCATTAATTGTCACCATATCCCATAGAACAATGTAGAAACACTAGAAGTTATCAGTTATTCTACATTGGACAACCAACAACTACCCTCATTGTCCTGGGCTGATGTTAATATTGACTGGAACCAAGTACCCAGCACACAGTCCAACCCCATCCCTGTTAACCTCATCTACCACCAGGTAACAATAACAAAAAAAGAGAGTATACTAGACTGATACTCACCAACAGTCATCCCTTGACTCGCATGCCCTAAATGCTCAATAAGAATTAAACCAAAATAACAACTAGAGACAAAGTGGCACATCACCAAAACACCCTAGATCTGTATCAAATTCCAACACAATAGAAATGAGACTAAAAAAATGAGAGCAAAAAGCCAAAAAATTACTTCTACAATCTGCAACATAAAACATAAAAATAACCTTCAAAAGTAAAAGGCAGGCATAAGGCATAAATAAACTTCCAAACAGGCAAATCCACTACTCTGACCCCAGGAACATTATATCTAAGAGCCAAGAAGATATAGCCAATTCATTCAATACTTTCTTCACAGAAACCAACTTTCTCCTCCACTATATCTATAAACACTATACCCACACACTCTCTCTTTAACTTCCAGCCAGTGTGTCCATCCTTTATCAGATCCCCTTTGAAAAACTGAAGCCAAACCCTTTCAGCCGATCTTCTGGCCGGCTGAATACCTGCAAAAATTGCTGCAGATGTCATAGCCTACCCTATCTCAATCCTAATTAACAGAACCATACCGAGGGCCAATCCCTCAATTTCAACATGGATTCAGACCCCATCATAGTACAACCACTGCCCTCTTTGAAAACCTCTTTTACTGAAAACATTAATCTTAACCGAATAATAAAAAAATATCTCCCTCTCTCTTCCTGACATCATCGAAGCCTTCGATATGGTAAACCATCAGTTGGTTCCATATTAGGACCTCGAAGCCACCTGCATTCAATATGCAGATGACTCGACTATAATATGTTCCAATGCCCAACCATCTCCTGATCTTAAATCCAAACAAAACCCAACCAATAGATCTCCGACTGAAAACTTCACTATAAAATCCAATAATGGGACCATCATCTCAATAAACTCAGATTTGATATACATATCAACCAAGCCATTAAGTCAGTCAACAAGAAACTTGGGACAATGCCAGGGCAGCCACCCGTTCACACCTTCTCTCTACCCTACTATATGCCCATCCTGCTATAATCACATTGCCAGGTTCGTTACAGGCCTACCCTACAGAACACACTCAGTACCTAACCTGAAAAAGCTTGGATAGATAGAATTTCACACCTTCTTCACCAGTCCCAACTCATAAACAACCTGAGAATACCCCAGCACTAAAAACTTAATGACTCCCTACTCCAATCTAAGCTGCCTTCGCTCAGCAAACAGACTCCTTGTCCAAACAACTAAATCTCTCAACCTAGGTGCCAACACCACTGGTAAAAAGATGATAAGTACTTTGTATACTGTGATAAAGAAATATGTATCCTGTCTAACTCTATGTCATTATACTGCCTACCATCTTTACTAATATGTTATTGTACTTATATGTATAGCCTATGTTTTTGTTAAGTTCTTTGTTGGAGTCCCGGGCCTCCGCTGGAAAAGGACATGTATCCAGTCGGACCGTCCCGGTTAACAAATGTAAAATAAATAATAAAATAAAATAAATAAAATACTCCTCCATTAGTCCAACCCTCAGCTAGCAAGAGTATCACATTTTCTGCCTTGCTAGGTTCAGCAAATTTACATAACAATACACACAAAACAGATGTACTTGCTGTCTGCCTAGTGTGCCATTTAAAGTGCTCCCTCATCTCTCTCCTTATTCCTATAATCTGAATAGCACTGTCACAGTAAATCATGTTGCAAAAATGCTTTTAGCAATCCTTATGTAAATATGTCTACGTATTCTTAAATACATGCCTGTAACATACAGATTACAAATCATCTCAGCCACTGACAAATTTAGCTATGTCTGCAAATTATTGTTCTAATTATAAAGAATAATCACCATACTTGCATTACATAGAATTACAGTCTTCTGCCTTGTTACCTCTTAGGCATTCCACTGATGTCTCCCTATACTTCTAAGTACTACCAATTTTGTATGCACGTATTCATTGGTGCCATGATTTTTTGATGCAGCTTAATATATTATTTCCCTCATGGTATTGAGTGTCTACTATCACTGTCCTGAACAGTGTGCATACTTTTTTGCTCAATCTTAATATTGTTTTCCATTGCAGACTGCCACAACAAGCTTTTCTATTTACTGATATCCAAAATTTCACATATTTCTTCAAGACACTAGCTAAACAAGATTACCTCCAACAATATGTTTTGTACCACAGTCATTCTTGAAACAATTTGCAGTTGATCAAACAGCAATTTCAGCACAGTCTTTTGTAATTCTTATTAATGTTTTTCCTCAGTAAAATTTGTATTCCACGGTGCTCATCATCCTCCACTCAGAGTTATCACTTTGCTTACATCTAGTAAATCATTCATTGCAGTCTCTCTTCAGATATCCATTGCAAGCATTAAATCAGACAGGCATACAAATGTTCACTGATTAACACTATTCCAAAGAGTGAACCACTGAGCTATCACAGCCCATCTTCAAAAAAAGAAAAATTCAGCAATGTCTACTATAAACCTATATAGATGAGATGAGGAAGTGGCATTGCACAGTAACTTCAGCTTTGTATGGAAATCAATGAACACTGAGTAATTCATTTTAGTGCATGTAGCAAGGGGATGTCATCTTTACTTATGGACAGAAATAGCAGTAAATAATTAACCTACTCCACGCCGCTTAACAAAACTGATGCAGAAAGCTGTGCACTGTGTAACTGTCACTGTTGTATTTCTATTATCATATAACTTTAGTTGTTACAGCAGAGATCAAGCATGGAAGGCCATTTTGCACAGGCACAACCAAACAAATGTGATGACAGCACTTAGTAAGATTATACACAAACATTAACGCATATGTACCTCAGGGATGGTAATGACTTCATAAAAAGAAAAGTGTGCAAAGGACAAAGTTTTGGTTTTAACAGCTGAGCTGTAACATCAAAGTACAGGCAAGCCAGCAAATGTACAAACAGCCCTTTGCGGCAACACTGCATAAAGACAAAGATTATAAGAGTTTCTCTAAAGTTAAAGACAGATCAATTATGCAGATAAGACACCTTTCAGGTATCTTAGCATCTACAAGTGCATAACTTGTGAAGCCTGATGAATAACAATGGCTCTGGCTTTCAGTACAGCAAGGGGAAAGCTGAGCTAGCAAGTATCATGCTGAGGTGATGAGTTCATTATGCAAACATTATTACTCTTCAGTGAATAACTTCAATTGACTGTTCAGCAACAGCAGATGAAAAAGGAGGTGTGATGCATATGCATGGGAACTCCAAGTCAGATACAATAGATTAGCATATTCACAGGAATCTTAAAAATACCATCAGATGAGGTATGAGGCAATGATATAGAATGGCTTACAGACTAGATGTCTCAGATTAGTGGTCAGATAAGAGAAAAATGAGCAAGAAACACAGAGAGCTAAGACCCAGATGCATGTTGCAAACAATATTCATAATTGGTTGTGTGATCACTCAGTGTACTACATCCAAAATTAATAACTGTTATATAATTTCCTATTACTGTAGATGAGGTTGCAGTTGGTTTTATGCAGAATGATTTCAGTTCCTTGCTACGAAGGTGAATGTGTGGCAAAGAGGGATAAAGTACGCTTACCCCTTACTGTGTTCTGAAGGCTCATTGGACTGTGAGTTCAAATCCAGACATATGTAGAAATATTTCATGTGTTCTAATATTTTGTACTGTTTATGTCATAGATTACTTTTCCTCCTTTCAACTACTTTTCCCTTTTTTGGGGGTGGGGGGTGAAGCTAGTGTTTGCATGATGTGTGGCTTAGCACAAACATGGGAAATGGAGAAAAATGAATGTCTGGTTTGGATGTGCTTATCTTGCTTGCTCAAAGTGTGGAAGTGTGCAAACTGGACTAGTGACCCATCCAGAAAGCAGACAGAACACCTGCAAAACACCTCCAAAGAGGGTGTCTGCAAAAGAGCAAAGGTTAAAAACAATACATTGTTGCAATTTTTGTTTTCCATCGTCCAACTGCATTTTGTGATGTTGCGCAGTGGTTAGCAAGGTTCCCCAACAGCTGCAGTCATCAAACACCTGCAGACAGGACTCAGGCAGCCAATAATTGAAACCGGATATATTTAATTAATACATTTGGGCACTGTGCAGATACGCTAAGTGATGCTCTGTTTTAGTTAATACAGAGAACTTAAGAATGATTAAGACATTAGGAAATGTCATGTAACTAGTCCTATGGCAGCAAGCATAAGTGTAGTGCTGGAGTAGAGATGGTCCTGAGTTTTAGTACAGGCTGTGGAACTTATTTTTACTGTTGTGAAACTGCAGTTTATAACAATGAACTGAAAAATAGAGAAGTGTTATATCAGCATTCTTATGGTGACAGGTATAAGTGCAGGACTGCTATACACATGGTCCTGGGTTCTAAAACAGGATATTCCATACACGTTTACTGTTATTCCACTTCCCATTGCATTCACTTTCACTTATAACACTGTAGATAGTGGAGCTGATATAAATTATATGTATGAGGGATAAGACACCATTGTTGTGGTTTCAGATGTACGACTGAGGGTATACTGTCGATTATATATAAGTATAATTGTGCTATCTGTATTTGCATGGCCTTTCCAATTACATAAGGCACATACACAACTGGATCTATATCTAATAATCTTGTCAGGTCGCACAGATACATGTGTAACACTGCCAACTGTCACCTGTATTTATCTATGATTCCTGACTATGTCTGAGCAGCACTTCTTTTGTGGCAAATATAGAAACTCAACACTGTGGAAGAAAAGTTTTGTCCCTTATCCCTAGGTTTGAATCCCAGAGTGTAAAAATCAAATTTCTTAGTGCATAAAGGCAAAAACAAATGTGTCAGGTCATTATATTTATGACCCCAATGCATCTCTGCAAACCTAACTCACCTAACAGTTACCTTCCAACTTCCAATATATATTTCCAGGCTACATCAGTAAACACCTCTCAAACTAGGGTCAAGTGTCAGATTAACCTTCCTATTTCAATTATTTAATTCCTCCCTGCTTGTCAGAGCTGTGCTCTGCTTAACATCACACAAGTGAGGTTGACATAATTGCTCATATTTGCACACTACTAATACAAGTGATACCTGGAATTGGCAGGAAAGCATCAGTTTCCATTGCTCTATTTTGGCTGGTAGACATGGCTGGCATTAGGTTAGGGCACAGAGGTGGGGTGTTTAGGAGTCCAGGATATATCGGACTCCTGCTAAAGCACCACAGGGGGACTATTCTGGCTCTCAGTACAAGTCTGAGGCATGGAATAGTTTGACTCAGGCTGTATCCAGTGCCACTGGCATCTATACACTGGAGAGAAATGCAGGCATCATTTTAATGACCAACACAGGTGAAAAAGTGATACCCTCACCATTTGGTTGAATTAATTTGAGAATGTTGACATCCCACAGCTGTGTAAGTGTGATAAAAGAGAGTACTTGTAAGACCTACAAAGCTAAATACAGGCAAGACTGGTATGCATAATGCTCTTCTCTTCTTTCTGATCTTTCCCCAGCTGCCACAGAATATGAGTTTAATAGGCAGCCTCAAGACATACATGGAAAGACTGAAAGACCTATCACTGTACTCAGTATCATGCAGGCTGCTGAGAGGTGACCTATGCCTGACCTACAGAGCAGTCTCAGACCCTGCCTTAGTGGAAATGTTGGACATCTGCAAATCAAATGGGACAAGAATAACTTACTCAAGGGATCTCAAACTAGCCTGTGACATAAACAGAACATGCTGGGAAGACAGGTATAGCTCCCAGTGATTGCTACTCCTCTGTAATAGGCTCCCACTACATGTGAAGCAGTCATCCTCAATGACCCTATACAAGTGTAGCCTTCACAACTGGATGGATGATTGTAAATTCACCCCTTGGATGGCACCTATGTCCCTCATGGACAGGAGCAGTCAGGGCTGATAACATAATCACTCTGCTAATGACCATCTAACTGTGCTCAATAATTGCACTAGTGTTTTACACAGCTAGGCTTGTAAACACCATAGGGCCATAAGCCTAGTAACATTCTATGAACCTAAGAACCTATGCTTGTCTCCCAATCTCTTCTCTCCAACATGTCCTGCTGATGTCATTCACTATAAGTTGACTTGTAGTTTTGTTAAAGTCAGACATGTGCTGTGGTGCTTGTGTAAAGTGCTGAGTTCTGTAGTCTGGGTACTGAGATAGGTAGGGTCTGTTCTTACTGCAGTCAATGTGTGTCTAGCCAGAAAAACAGAAGTGTGTATCCTCGAGTTACTGCCCGGTGCTCACTCATGCCTACTCATCCATTTTACTAAGGCCTTCCAACATGCCCTGCTGATGTCATCCACTATAAGTTTACTTGCAGTCTTATACAAGTCAGACTTGTGCCTTGGTGCTTGTGTAAAGCACTGAGTTCTGTAATCTGTGTACTTAGGTATGGGTTCTGTTCTCAAGTGTGTATCCTACTGTTACTGCTCCCATCCCATGGACTAACAGTATTTTGATGCTTGAACATGCCTGCACATCATTTCATGCAGGCCTCCTAACATCTTCTCTTTAACATGCCCTGCTGATGTCATCCGCTATAAGTTGTCCTGCAGGCTTGTAAACAGTAGTGAGTTCTGTAGTCCATACACTTAGATATGCAGAGGTTCTATTCTCACTGCAGTCAACTGGGGTGTGTGTGTGTGTGTGTGTGTGTGTGTGTGTGTGTGTGTGTGTGTGTGTGTGTGTGTGTGTGTGTGTGTGTGTGTGCACTTGCTCGACTTTACAAAGTGCCTTTACACCTGCATGTGGGACACTGTTATTTTACACCAGCACGTGGAACACTGTTATTGCCATATTCTCCTCCCCAGACACTGCAGATGTCATTCACTATAAAGTGCTGTGTGAGACACTCCAAATCAGACTTCAGCTGTGCTGTTTTCCCTCATTACATAGTTCTGTAGTCTGTGTACTTAGGTTGGGGTTCTATTCTCACTGCAGTCAACTGGGTGTGTGTGTGTGTGTGTGTGTGTGTGTGTGTGTGTGTGTGTGTGTGTGTGTGTGTGTGTGTGTGTGCACACTTGCTTGACATTACAGAGATCCTTTAGTACTGCCATGTGGGACACTGTTATTGTCATATTCTCCCCACACTTCTGATGTCCTCAGCTATATCTGATTTTTGGTTGTGTACTATTTCCACTAGGGCAGGGTCAGAGACTGGCCTGGAGACTAGGTAGAAGTCACCTCATCTTATACAATACAGACTACAGTGACATGGATTTCAGTCTATCCATATACATCATGGCATGGTTTATAGGCACTGCATTTTCTTGGTGAGTAACCCCTGTGGTCTCTCCAGCTGCTGCATGTGTCTGGTGAGTTACATGCAAAAGAGAACATTATACTCTGTATTAGTGTTCTGATGAAGTTCAAGTACAGTGCTATATTATACTTCTGAGATCATAATATGATGGCATGACTTATGATGCACACAACAAAGGCTTTCAGTACTAGTGTGGACACCTACTGGTTGAATTTCAGATTGCTATCTACATGTATTCCCATTGCTTGCATCACTGGGTTTCAGCATAGCAGGTCTGTTGTCAATGCTGTATTTAGCAGGGAACTCCACTTTGCAGAAGGCCAAAATAAAAACACATTTTGCATTTATTTTTGTCACCAATAATTTGTCTATGTTAGGCCCTCCTGTAGTATGGTATCATCATAGGTGGACTTAGTGATTGCATCCAGTATGCAAGAATCAGCAATTACTGTATGCCAAAGGTGAAATACTGTAGTACAAATTGTCAAGAAATAGATTCCAGACAGTAAAGGGCTAAGCACAGATCCTTGGGGTACATAGTGGTGATGCTCTACTGGTACAGGTTGATTCAGAAACTTTCTTAGTAAGTGTTCTGTCAGTGAACTAGTTGGTTACCTATCTAGTGACATAAGGTTTAATCCCCAGCTGGGAAAGTTTCTCCATGACACCTGTGTGGGAGATTGTGTTCAAACTGTAGGTCAGTTGAGGCTAGCCAGTATGCATGCATGCACTGTCTTACCTTCATCCAGGCCTATCACACAGAATCAATGGGTTGTGACATCACTGATCACCTATGACATGACTCATCACATACACCTTCCTGACATGGTTGAATACCCACTTCAACATACCCTCTACACATCAACATGCATCCATCTGAGTTGGGGGGCAGCACCCGATACATGCATGTATAGACACAGCCTGACTCTCCTCATCTATAAGGTAGACTGATATGTCATCATGGACCTTTTCTAAATAGACACTATTGATATCCCAGCTGTGTGCAACAGACCTGTGTGAGATGTTAATACTACATCATGTCTGTTACATCTGTTACATGTCCTCAAAGAGGTCATCGAGGGCATGCATGACAACAGCACTAACATCCTTTTGAACTTGACAAGCCCAGTTTGACACAAAGCCACACTAAAGTATTCACTCAACATGGTCAGATGTAGCCATATACACCTATATCACCAAGTGGGTAGACCACTGTATCACAAACATGGCATCTAAATATGTTGAAATGTGTGAAGTCACCTATATCTCAGGTCTAGTGATCAGGTCCACATATCAGGGCTGTCTGCTAGGTCCTTTCCTGTCGATTATTTAAGTGATGGACATCACTGATGACATACACATCCTGTGTCCAAACAGCTGTCTGACTGACTACAGATCATGGGCAATCATTGACTCCAACTGTGATATTAGTATAACAGAGACAGCATCAACACACACTAAAGATTGCAATCACAGCCATGACAACACCTGCAATAACATGAAAACATGAGAGTATTTGTTCCATCAGGAAAACAAACACACACCCCAAGTATAATGTAGACATTATACCCTATAATCAGAACTGTATCCTGGGGTAGATGGTAAGTGGAACGTCAACCAGCATATGGTCACAGTGCTGACTACTCCTTTGTATGTAACACAACTACTGAGTATGTGAAGGACATCCACATCAGAGGCCATAATACCTCCATAGCTCACAGCATTCATTATACCAATAACTAAGTACAATGCACCATTCTTCATGTACCTCCCTACACATCTTCCAGTGAGGTGTAACTGAAGTGTACCACCTTTGTTACACTGAGCTGTCACACAGCTTATTGGCCATATCTAGTTATTCTTTTTGTGGCATAACCATTACTGTCTGATGGTGAGGAACCCCCATCAAGCTGTTACAACAAATACATGTGTGCTACTTGTTCTGGTGATGAACACAGTACATACATACATAGCTGTTTGACAACACTAATGGCATGGGTAGCATTTGTGACAGTGTGGATTGTGTTTTATATATATATATATATATATATATATATATATATATATATATATATATATATATGTGTGTGTGTGTGTGTGTGTGTGTGTGTGTGTGTGTGTGTGTGTGTGTATATATATGCCATGCACACCAGTCAACTAGTCTGTTTTGATCATAAGGTCATATATAGGTATAGCAGTGTCCCTATTAACACCTCCAGTGGATGTTATGGTGCCAGGACAGGGAAGCGCAGTGGTGCAGTGGTTAACATTGTTGCCTCACAGCAAGAGGTTCTCTGGTTCGATTCTCAGCTGGGGTGCCTTCTGTGTGGAGTTTGCATGTTCTCCCTGCACTTGCGTGGGTTTCCTCCGGGTACTCCGGTTTCCTTCCACATTTTAAAGACATGCATCTGGAGCATTTCTCCCCGGGCCTCCGCTGAAAACAGGCTCTGTGGAGCCTAGTTGGACTTTTGCGGTCAACAAATGTAAAATAAATAAAAATAAAATAAATAAGGACAGTGTGACTGATTACCCTCATAGAGTGTTGACATGTCATAATCGTTGTACAAGTCTGTTTGTGCAGAAGCATCTCTGATCACTTTAAACCACATATGTTATGTCAGAGACATGGGGTCACTGGTGGTATTATTCTGATATTGTCCATGATTGTGCTTGCTTCATTTAATGTTTTCCATGAGCCTTTACCTGTACCCCACTTGCTGGAGACCTCAGCTGAGATTACATTAATATTCAGGCAAATCAGTTTGCACAGCCTCACAATATGCACCCTACCCCAATTGTATGTAACATCCATGTTAGATGTCCTCTGCATTGTTCATGTAAGGATGCTTATTTCAAACAGACATCTTCCCCATTGTTATGTCAATTTGTGTGATAGTCACATAATGCACATTTTCACTGTGCAGTCCTTATTGTACCATATTGATATGTGATTGATGTTGTTACTACAACTGTTTTCCACTGACATGCCCTCATCTGCTGTACATTAGGTTGTTTCACCTGTCCTCTTTCCCTGTGTTTATTCCACAGTTCATCTGTATATCCCTATTCAAGACACACACTTCCCGAATGTTTAATTTACATGGTAGTCCATGTACCCTTACAGATCATTTACACAAGTTCAGTCGAAGCCCCCCACTTAATTTCATATTATATTGTTTAGTTTTTCTTTAATATTGCTTAGTAAAACCAAAGTAACTGGAGGGCTTTGCCCCCCACACCCCCCATTGTGGGGGGCTGGGCTCCCCACCCCCCACTATATATTCTAACTCCAGGGTCGCACTACAGTGAGGAAGGGGGCATATCCCATTTTCTTGCCAATAATACTTGTCGGTCAAATGAAGTGTCGGTCAAATGAAATTTCGGTCAAATGGGGTCGGGCAAATGGGTGTCGGGCAATTGGAAGTTCGGGCAAATGAAGTAGACCCATATATATATATATATATATATATATATATATATATATATATATATATATATATGTGTGTATGTATATGTATATAGATATATATATAGCTATAGAGAGAGAGGAGGTAAAATGTGAATTGGCTGCCCAAAATGAAAAGACAGTACAGGATGGGCTGCCTCTTGAAGCCACCCTTAGGAGTATGACCAGTGTCCTGTTGAAGGCCTAGTAGAGATCTTCCACCGATCACTGGCCAGTATAAGACAACCTGAACATTAGAACACTGAAAGAACAGAACCAAGAGAATAATAGGAATGTTCATCTGGCAACAGTGGCAGGGAGATTTATTTACAGAAACACGATGAACAAGCAGGCAGTTTCCTAAAGGGCAGTTATTTTCGGGACAACAATAACTAGGGGCTTGTGTCTAGAAATACCTTTCTGTCACACTTGATTGAGTTTTTTTCTTTTACTAGATGGCAGTTCTGTGATGCATGGACTGTGTGGACTTCACCATGGCATTCCCCTTGGTTCCCATAGGTGGCAGATAGTGTTGAAAGTAAGACTAAGACCGAGGGATCGAATTGCTGCAAGGTTAATGAGTAAGGCACTGTTAGTTATGGTGAAAGAGATAATGTCAGAAGCAAGAAAAATGAGAAGTGGAGTACTAGGGAAGGCAGTCCAGGGTTCACCATTCATCACTGTGTTTGAGAGAATAAGATCAGCCTCCATGCTTATAACACAAAAATAAGTGAAGTACTCTATTATAGTCAGAAAACTCTAATGAAAGATTTGGAAAGGCAGACCAAGTAGACAAGCTGGTGGCAGATGAAGTGTAATGTAGAAAAATATGAAGTAGTGTATTTAGGTCATAACAACTCAGGTGCAAGTTATCAGTCTGTGGGTGTGGAACTCATGGCAATAGAGTAGATGCAGATCTGAGGATGTTAATCTCACTTAAACTGAACCATCAAAAGCAGAGTGAGGAGGCAGCAAAGGCAACAAACACAATGTTGTGGTAGAACTTCTGATTAATAAACTCAGGAAGCAAATATTATAGTTAAGCTATTACACCATTCGGGAGGCCATTCAAAGTTATTGCTCCATAATTATTGTTACTGTTGTTTGTGATGTCTACTCACAAGTTCAGTTAAAAAAGACAGAAACACCCCCCTCCCCCACTTCCATGCCACTCCTAGTGTAACTATTGATATTGCCGTAACTCTGGAAAAGACAATTTCCCAAAAAACTGTAATCCTGATCTTTTAAAGCAAAAGCTAGGAATTGCACACTATTGATTGCACATTACAATATCAGTCACTGGTGTGTCTTATTAAGCCTGCGGCCCACATCAACAAACTTGGCTATCAGCCTCCTTGGCTGGAGTCCAGATGAAAACCACAAGATACAGGTAATGACTACAGGCAAGGGAATGGGGTGCTTATGGCAAATAAAAAACATGATATGGATAAAGAAAACCTGTCATGGATGTGGAAAATGGTCACCTCGAATAGGGAGGAATGAGAAGGAACAAAGGCAAGACATAAAAGAAACCATCTCCCTTCTGTATCTGTGAAAGTTTTTTTTTTTCACAGAAAAAGTTCTGAATGTATGGAATGGAGTGGCATGAAAAAAAAAAGATTGTTCAATCATAACAGACCAAGTGCCTAAATCATATAATTTTCTGGTTTATATTACTTGCAGGTATGTATGTGTCATCATTTTATGCTAATACTGTTTTTCGTTATGTAAGATGTATAACTTGCTGTGTTGTATAGTTATTCGTTGCTTAGCACAGTAAACTGATATGCAGGTGCTGTCACTTTCACTCTCTCTCCCTTTCTCTCGGGGCCTCCCCTGTAAAAGGGCCATATCATTCTGGTCAACCGAAAGAAAGAGAGCATATGTAAGATCTATATGTCATTGTTTTTTTCTGTATTTTAAACAAACCTTTCCTCATTAGTCTTGGTGTTGTTAACCATAAATTAATACAGCTGCATATCTGTAAAGTAAATAGACTGGACATGAATGTTAAATATTAAGCAAAATGGGCTAACACACGACTGCATTTGTCATAAATCAGTATAAAAATCAACAGTCAGTGAATGTTTTTTTTTCATAAAACGTAGGCCCATGTGTCTTGCCCTTTATATAATCATTTTGCCAGAAATAAAAGTACTTGAAATTTACTTAAAATAAATCAAATAGGTATCAAGACATACAGTTGCTGGGCTCTCATTTTAAAGTCATCAGTTTATTTGATTGATTAAGAGCTCACTTCTTCAGCTGACATAAAGATCCATCATCCCTTGTGCTCCAGAGAATATAGATGCTGATTAGCGGACAAATTCATCAGTTCACTTGTAGCATTTCTGTGTTTCTTCATGTACTAAAAAGCCTTGTGATCAAGTAGCTTTAAACTGCTACAGGCAAGATTATTTGCACTTATCGACAATCTATCTGCACGATTAGCTACCACAAATTATTACCATGAAGCAGTTTTCCAGTTTGTTCATATAAATTCTATTCACATGCACTCTTTGCTTTAATAAATCACAAACTCACTACGGTAGCTTCAGGTGTCACTCAAGATGTATTATGACATCGGGCTGGGTATTATTCTGTCTCAGTACATGAAAAATGGACCAGATCTGCGCTGTACCTTATCAATAACTTTAACCACTACCGTCAATATATAACTATGTTACTAAAAGAGCTCAGATACTTATAACACACAGCGTGAGAGGACATGGCTAACATCTTAGCAAACTCTTGTCATATGTGCAGAACACTGCAAATGTTTGATGTAGCTGTCCAGGTTAATCATCTTTCTGTAAGTAGTGCACACCATCTGAGAATATGTTGTGAAAGTCTTTATAGCTAACTGCCCATTTCAATAGCATTATCTCTAGCTTTCACAATGGTAGGATATATTGATGACTGACAGTTGTACTTGTAAAATGACACAAATCAGTAGTGGTGGGCTTGCAGAGGGCTGGTCTAAATGACAGATATACAAAATCCACAGCCACTGCTTACTGAAATACGAGTAATAGAATGGAAATTAATTCAATTTGCACAATGTAATTAATTTTGTTTAAAGTACATGCTGCAAATAAAAAAGAAAGAAAAAAATGCAAAGTAGCACAACCCAAGTCATGTATCATAAAGCAGCTCAGCTATAAAGAAGCTATGAAAATGTATAGATAAATAGATGCACAGACACATAAATGACTAAACTCTGTACAATATATAAACAGAAATAACTAAAAAAGCAAAAACATTGTCATTATGAAATTATCTCTGGCATAGCAATTATCTTCAAGATGCAAAAATGTATTTCGAAGTTAAAAAATCTACCTTGACTATCCATGCAAAAATGACTACCATATGGGAACAGGATTGTTTCTTTATGTTATTATTTTTTCTTATCAGCACCTTGTCAAATAAAAATCAATATGCATATGCATAAATGGATCTAGTTCAAATGATAAGCTTTCTTAAAACATTGAGATTCATTTTAGAATGTTAAAGAAAAAATAGAACAAACAGCATTTTTGCATGAGGGGCATGCCCCCTGCATCCCTTCGTCTCCTTCTAATTATATATATATACATATACCAACTTTGAGATCGCACTACACTGGGGAAAAAGGCACATTCCCCCATCCCCACTGGACTGCAATCAAAGTGCAAACAGTTTGACTTTTTAAAATGCCAGTAATATGAATTACAATGTTTTGAAAAAAAAATCATTCATATGAAGTAGTCCCATACATATATACATATACACACACACAGTTTTATATATATATATATATATATATATATATATATATATATATATATATATATATTAATATATATAGAAATAGATATATAAGGTTATATCATGAATAATCAAAAACCACAAAAGGGACCACTGACCATCACTGATATAAGCAGAAATCAAATCACAAACAAAATAAATACTGAACACAAAAAACAGTGAATATTGGCAAAATAAACTGATTTCCCCCAAACCATACTAATACAAAAACAAAAGCACCAACACCTAACTTTTTTTGCAGAGGACAAATTCCAACATCCCCCAGACTTAAATATATGGACTCCATGGCAAAACTAACTTGGAGAAGGGGAAAAATCTCCCTGAAGATCAGAATTACTGCTGCCACACATTGACAACTACCCCAACACTGATTTCCTCAAAAAAAAAAAATGCTACAAATAACAACACATCCACAAACCATACAGACAATATACAGACAATACCCACTATCTCCACATAGCCAATAAATCCAATAATAAACACATTCAGCATAAAAAGTGGCACATGCACTATTGCCATTCATACTTACAAGCACTCAGTCTTAGGACCACTCACTATTTTATGAGTGTTTGAAAGAGTTCAACCTTTTTTTTGCATGAACACATGGTCACATATGTGCGCATGTGCACAGACACACACACACACACACACACACACACACACACACACACACACACACACACACACACACACATGCACTACAAATATGCATGTACTCACACATACAAACTTATAGTTTTTTCATAAATGTAAACTCTGCTGAAAATATAAAAAATGCACATCTTAAAAACAGAACTGCAACCACTGTCTATGTAAATTTTAATATTATGTTATTCAAACAAGGATAAATACAAAGAGTTGAGCTTTCATCAGTCATCAGACGCTTTCCATATATGGGGACTTTTCACCCTCTATCGCTTTGTCAAGATTATTTCTCTTCCTCAAGATGATAATGCTAGAGCGGCAGCAAACAAAGGGTCTTACCCTATAGTGGTATGCTCTGTCCCATGTAATATTTAGCAATCCCATGTTAACTGAATGGAAGTTAAGGGTAAGAAGGCAGGAGAGCTTGGAAAAACAGTAGTCTTAGAATGTGGAGTGCAAAGTATCACAGTGGAGTAGCAGCCTTAGATGGATGATATGATAAAATAATTGTAGGCCAGGTACTGCATTAATCAAAAGTTAGATAATCTCAATAAAGATACATCTGTGCTGTCTCTTTTCATCGTTCCTCTACCATTGGGTTTCAGGTCCAACCTTGGATCTGACTTCGGCCACTTCTTAGACTTTGGATCTGTAGCTCAAGCTCCTCCCTTACCCATAATCCCCTCCAAACCCCATATTACCTCAGATCAAGTTTGACCCCTTAGTCTTTAGATGTAGCAAATAAATAACTAAGTTATGTGGAACAGACACACAAATAGTTACCGTATTTCCCCGAAAATAAGACTGGGTCTTATACTCATTCCCCCGCAGAAATACGCATTAGAGCTTATTATCAGGCGATGCCTTATTTACCCCCACCATGCAACAATCTACATTTATTCGTTTATTCATGTACAAAAATCGACATTTATTCATGAACACAAATCGACATTTATTCATGTACAAAAATCAACATTTATTCATGTACACAAATTGACATTTATTTGGTACTTTTCTGTTATTGGACAACAGTTCTAAGTAACGCATTAACAGTTGTATGAGAATTCTACATAAGAAATAAAACAAAAAAGTCCAAAAACCACAAAATCCAAGAAAACACTCAGCAAACAGATTCCTCTCCAAAAATATTTATTGCAGATAATCCAAATCACACGGAAAGCCAAGAAAAACTCCACCAAGTGAGGATTAAGCCACCATAAGCGCTTTTGGCCCCAAAAGTACACATTAACATGGAACTTCATCAGATGGCAGCAAAAAGACATCATATCCTTTAAATACATTTATTATGTGACATCACTTCCCCCCAGAAAGACAAATAAAGAAAAAAATAACCACAACTCATGCATTTTAAAAGTCAGCAATTATAAATAATCAGACCATAAAAAAATATGTATGTATATGTATATATATATATATATATATATATATATATATATATATATATATATATATATACATCCTATAAAACAACATTTTTAAAAAGTATGTGTTAAAAAAAATAGTAGAAAATAAAAATAAAAAATAAAAGTTAGTAAAAAATTGTAAAAAATACATCATACAAGCAACAGATATAGCACTACCTTTTAAAACAGCTTAAACAGCTCTGTGCCTTGCATTTGCTCAAATACAACCAGCAAACCCAACAGGGAAAACCTGACTAGAAAACTTATGTTAATCATCTATGCAGTGCTTTTAGCTTTAGTAAGCTAGAAATGGAAACACTGTCATTAAGACCCGGCTAGCATGTAGCATTCAAGCGGAGCTGCCACACTAGCTCCGCTTTTTCTAATAAATACTGCCACCCCCCCCCTTTCCAAACAAGATATTGTATCCAAAATAAAGAATTTAAATGTGTGGTCTGACTGTTGTTTAATATGCCTAGCAAGGGTGTAAAATTCAAACTTTTCCCTGATGTTCCTTACATGCTCACTTATTCTGACTTTAAGTTTTCGTTCGGTTTTTCCTATATCGAACAAGGGCATGTATCGCATATTGCACCATACACAACCTTCTCAGTATCACATGAGCCCTGAAATCACAACCTTAGTTTTAATATTATTGATTTTAACTTCATTATTCTCAAAAATAAAGGAACAAAATTTGCATCTCCCACATTTATGAGTGAAACCAAATCCTGTACTATTCACATTACACTCCAAAATATTCTTTAGATTTTGACCCCTCTTATACACACAAATAGGTTTAGCACCAATAGAACCCCTAATGGCACTATCACTCATCAGACGTTCACAGTTTTTAGTCAAAATGTTAAGAAAATTTTTAGAGTCATGAGCAAAGCTATTAAGAAAACACACTTTTGATGAACACTGATTAAAGGCCATATTAGAAATAAAAATAGCTTCTGTGGATATAGCAGTATGAACCCCACCTATAACACCTTGATGTGGTGTAAGAGTATCAAGGTTTGATGAAGAGGTACGGGACTGCGGATCTAAAATAGGTCGAAAGTGGCCATTCCTTCTCTTTTCAACTACTTCACCCATGATATTTTCGGTGAGTTCCCTGGGATAACCTCTCTTACAAAACATGCCTTTTAAGTTATTACATTCTATTAAAAAGTCGTCCTATAGGCTCACCATTCTGGCCGGTCTAACAAATTGGCCCTTTACCACCCCTCATTTCTCATGAAGTGGAGAAAACTATTAGAATAGGTCTCCTTTCGGTGTATTACAGCCACAAATCTATTAAATACATAGTCTTTTTTCAGCAAAACATCCAAATATGCTATACTAGTCTCTTCAATAGTGTGTATAAATTGTAAAAAGGAGGTGGTAGCATTTATATAATCCAAAAACAGATGGATTAGGTTCTTGGGCCCCTTCCATAAAACAAAAATATTGTCAAGGAAAGGGGTGTACATGTGGCAGTGTGGGAAGAAGGTAGACTGTGTCAAAAACCTCCTTTCCCATTCTAACATAACAATGCTAGCATATAACCCCCCACATGCCGCACCCATCGCCACCCCTTGAGCTTGTAGATAGTATTTCTTATCAAATAGAGCAAAATTGTTACGCAGCACCAAGTCCAATAAATGTACCAACTTTATACACCTATCATGTGGTAGACCAACTGAAAAAAGATATTAAAAAAACATTTTGTACCTATATCGTGTGGAATTACACTGTAAAGATCCTTCACATCGATTGTAATCAAAACATATAATTTATCAGACTTGGTTTCATGTATCTTCCTCAAAATATCCCAGGAGTCTCTACACAGCAAGGGTTCCCTTTTAAGAAACCTTTTTAGTTCAATATCTAGGAACCTTGCCATAGGGTGTGTAATGGAAGCCCTAACATCCACAATAGGGCACATAGGGGGCTGACATAAATTTTTATGCATCTTGGGAATCCCAAAGATGACTGGTGTAACTGGAAAATCAGTACACAAAAAGTGTAATTCATCTATAGAAATAAGTCTTTCTATAAATAGGTCTTCCAAGTGCCCCCTAATTCTTCTTTAAGTCCCATTCAACTCATTTAAGGACCTTTCTACATATGTAGGGGTGTTAATGACTTCATACATTTTCCTAATATAGTCACTCAGATGCATTAATACCACACTGCTCCCCTTGTTGGGTTTCATAGCCCTTATGCTTATGTTATTAGCAAGTAGTGATAACTCAAAACCTTCTTCCTCACTTAAATTGTTCTTAATCATTGAGGTCAAACCACTTTTCTGGGTGCAGTACACTCTGATGTCAATTTCACAAACTTTTTCAAAAATGTCCAACAAGGGGTGTAAAGGGGGATTGTAAGTACTAGAGACTTTTATTCGGGGGATATCCTTCTCAACTCCCTGAAAGAGTAAATGCAAATCAGTTTTCTCACATATTGTTTGAGGTCCATAATACTATCAACTACATTGAACGATTTAGAAGGTATAAAACAGCAACAAACCGACTAATGCTCCAAAAAAGAATAAATCCATGAACTTGCAAGCTAATAGTGCAAACATTTTATTCCATAAAGCACTTTTCGTCTGGCTGGATAGCTAGATATCTTCAGATGCAATTAAATATTCAAAACACAGTATATAACATGAACATCAGTCAGCTGATCCACCCTACTAATTAGAACAGCTGATTAACAACAACCAGTGCACATACATACCCTCACAGTCTAAGCCAAAATGCCTTCACACATACCATGAATTATGTCAACTTCCAGTTAAGTTAATTAAAGCCTACTAACATATTTATTAATTTAAGTCTTAATTTATATATCTATAAATATTCTAAAAACATTCTAAAAACTTATAAAATACTTAATATACTATACAAAAAGTATGAAAGTCAGAAACCATACCTATAAATGAGTTTCTGACTTTAATTATGTACATACTGAAAAACCATATAATTTAGACAAACTAGAACAGTTAAACTAATGATGCAAAACTCATATATCGCTCCTACTAGGACAACTCTATTTAGTAAAATAATATAATATAATAAGCATAACATATAAAATTCATAAAATGTTTGCTATGTAAAATAATATACATTTCTGCCCTAAAAGGTTTTTAAAGAACTACTTTAAAAATATATAGCTATGATTATCTTAAAAGACTTTTAAGTTTTAAAATACATTTGATAGAATACATCTCATTAAGACATGGGTAGAGACACGTAAACGTACGTAGTTGCCAAAACAATTCCATTTTTTCAAGTAAC
Source organism: Protopterus annectens (assembly GCF_019279795.1). Lineage (NCBI taxonomy): Eukaryota > Metazoa > Chordata > Ceratodontiformes > Protopteridae > Protopterus > Protopterus annectens. Next base: position 1,699,906,422 of record NC_056725.1, on the reverse strand, counting down.
AATAGTACTGGGCCACCTCTAGCATCCAAGAAAGGGAGAGTTAGCAACAAGGCCAGTCAGATAGCGTCACATCCTTAAGCCTTTAGGGACAATTTTTTTTATTTATGAATTCCCTAAAGTAACAGTTATACATTTGCAAGCACTTAATCTTGAATAACACCCTGTCCAACTCATTTAAATAGTTAGAAATTGACTGATCAGGTGTAACATTACTGTTGGAAGACTTGAGACACTTATCACTGTTAAGCCAGTCAGTTAAAGAAATGTCTTTGTTCATATTTACACATGTATTAACACAAGAATCTTTTCTAGAACAAGTATTTGCTCCATTTAAGTCACTGACCTGGTTTGCTTTAATCATAGGATGGGTGTTTTTGCTATGTTGACAAGCGATTAAAGTTCCACTCGAATTAGTGCTCATATCATCTAAAGCAGATGAAAGTAAGCTTGTAGGAGAAGGATGCAATGAAATTTGTCAAAGCTGTGAAAGTGAAAGTTGTTCAATACTCTACATTCAAGCCATTAATCGATGAATCAAAACTGTTAAGTCACAACCAGACCCAGAAGAGCCAGAAGAACTGACAGGAAGTGAAATACCATTAGTGCTTCCGCCTTCCGTTAAATTTAACGCAATTGACTGTTCAGTCCCAATACTCAACACATCCATAATGTTGAGCATGTCAGCAACCAAAAAATAAAACAAAAAAGTTAAAAAACCACAAAATCCAATAAAACTCTCAGCAAACGGATTCCTTTCCAAAAATATTTATTGAAGATAATCCAAATCACATGGAAAGCAAACAAAAACTCCACCAAGTGAGGATTAAGCCACTGTAAGCGCTTTCATCCCCAAAAGTACACATTAACATGGAACTTCATCAGATGGCATAAAAAAACATCATATCCTTTAAATACATTTATGTGACATCACTTCCCCCCAGAAAGACAAATAAAGAAAATAATAACCACAACTCATGCATTTTAATAGTCAACAATTATAAATAATCAGGCCATAAAAACTATATGTATATGTATATGTGTATATATATATATATATATATATATATGTGTGTGTGTGTGTGTGTGTGTGTGTGTGTGTGTGTGTGTGTGTGTGTGTGTGTGTGTGTGTGTGTGTGTGTGTGTGTGTGTGTGTGTGTATGCATCCTATAAAGCAACATTTTTTAAAAGTTTGTTTGTGTTTTCCTAGTTAGGGGTTGCCACAGCAGAACTCCAGTCTGCTAATGATTGGCAGTCAATTTTTTTATGGTGCAGAGTTGCCAGCCTGACACCCAACCTTCAGTGAAGGCATGCCCATTCACAAATGTCTTTCGGAGGCCACTCAACCATGGGTAGGACATGCAAACTCCACACAGAAGGCACTCCAGCCAAGAATCGAACAGAAGAACCACTTGCTGTGAGGCAACGCTACCGCTGTACCATCGTGGCTATATATAACATTTTTTTAAAGTGTGTGTTAAACAATATATAGTAGAAAATAAAAATAAAAAATAAAAAGTTAGTAAAAAATAGTAAAAAATACATCATACAAGCAACAGATACAGCACTACCATATAAAACAGCTTAAACAGCTCTGTGCCTTGCATTTGCTCAAATACAACCAGCAAACCCAACATGGAAAACCAGAATAGAAAACTTATGTTAATCATCTATGCAGTGCTTTTAGCTTTAGTAAGCTAGAAATGCAAACACTGTCATTAAGACTCGGCCAGCATGTAGCATTAAAATGGAGCTGCCACACTAGCTCTGCTTTTTCTAATAAATACTGCCAGGCCCCCTTCTTTCCAAACAAGATATTATATCCAAAATAAAGAATTTAAATGTGTGGCCTGGGTGTTGTGTAATATGCCTAGCAAGGGCATTAAATTCAAACTTGTCCCTGATGTTCCTTACATGCTCACTTATTCTGACTTTAAGTTTTTGTTTGTTTTTTCCTATATAGAACAAGGGCATGTATCGCATATTGCACCATACACAACCTTCTCAGTATCACATGAGCCCTTAAATCACAACCTTAGTTTTAATATTACTGATTTTAACGTCATTATTCTCAAAAATAAAGGAACAAAATTTGCATCTCCCACATTTATGAGTGAAGCCAAATCCTGTACTATTCACATTATACTCCAAAATATTCTTTAGATTTCGACCCCTCTTATACACATAAATAGGTTTAGCACCAATGGAACCCCTAATGGCACTATCACCCATCAGAAGTTCCCAGTTTTTAGTCAAAATGTTAAGAAAATTTTTAGAGTCATGAGCAAAGCTATTAAGAAAACACACTTTTGATGAACACTGATTAAAGGCCATTATTATGGACCTCAAACAATATGTGAGAAAAGATGCATAAGAATTTATGCCAGCCCCCTATGCAACCTATTGTGGATGCAAGGGCTTCCATTATACACCCTATGGCAAGGTTCCTAGATATTGAACTAAAAGAGTTTCTTAAAAGGGAACCCTTGCTGTGTAAAGAATCCTGGGATTTTTTGAGGAAGATAAATGAAACCAAGTTTGATAAATTATATGTTTTGATTACAATCGATGTGAAGGATCTTTACAGTGTAATTCCACATGATATAGGTACAGAATGTTTTTTTGAATATCTTTTTTCAGTTGGTCTACCACATGATAGGTGTATAATGTTGGTACATTTATTGGACTTGGTGCTGCGTAACAATTTTGTTCTGTTTGATAAGAAATACTATCTACAAGCTCAAGGGGTGGCGATGGGTGTGGCATGTGGCAGGTTATATGCTAACATTGTTATGTTAGAATGGGAAGGGAGGTTTTTGACACAGTCTACCTTCTTCCCACACTGCCACATGTACACCCATTCCTTGATGATATTTTTATTTTATGGAAGGGGTCCAAGGACCTATTCCATCCGTTTTGGATTATATAAATGCTACCACCTCCTTTTTACAATTTACATACAGTATTGGAGAGACTAGTATAGGATATTTGGATGTTTTGCTGAAAAAAGATTATGTACTTAATAGATTTGTGGCTGTAATACACCGAAAAGAGACCTATTCTAACAGTTTTCTCCACTTCAAGAGCTGCCACCCCTTTTCTCAGAAATGAGGGGTGGTAAAGGGCCAATTTGTTAGAGCGTCCAGAATGGTGACCCTATGGGACAACTTTTTAATAGAATGTAATAACTTAAAAGGCATGTTTTGTAAGAGGGGTTACCCCAGTGAACTCACCACGGGGTGAAGTAGTTGAAAAGAGAAGGAATGGCCACTTTCGGCCTATTTTAGATCCACGGTCCCGTACTTCTTCATCAAACCTTGATACTCTTACACCACATCAAGGTGTTATAGGTGGGGTTCATACTGCTATATCCACAGAAGCTATTTGTATTTCTAATATGGCCTTTAATCAGTGTTCATCAAAAGTGTGTTTTCTTACTACCTTTGCTCATGACTAAAAATGTTCTTAACATTTTGACTAAAAACTGTGAACGTCTGATGAGTGATAGTGCCATTAGGGGTTCCATTGATGCTAAACCTATTTGTGTGTATAAGAGGGGTCGAAATCTAAAGAATATTTTGGAGTATAATGTGAATAGTACAGGATTTGGTTTCACTCATAAATGTGGAAATTTTGTTCCTTTATTTTGAGAATAATGAAGTTAAAATCAAGAATAGTAAACTAAGGCTGCGATTTAAGGACTCATGTGATACTGAGAGGGTTGTGTATGGTGCAATATGCGATACATGCCCTTGTTTCTATATAGGAAAAAACAAACGAAAACTTAAAGTCAAAATAACTGAGCATGTAAGGAACATCAGGGACAAGTTTGAATTTAGCACCCTTGCTAGGCATATTACACAACAGCCAGACCACACATTTAAATTCTTTATTTTGGATATAATATCTTGTTCGGAAAGAGGGGGGCGGGGCTGGCAGTATTTATTAGAAAAAGTGGAGCTAGTGTGGCAGCTCCGTTTGAATGCTACATGCTGGCCGGTTCTTAATGATAGTGTTTCCATTTCTAGCTTAATAAAGCTAACATCACTGTATAGATGATTAACACAAGTTTTCTATTCTGGTTTTCCCTGTTGGGTTTGCTGGTTGTTTTTGAGCAAATGCAAGGCACAGAGCTGTTTAAGCTATTTTAAAGGGTCTATATCTGAAAATCGAACACCCAAAACTGCGAACACCTAATGAGCGACACATATATGCCGAACTACGAAAAGAGCGAAGGACCTAAATGTCGAAAACCGTAATACCAAATGCACTTTAAACTACAACAGCGCCACACAGGTAAGTAAAACACACACAAACAAACTTCATTAATCAGACTTTTGTAAGGGGAGCAAGCTCCCCTGTGCCCACACCCCCCCCCTACTTATATATACCAACTCCAAGATCACACTACAGTGGGTAAAAGAATATATTTCCTGTTACCCATGATCACCCTGCTGGGCACGGGAATTAGTTTGGCATTCCGGTTTTCGACATTTAGGTCCTTCACGGTTTTCGTCCTTTGGCGTATATGTGTCACTAATTAGGTGTTCGCTGTTTTGGATGGTTGAGCATCTTATATAGACCCATTTTAAATGGTAGTGCTATATCTGTTACTTGTATGATGTATTTTTTACTATTTTTTACTAACTTTTAATTTTTTATTTTTATTTTCTACTATATATTTTTTAACACATACGTTTATAAAATGTTGCTTTATAGGATGCATACATATATATATATATATATATATATATATATATATATATTATGATCTGATTATTTATAATTGCTGACTATTAAAATGCATGAGTTGTGGTTATTATTTTCTTTATTTGGTCTTTCTGGGGGAAGTGATGTCACATAAATGTATTTAAAGGATATGATGTCTTTTTGCTGTCATATGATGAAGTTCCATGTTAATGTGTACTTTTGGGGACAAAAGCACTTATGGTGGCTTAATCCTCACTTGTTTATTTTCCGTGTGATATGAATTATCTGCAATAAATATTTTAGAGAGTAATCCATTTGCTGAGCGTTTTCTGGGATTTTGAGAATTCTATATAAACAGTGCAACAAACATTTCAACTTCGGAATATCTACACCTCGCTTTCACAGTTATTCAAATACAATCATGTCATCTTCTTCTGGAATATTGTCATAAGTCTCCAACCCCCGAACTCCAGCCTGAATTTCTTGCGACTCCATTTCCTGTAGAACCATTGGCCCCAATCTGTCATGTCTAGCAATAGAGCTCTCCTTAAATGAGCACTGCTTGTCCAAGTAGCCTGCTCGTAATGCATTGACAACACAGCTGTCAGTGATTTTATCCAATGATTTTTTCACCCAAGTCACGACCTCTTGCAGGCTAGGCTTCACAAAGTTTCCATGCTGATTTCTCTCCATTCTATTTTCAGTGTAGTTATTGAGTTCCATGTGCAAATGGTCCTTGGATGGCTTGTTTATTGCAATATCAAGACTCTGGAGATAGGCAGTCATTCCTGCGGGAATCATTATTTGATCTATACTTCTCCGTGCAAGGAATTTCTTCATTTCTTTAGCATGGTGAGTGTTGGCTGAATCCCAGATTAGCAGACCTCTTTCGCTACCTCACAAAACAAGTGGCAGCATTACATCGACCCACTTCCTTATAACTGCTTGTGTGCACCAGGCTTTTTCGGTTTCAAGAATGTAAATGCCTGAAACACATTCAATCTTATCTTTCTTGCTCTTACTAATGATTAGAGGTCGGGTTTTCTTCCATCTAAACTAATTGCCAAAATACAGGTAACACATGCACTCTTGTAACCACTGGAGGGAATGGATATTGACGAGGCACCCTTCTGATCAATTGTAGTTGAGATCCTGAGACCCATAAACACTGCAGTTTCATCAATAGCAATCATGTTGGAGATTTGCTATTTAGAAAAGTCGATGCCATCAACAAAGGACTTGAATGCAAGTGCATGTTTAATAACTGCAGTATCTTTCAGCTTGAACAGTGTAGTTGATCTTCTTAGAGTCAGTTCATATCGCTGAAGGAAGCCATCCAGCCATTTTTGTGATGCTTTGAATTCTTCTGGGGATATTTCTAAATGTGGTGCCATTGCAAGGGCAAATGCTTGAATTTCAGCCCTGCGCACAACCAAAGCCTTTGCTCTACTGTTAGCAGTCCATTCACAGATGATGTCTTCCAGTTCAGGAAATAATAGTTGCCGACCTGATCCACACTTGCACTTCTTAGCATTTACCTCGTTGGCCTGTTGACTGAGGTTATCGTATGCTGCATGCCATTTTCGGACCATTCGGAGATCTAACTTCTTCTCTTTGCAGAAAGCCATCAGATTCTATTCCTGGGAGTCCTCCACAATTCCTTTCTTGTACTCAATGGAATAGCTCTTTCTTTTTGCACTTATCTTGTCTGAGGGGGGTTAAATGAAGACTTACGAGACTGGAGTGGCAACACAAAATAGCATCAGTTAAGAAGACAAGACACAACCACAGCCATTCGTTATCAAGTGCACATGCTTTACGCACATTGTCTGTACTTTGACCGATCAAAGTACACCTGCCAGTGTTTATGGGCCAAGGATCTCAACCGTCAAATGTGAGTGATGATTAGGGTTACAGTAAGAATTGTGGAGGACTCCCAGGGAAAGAATCTTATGACTTTCTGCAAAGAGAAGAAGTTGAGTGTCCAAATGGTCTTAAAATGGTGAGCAGAGTACGATAACCTCAGTCAGCGGGTGTTGATAATATTATTTTATAATTCAACATATCTGTCGTGTGTTGCTGATGATCTTAACTGGGGCTTATATCATGACCACCCTGGAAAACCATGCTAGGCCTTATTCTCTGGTTAGGACTTATTTACAAAGAAATATGGTATTCAAACTCTACAGATAGGAATGAAAAGTGTTTGGTGGTTAATCAGGAAAATAACTAAGACAGCATACCCCTAGGTCATATCAAGAAGCCATATATGCATCTTCTACAAATGTTAGGGTAAGGGAGCTGAGGAAGAACATAAACAGGCAGCATAGATGCACTGTTATGGTAAGTGCATAACTTTTATATTTGATGTCTTTTTCATCTGTTCCTTAACTGTTGGGACAGAGTGCCAAGCTAGTAAAAACCCAGGGTGGCCTTCATGGAAGGATATTCCAGAGTAGAGCAGAGCCAAATGCCACCCTGCCCCTAAAAGAAATATCCAACTTGTAATGAAAAATAAAAGTATGTGCATTGAACCAAAGTGCAGCCATAGAAATGCCATCTATTAAAGCTTTTGACAAGAATGCGGAAGAGGTGGAAATGGATCTTGCACATGTTAGCCCTTACGGATCTAGGTAAAGTCAAACCTTTTGCTTTATAAACATGAAAAATAAAGTCAATGAGCCAACTAGCTAAAGTTGCTTTAGACACAGATTACCCCAGTTTTGCCTTTGAAAAGGAAATGAACAACTGGTCATATTTCCTGAATTTTTTTTTGTTCTATGGAGATAGAATTTGAGTTATCTGTGGACATCCAACAAATGGAGCATAAATTCCCCTTTATTAAAGAATTTTGGAAAGAAAACTGGCAAGTTAATACACTGGTTAAGAGCAGATTCTGACAATACCTTCAGAAAAAAAGAAGGGATGATGCGAAGGGAAACACTGTCTTTATGAAAAATAAGATAAGATGGTTGACAAGACAATGCCTGAAGTTCAGATACTCACTTAATTGACATAATGGCAACTAACTTCCAAGACAAGAATTTCATTTCTGCTTTAGCCACAAGTTCAAACAGGAACTAAGTCAAGGCCTGAAGAAGTGCCATCAAATCCTAAGGAGGAGTGGGATCCTTGACAGGTGGTCTGAGTAAAAAATTACCTTGAAGACAGGCTTTGTCTGAGGGAGACCAAAGAAGAATGGTCTTTGCCAACATGAAAACTGGAAATCAAGCCAATTCTACCTTGATTATAAAGTAACCTGGCCTACTATGGAAAATAGAAGAGAGAAAATTTAGGACAGATGGAATAGGTGCTGTGGAGCTGTGTAGGGATCAGGGTGTCTCTCACTGGTCCAAGTAAAAAAAAAAAAAAATTCCATTTCTTTTTGTATATCTTCCTACTAGAATTTTTCTGGGAGGATGTAAGGATGAGCAAAACTCACGAAGAAAGCCTGGATTGTCTAACCTTCTTTGAAAGTGAAGAAACTATGCAGTTAGCTTGAGGGCTTGTATGTCTGGATGAGGTAGTCTGAACAGGTGAGACAGAAAATCTGGAGAAGGATCCCGAACCCAAGGAGGGCAGATCAGATGAGGCCAAAGGAAGGGAAACCACACTTGTCAAGGCTGAAATGGGGCAATGAGGATCACCTTGTTCTTCCGGAGACATGATTTCTGTAGAAGCTTTGAGATAAGGGGAATAGAAGAAAAGCATAAATGAGAGCAGGGGACCGATTTTGAATCAGAACATCTCTTAGTGAATCCCGTTCTGGAAGAATTAGGGCAAAATACCTGCTGCAGTTGAAGTTGTGGAAAGAGGAGAAGAGATCACAGCATGGCTGACCATTGACAAAATACCTGTTTCACCACTGAAGGATTGAGAGACCACTTGTGATGCAATAGAATAGAGCTGCTCTGTCTGTCAGCTAGAACACTGGATATCCTCTGGAGTGTGCTTTGCTAATAGAAAGTGGCAGGAAGAGATTGCCCACTGCCATGCCATCATTACTTCTGGACACAAGGGGTAAGAGTGGATTTCCTCTGTTTGTTGATACACCAGACCACTGACATGTTGTATGTCTGTATGGTAATCATCCCGAGAGGAAAACATCCTGAAAGGCCTGCAATACTAGGAGGACTGCTCTCATCTCTAAGACATTGATGTGAAGATTGGCCTCCGAGAGAGACCCAGTGACTTGAACTGCCTATCCCAAGTAGCGCCCCCCCCACCCCAGCTTGGAAGTACCCATGGTCACTGTGGCCTTGGGCAAGGGTAGGATAAAGGGACAGCCCTGAGAGACATCAGATTCACTTTAGAAGCTCCATATACTAAAATATTGAAATTCAGTATTTTGAGCCCATAAAGTGGAATCCTGAAAAGAGCGAAAGCTCAGAAGCGCGAATTTCAAAACCTCGAATACCGGCGGTTTTGAATTTCATGCTTCTGAGGTTCTGCTGTTGTTACGGATTCAAGTAAGTGTGTGTGTGTGTGTGTGTGTGTGTGTGTGTGTGTGTGTGTGTGTGTGTGTGTGTGTGTGTGTGTGTGTGTGGAGTAGAAGTGCAAAATTCAAATTCTCCGGTATGCCAGATTTTGAATTTTGCACTTGTGAGTTTTTGTTGTTGAAAGATTTTGACTTAATAGCCTCGAAATACTGAATTTCGACATTTCAGTATTTCGAAGATATAAAGTGAATCCGAGACATCGGGTTCATGAATCCACCAGGTTACATGCTCTTTGCAAATCTTGGTGATTCAAATGGAAATATTCATGGGATGTCAGTTCATAGCCCATTGGACTGCCAGTGTCTATTACAGTACCCTCATAGAAAACCTTGCCAGTGGCACAAGAGTTATGGAGGCCTCTATCGAACTGGGAAGATGCAGAATGGTGACTGAAGGGACATAGATGCATTGCCTGTTGTTGTAATATGGATAGTCTGGCTTGAGATAGTCATGCAATATAGGATAGATGAGATTTGTTGTAGTTGACAATGATGCACAGGTTGAGGCATAGGTGGAGCAGGCATTCCCTGGTGTGAGTCAGAAGATGCCTGATGAGAGAAGTGAGGAGACAGTTGTTGAGGTAAGGAAACACCCAGAATCCAAGTAATCTTAAGTGAGTTGCAGCCCCTGCCATACACTTGGTGAACACCTGAGGGGCAGTGTTGAGACCAAAGGGCAGGGATCTGAATTTCAATTAACTGACTCCATGCTAGAAGCAAAGGTATCTCCTTGACTGTCTGTCTATTTTGATGTGATAGTACGCATCCTGGATATCTATCGATCACATCCAGTTGTCCTGCAAAAAGGGGAGAGTGGACTGAACCATGACCATTTGGAACTTTGAGCATTTGACAAATTGGTTCAAATGACATAGATCCAATATTGGCCTGAAGTCTCTGCTTTTATTTGGTGCCAAAATAAATATCGAATAAGTTCCAAACCCTTACTGGTCTGGTGGGACCTCTGGATGACCCTTTTTGCTAGCAGTGCTTATACTTTCAAGGCTGCATCTTTTCTCGGATAGGGTGGCATGTTGGGTAGATTATTTCATATTTTGGGTGGAGAATGGGAAAATGGAATGCAGTAGCCTTGGATGATGATTGTTTGCACACAGGCATGTTTGGTAATGGATGTCCAGGCCTCCATGTGCAGAGATAAGCACCCACAACTGATTCCAGAATACAACAGTCAGTAGCACTGATAAGCCATCTCAGAATGGGATCTCTGAAGCCCTTGTTTTGCAGGCCTCCTCTGCCATATGGGCAATGTCTACCATTAGAGTTCCCCTCTCTGCGGCAGGGAGATCTATCTCCATAGGAATCCTGGGAAAACCCTTGCAATTTCCAAAACTACCACTGTTTTGGCTCTACAAAAAGGTCCTATGAGGGGTATAAAACTGTATTCCTATGGCAGACAGGATTTTCCCACTATGGAGAGAGTGTCATTAGCCCCAGCACCAAATAAGTACATCAGTCAAAGAGAGAATTGATGAAGGACACCTTGAATGGCTCCACAAAATCACAAAGGTGCATCCTGGCATGCCTCCTCATGGTTATGCCTGAACCTGCCTGTCTGGAAACACCCATCATGGTGTGGGAGATTAGCTGAATGAAGGTGTTTGATAGGGAGTAGAGTGTGGACAGCTGCTAAGATAAAGTCATTTTATCCTCCACAGACATGGACCCCAAGAGAGATTTGAAAAGTTCCTTAGTCAAATCCCTCTGGAACATCGTAATGTGTGCCAAATAATTCAGCAACCAGTGGTCAAAGGTCACTGAAACACAAATTCACTTTCTAAATCTGCCCAAAGCCTTAGACTCCCTGTCAGGTGGATATATAAAAGGACTTTACTTGGAAAGTTCCTTTTTAGTGGCCACCTCTACCACTATAGCATCAACAGTGAGGCCCCTGCTCCAGTGTGCTCTGTCCTTAGGTGCAACAAGTACTTCTCCAGTCTTCTAAGGAGGGGTACTGTCACATCTAGATTCTTCTATGCCTGATGAGAAATGAGATATACCATTTCATTCATCAGGGGATCACCCAGGATGTAGCTGAGTGGGTAACTCCTCCTGGGATGAACTTTGGAAGACCAACCACCTTTCTGCCTCAAAAACTTGAGAATCTCTCCGAATGAGACATATACAAGGGGTAATCTGTGGTTCTTACCCCTTCATCAAAGTCAGTGTCTTCTGTTAAGGACTCCTGTGGGGAATCGATGTGTCTTCCCTTGCACTTATGCATCTATGGAGCCTCTGTTGGGGGGGTTGAGGAAGACTTGGAATACTGTGGGGAATACTGGATGAGGACTGTCTCAAGGCTTGGATGGACTGACTGTCTTAAAGGAACAAAATGAGTAGATTCAGAATCTGGTGTAGACAGTTGTGGAGGGGAGAGGATCTGAGGGAAGCAAGGATGTCCTAACTCCTGAAGTGGATAAAGCTCTCTCTCCACTGCAGAAGTCTAAGGAAAACTCAAGTGTGCCATAGTAGGAGCTGAAATCACCTTACCCGGGCACCCCATGGAATTCCTATGATCCTGCCTCGAAGCAGAAGTCAGGACCAAACTATGTAATGCTGAAGCTCCAAGGGGAAAGGATAACTCCAAAAGCCTCAGAGCTGAACCCCTACCCATAGATCTGGCACTGAAGCTAAAAATCTGACAGCATCAGTGCCAGTTGGATCAGATAAGATGCTGGAGTCGATGAAGGCCAAGTGTTTGCATCCTTCACAAACAAACCTGTGAATCTCAGATGTGAAACCTCTGAAGCCAAGGGGCAGATCATAGTAGGAGCAACTAAAAGTGTCTGGGATGATGCAAGGCTCATTGGTCCAATGGGAGACGTGTCAGAATCATTCCCAATTGAATTAGTGTCCTGAGAAATTTTCTAATCATTCTGTCCACATCATCCTTGGGCAGGCTTCTGGTAGACCTGCAGGATGAAGAGCTAGTTGGAGGTCTTGAAGTTCTATGCAGTGTGTCCTGTAAGAAAGGAGACTGCAGTCTTGATGGTATTGGGTCCAGGGAAAATTTTGATTGTCTACAGACAGGAAAATTTGTGAAACAAGTTTTCAGAACTGAATAGTGGACAGATCTTAAGGTTTTTGAATGTTTGCAATTAAAGCAGACACTGGAGCCAATTGAGGACAGTGGTCAGCAGAGCACATCCATGGCTCCCTAGATATTTCTGTGGATTTTTCCCCTTTTTCCCCCTTAGATTTTTCCACTGGATTCTTAACAAAGGGGGATGCTGCAGACACTGAAGAAGAAGATGAAGGTAATAATTCCTTAAGGACTAATTTGTTCCTCTATTCAACTAACACTCTGTGGTTAAATCCTGCCAAATGTCACACTCAGCCTTAAGATTCCCTGCTCTTAATCAATACTCATACTCCAAATGGGCATTGGAGTTAGGGATCTTATGACGACAAGAAGAACACATCTCCAAGCCCGTGGGTTTGTCCAACATGATGGCTAAGGACTAAGCAACAACAGCAAAAGCAAAACACAACTGTGACAGGGAAGAAGAACAAGGCAACATACCAGCAATTGTATCCAGGAATTTTCTAATTCAGAGAAAGAAAATGCTAACAATGGTAATGAGACAATAAATTAGATAGGGAAAGGCACAAGGCCTAAAGCTACAACATAGCCAACAAACTAAATGCTAGAGATAAAATATTATCTAAATCATATTTTCTTTTTTTTTCTTTTCTTTTCTTTTTTTTTTTTGTGGGGTATTTTTTATCTTTTGGAGGGGATTATAGGTTAGGGGGGAGCTTCAGCTATGGATCCAAAGTCTGAGAAGTGGCCCAAGTCAGATATGAGGTTGGATCCAAAATCCAATGATGAAGGAATGGACAAAAAATATATCATCAGATCTACAGAACCTCTCACAATCAGTTCTTTTGGAGAGCTAATATCAAGGCCCAGATAATCCACGTTGTATTTCTTTATTAAGTTGTTTATGTGCTAATGTGGTAAGTGGACTTCTCCACACAAACTTTTCAGACAAAACCCATACTACAGAAAATTGCATAATAAAACTATTACAATATTTGAAACACAGAAAGGCAAGCATTGGCACACAAAAGTAAATGGTATATTTTTGTAGGTATCTGATATAGGTTAGACGATGCTAACATTACAGTACTATAGTAATAATCATGATCAACACTATTGCCCCCATCTTTTTCTACATGTGGTTGTGGTATTGCATGGACTGTTGCCACCTGTCTCAATTCAGTGCACCACTCTTTTACCATTTTGCCAGTCATGCCTGAATATCACAGGTTTGTAGGTCCACATTTACTCTTGCTTTCTTACTGTCTCTCCCAGATCTTCCTGTGTCTCCCAAATCTTCTTCAGTAAATTATCTTCTGCTTTCCTGCATATGTGAACAAACGAACATAATCTGTTCTCTTTGTCCTTCTCTGCAACACATCAATTTGCATACATACATACATATATATATATATGTATATATATATATATATATATATATATATATATTTAGAGCATGCTGTGAGAACTAGCTCAAACAGTAGATACATCACTTATGACATGCTTCAGATACAAACCAGTCAGAATTAAGATATAGAATATTCTCTTTATTGCGTAAATTTAAAGATTAGATTGCCTGGTTTATAGTATCACATTAAGCATTTCAGCCTTGATAATTTTTCTGCTTATCATGTCCACAGAAACTCACATATAACTTAATTTAGCTCAATGTTTTTATCTGTCCCACCTACTCACAGTTCAGTAGTTTCTTCGCAAAAGGTTCTGTTCTCCATTATTTCTTTGTCTGTCCCATGTTGTGCATCCTTACACCCATCTCAGGCACTTTATCTCCATCACATCTAGGTTTCTCAGTTTCTGTTTCTTCACTGCCAAGGTTTCTGTACCATGTAGCAGCACTAACCAAATCACTGTTTGGTTTCTTCCTTTTCAACTTTTATGGTATTCTTCTGTTCCATCAACCAAGAAAAATGGCTCACGTAGTGTCAAATGGATGGGAATAAACTGTATTTTCACCCAGGAAAAATAATAAAATGACACCAATAAAAACACAAATATAATTTAATAAGCATAAAAAAAGAACCAGTTAAGCTCTTTTGTCCCAATACTTGTGTAATTCATCAAAATTGCTCCATACCACCCGACACTCTCTGCCATTTGGCTGCAGCATGTCTGATTCTAGCTTGGACATACTTATTCAGACGTCCCTTCCTCAACCACCCCTTGCAGATACTTGAAGTTAATTGTTCTACTATTTTATTTTCAGTCTTATCTATACATAGTGTCATTCCATGTCCCTTCAGTTTTGCATTCCATTCCCCTGTCATTTGCTGAAGTTCTTGTTCAAAGTCTGCCTATAATACCACATCGTCTGCAAACTCTGCATACAGCAACTTTGTTGGTCTGTCTCCTCTAAACCATTTGCTAATGTCATTCATCATCAGTATGAACATCAATGGGCTCAGAGATGAATTCTGATATACATTCACTCCCACTGGGAACCTCTCTGTGAGTCCAAAAACTGTTCTTGAGTTACTGGGTCCTTGTACATAGACTGCACTAATTCTACCAATGATTACAGGACTATAAACCAGTTCAGGACTGCACAAATCAGCGTTCTTGGTGCCTTTCCACATGTTTTTTATGAGTCTAGGAATGTCCATTTGGAATTTTTCCTCATCTCCACCTTCTTCTCCACTATCCATTTTACTGCAGACATTGAGTTGGTTGTTCTGCATCCTGATATGAATCTAAACTGCTCATCTCCAGCCTTACTTTCAACTACTGTGTGTGTTCAGTTATTAATCACTGTTTCCAGAACTTTCATGCAGGGTGGCAGGAGTTAAACACCTCTGCACTGCCCACATTTGTGAAGAACACATTTCATACCTTTATTGAATGAGGAGTTATCCCCTGCGACATCCAGCTATATCACACCAGGCTGCCAACAATTAAATGATGTTCTTTACTATCCTGGGCCAGTAACTAAGGAGGTTCAGTCCTCACTACTGACTCCAATATGATACTGTTACTTAAACAGAAGTAATATTTCACAATTTTCCCCCAAGAGCACAAAAGGAACATGCTCTATTTTCCTGTAACTGGACTATGTACCCCTGTCCACCCAAATGTATTTTCTTATCCAGTGTTGTGCTAGTTACTTACAAAAGCAATATGTTACTATTACTAGTTACTTTTCAGTGAACGTAATATATTACTACTACTTATTACTTTTCTAAAAATGTATATAGTATTATTGTTACTAGTTACTAAAAATGTAATATATTACTGTTACTATTACTAGCTACTAGCTAAAGGGCAGCTGCAGTGGTTAGTGTTGCCACCTCCCAGCAAGAGGTTCCCTGTTTCGATTCCCGGCTAGGGTGCCTTCTGTGCAGAGTCTGTATGTCTTCCCTGTGGTCATATAAACTTTCTCTGGGTGCTCTGGTTTCTCTCACATTCCAAAGACAGGCTGTAGGTGGATTGGACACTCTAAATTTGCCCTAGGTGTGTGTAATTTCTCTGGATTGTTGGTTGGCAACTCAACACCATAAAATTCTACTGCCAATCATTCTGTGGACCAGTGTTCCACTGTGGCAACTCCTAACCAGAAGAAGACAACTAAAATAACACATTACTTTTACAAAAGTATAGTTTATCAATTATAATATTGAGATTTACCCACAGGGTTCAGTCCTGGGACCTCTCCTGTTTGGTATTTACTTCTCTGAAGTACAAGCTAACATAGAAGGCCTTTGGCTAATGAAGTTAGCAGATGACTGCAAACTAGGAGCCATAGTTGAGTCCTCAAATGATGCGGACATCCTACAGAAGGGCCTTACTGAGAGAGATGCCTGGTGTCAGAGCTATGGCCTCAAGCTCAATGCCAAAAAGTGCATTGTCATCCCCTTTGGTAAAAACTCTGTACCCATGAACAATTTGCGGCAGTCTACTTAACGCTGAATTCATGATAAGAGACCTGGGGACCCAGGTGGACAGTAGTCTCCCCTTTGATAATCACATCGCCACAGTAGTCAGGAAATCCTTCTACGTGGCACACCTCATCACAAAAGGGTTCTCATCTAGGAAAAAAAAGGTCATTGTCCCCCCTTACTCGACACTCATTAGACCCATTATAGAGTACAATGCCCCTTTTGGACTGTACCTCACAAGACATCTGCAGCAGCTGGAAAGGCCACAGAAGTATCTCACAAAGAGGATAAATGGCCTCAAACAGATGCCCTACACTGACCAGCTCAAAACCTCCAGTTTTACTCCATAGCATATTGCCTACTCCGATGTGATCTCTGCCTAACATATAAAGATATGTCAAACCCAGAGCTGTTGGACATGTTACACCTAAAGAAATACCAATCCCTCTGAACTACACACTCTAGGGACCTAAACCTTGTCACCACAATAAACAGGACATGCTGGAGGGAAAGATTCCTGTCTCAGAGACTTCCCATACTCTGGAACAAGCTACCCATCTATGTCTAGCAAATTTCCTCATTAGCACTCTTCAAGAAAAATCTTGATAAGTGGATGGGAAATAGGAAATAACACCCCGGGGATTACTTCTGTGGCTCTGCTCGACAGGGGCACAGTTAAATAACTTTCTTGGGTGGCATAAACCAGAGAACCTTGTTGGCTAGGCTTACTTAGGCCCTTGGGCCGATACCCTAGTACCTATCTATGAACCTATGAACAAGTAAGCACATGCATATGTGTATTAAAATTGTATACACAATGTTACAATGATGATTAATAGCATTTAACAGTTGAAAACTCCAGCAGATTAGTCTTTCTTGCTGGGTGTCAGAGTGGTGCTGTGGTTAGTATTGTCATATCACAGCAAGAGGTCCTCCGGTTCAATTCTCAGCTGGAGTGCCTTCTGTGTGGAGTCTGCATGTCCTCCCTGTGTTTGTGTGGGTTTCCGCTGGGAGCTCTGTTTTCTCTCACATTCCCAAGACATGCTGCAGGTGGAGTGGACATTCTAAATTGGCCCTAAGTCTGGGTGTGTGCCCCTGAGGAAGGTTGGGTGCTGTGCTGGCAACTTGACACATTAAAACTCTAATGCCACTTGTTCTGCAGACTGAAGATCCACCATGGTGACCCCTAACAGGAGCAGCCAAAAGGAGAAGAAGGCTAGTCTTTATAGCTAGACAGTCACAAATAAAAATTAAACCAAACCATAAACAGCCAGCACCGCAAGACCTATAAAAAACTATCACATTTTGCCTATTTTTAACTACTACAAATCAAAACCTGAAAAGTATTTTAAATAGAACATAACACAAAAATTGTCAAGACAAAAGTTGGTTGATCATAGATCCATCCAAAGAGTCCTGCTTGGTGCAGTGGGTTGGGGCATCGGGTGTTAAGCCAATGAGTTGTGAGTTTGATTCCAATTGATAGCGGTATGGAGAACCAATGCCATTTATTATACAGCAAGGTAAGGATATGATTTCTAGCAGGCTAGAATTGTCCCAGTGTTAGGGGGTGTTTTAGTAGGTGAGAGCCCCACAGTACCAGGGCAGAGCCAGAGTCTGGTCATCATTTGCTTTCACCTCCTTGCAGTGGTAAAAAAAAAATAAGTAAATTTTGTTCCAGACTAATTCTAATGATCTATTGTGAATGCCACGTGCTGAGTTGTGCCAAGATTATGTTGTCATTTTTTTATCCAAATTGCCCCTTCAAAGTGTCTATTAACTCCTAATATCTGATTACTATTGATTACTATTCATACTATATAGGGCCCCCATAAGATTTCCATCACTTTTTAGGGGGCAATATCACCCTCATTGAGAAAAAATAGTTGTGTTATAGCTTATCATAAGTATACATGTCCTTCTGTTCTATGTTGCAGTATTCTTTACATATGGGTTGTCTTCCACCCTATGACCTGATGTCCGGCCAGTATACAAAGTTTCTAGCTACTGCCAGTAGGTGGGACATCACACATGGTCTGACAATGTCAGCCATAAAAAGGATGTCTGCACATACCATCGTCAGAATAAGGATGCTCCATGAGGAACATTAGTCCTAAATAAACAAATAAGTCATCCAAGGAAGGGACAAGATGTAGGGGGAAGGAGGGAGAGACAGAATACTACAACATAGAAAAGAAGGACATCTATGGTTATGGTGAGATATAAAACAACTATTCTATGCCCTTCTATTCAATGTTGCAGTATTATTTACATATGGGAGAGTACCAAAGCTTAGTAGGAAACCTAGGAGGAGGAAGGAGCAGGGGAAAATGCTTTGAAGAATTTTCCAAAAAGCCATGGAGAATAGCTTGAGCAAACCCTGCGCTAGACCTAGAAATAGTGTCCAACTTGTAGTGTTTGGTAAAGGTATGCACAGAAGACCAAGTAGCAGCCTCCAGAATAGAGTAACTATCCAGGTATTTAAAGAAAGCACCTGAAGAAGCAACATATCTACTGGAGTGGGCTCTAACAGGAGCAGCCAGACTTACCATGAAAGAAATAACAAAACTCAATAGTCTTAGAAATCCAAGAGGTAATCGTTTGCATAGAAACAGATAAACCGAGAGCACTGGGATGAAAAGACACAAACAGCTGATCAGATTTCCTGATAGCTATAGTCTTGTCTAAATAAAACCTGCATTGCCTATGAACATCCAAAGAATGTAGAATCTTTTCACTGGAAAACTGAGAAGAAGGGAAAAAAGTTGGCAATTGGATAGACTGGTTAAGTGACCTCTCATTTACCACTTTAGGTATAAAGGAAGGGTTGGTGTGCAAAGAGACTCTGTTCTTGTGGAAAATTAGGAAAGCAGAGATGCCATCAAAGCCTGAATCTCAGAACCTCTCCTAGCTGAGGTCAAAGCTGCCAGAAGCATAGTCTTCCAAGTGCAAAATTTTAGAGAAGCAGAAGCTGCAGGCTCAAAAGGGGCCACAGTTAGCTACTCCAGGACATAATTAAGATCCCAAGGTGGTGGTACTGGTTTTCTGGGAGGCTTAATATATAAAACACATTTAAGGAAACATTTTACCTCCAATCTGGAAGCCAATGGATGTGATAATAGACAGAGAAGCAGACAAGCAGAAAGAACAGAACAGTGGACTTTCACTGAAGAATATTACAAGCTGCTGTTAAATAGTTCACATAAGTAAGAAAGTAATGTAGGGATGTCCACAGAAAGTGGATCTAGACTTCTTGAAAGGCACCAAATAGAAAATCTTTTCCATTTGGAGGTGTACTATTTCCTAGTATTGGGTTTCCTGGCCTTCTGCAAACTCCAGAGCACATCCTGTGAGAAATGGTGCCTAAAAGGAATCAAAAGTTGATCACCCACAAGGTCATTTGCAATACTGAGAGATGTAGATGAAGCAAGGATCCCTTGTCCTGTGTGAGTAGGTACAACTGGTGAGGCAACCTGAATTGATGGTCCCTGGCTAGCTGCAGAAGAAGAGGGAACCAATGCTGTCTTGGCCAAAAGGTCACCAACAAAATTTTTGGTTTGTCCCACTGAGTTTTCAGCAAGACTTTCTGAATGACAGGGAAGGGGGTGAATGCATACAGAAACACCCCCTTCCATGAGAAGGAATGGATGTCCACCTTCCAAGCCAGAGGATATGGGACTTAGGAATAAAATAAAGGAAGTTGTCAGTTTTGAGGGGAGGCAAATAGGTCCAGATCCAGGAACACATCCCTGTGAAGCATCCCTTTGTGGGAGTGTGATATGGCTCTGATTAACGTTTCCACCACAGTATTCTGGGCTGAGGGTAAATAGACAGCATGAAGGGTAACCTTGTACTGAATTGCTAGTTCCCATGCCCTGAGAGCTAACCTGCAAAGTAGGTAAGATTTGGTCCCCCCTGTTTATTTATGGACCAGAGAACTGTTATGTTGTCTGTTAAAACTTTTAGAGGACCTGGCAGAAAGAGAGATGAAAAATCTACAAGGCTAGTATCAGAGCCCTCATTTCTCTGATGTTGATGTGTTCCCTCACTTGAGATGGAGACCAGAGACTCTGATCCTTCTTCAATGTAAAGTCCCCCCCCTCCCCAGCCTGTGTCTGAAGCATCTGTAAAAAGCTGTTGAGAAGGTTGGGGAAAGAGAAGAGGAAGGTCAGGATTCAAAGATAGCTAGATAGCTGCTGAATCCACCAGAGGAGCTCCATTTTCAGACAGGGAAGAAGAACAATGAGAAACTCTAGAGGGTGTGCATGTTGAGACCAGACTGTCTTCAGGTACCACTGAAATTTCCTCATGTGAAGCTTTGCAAAGGGCAGCATGGGAATCATAGAAGCCATGAATCTCAGGAGCCTTAGGAACTCCCTGTCTGAAATGAAGGGAAGAGACAGCAGGCTTTACATGAAGGTAGTCAGAGTGTGAACCTTGTCTGTTGGGAAGAACACTATCATCTGATCTGTTTTGTACCTGCACCCCAGAAAAATGTGATCCTTTCATAGGGTCAGAGTGGATTTTTTTAAATTTATAGTGAACCCCAGGCTTTGAAGGTGATGAATGGCCAAGAAAGAGGAGGTCATCCAGATAGGGAGAAACTTGAATCCCCCGGATCTTCAAGAAGGCAATGACAAGGGCCAAGCACTTTGTGAATACCCTTGGGGCAGTGGAAAGACCAAAGGGTAAAGCAGAGAACTGAAAGTGCAAAGAACCCACCAAGAAATGTAAATATTTCATCAGGGATAAAGCCTGGGAGCACTGGCGCAAAACCAAAACCCCTCAACTAGACAGAAATTCCTAGAACTACACAATTGAGTCAAAAAGCTAATAAAACAGGACAAATTCCAATACTACCAGTCTGCCCTAGACTCCTCCCAACACAGCCCCAAACAATTCTGGTCCTCCATAAACTCCATCCTCCACCCAGGTAAAGTCAGTTCCCCTCCTCCTAACATCCCTCACTCCTCAGAAAATATTGCTACCTTATTCAACACACACTTCACACAAACCATGCTATCACTAGCTAAACAACACAACCCCCCTCCCCTCCAACCCACACCTTCAACTAGTAATCTCCCCACTGCCTTCTTTTTTTCTCCTGTACCTACCTCCAGCATAAAAAAAAACTATTAAATAAATGTAAGCCCACCAAATTAGCAGCAGACAACCTCCCAAGTGAATACCTACAAATCGCAGCTGATGCTCTGGCCTACCCAGTATCCATCTTGATTAACCGATCTCTGTCAGAAAGTTACATTCCCACAATGTGGAAAGTATCACATATAATTCCCCTCCACAAAGGTGGACCCTCCACAGATCTAACCAATTATCACCCCATAGCTATTCTCTCTCAACTCTCCAAAATACTAGAGAGATGCATACACTCTCAGGTCTCAGACTACCTCCTTACTAACAACTCCTTTCCAATACTCAGCATGGTTTCTGACCAAACCATTGCACCACCACTGCCTTAGTCTCCTTTACTAACACTATCCTTCAGCATAAAAACAATGGCTCTCCTCTGCTACTTTCCTAGACTTATCTAAAGCATTTGACATGGTCCCACACAAACAACTCATCTCTGTCCTCAATAACCTATCCTTCTCTCAATCAGTCACCAACTGGTTTCAGAGTTACCTGTCTGACCGCCAACAATCCGTTGTATGGCAGAATGACATATCTCCCCAACTACCTGTCTCCATAGGGGTTCCCCAAGGATCCATCCTTGGACCCCTACTCTTCTCTGTTTTCACCAATAATCTAGCCTCTGCCACCAAACATGGCACACTCATACAATATGCAGATGACTCAACCATCATCTGCTCAGCCCAGTTCCTACCCAAACTGCAAAAAGTTACACAGGAAGCCTTTTCCTCTGTTGAAACTTGGTTATCCGATGCCCAATTAATACTCAACCCAAACAAAACTAAACTACTCATCTTCCAAACCATGAAACATACTCAAAACAACTCTCACTTTAACATCACAGCAAAAGACAACACCACTATATACCCAACTGAACACACCAAATTGCTAGGAGTGGAAATAGACAATAAACTAAAACTTGACATTCACATATCCATGACCATAAAAAAGTCCACAAAAAACTAGGAGTGTTATACAGAAATAAGCAACTTCTCACCAAAGCAGCAAAGATTTCAATAGCAAATTCCCACCTTATCTCCACCCTACTTTATGCGTCCAATATATACCAACCTAAGGCAATGCGATCTAAACAAGCTAGAGACCTGCTACAACAAAATCGCCAAATTCGCCACAGGGGCATCCTACCATAGTCACCACTGTCTCTCACTTGCTGAACTGGGCTGGCTTGAACTCCCTCACCTCCTTCAATGGTATCAACTCTCACTCGCCCACAAACTAGTAAATCATTCACTAAATGTCCCATCCCTCCAGAATCTACTCCAACCCTATCGCACCACCAGACCACTAAGATCCAGCAACAAAAAATCACTTGCAGATCACTAAAGCCAATAACTCTGCTGGTGAAGCACTATTCTCTTGCACCATAGCCAAATTATGGAACTCTCTTCCACCCACAATTACCTTCGCACCATCATGCACCCACTTCAAAACTTTACTAAAAGTGCACCTAAAAACATGCCTGCTATGCCCTTGCAACTCCCACTCTAATATCACCCACCCCATCCAACCACTACCTTCCTTTCCACTCCACTAACTACCTTGATTATAGCAAGCTCAGATGCTCATAAGCCTATTACTTATTATACAGCAGGAACTTCTTATTGTAACATTTGTTGATGTCTGTTATGTACTTCACAGATAGATTCTAGTTGTCTACTGATGTACTATGTTCTTCATCTGTAAATATGTTGTAAGTAATTGCTATGTTAAATTGTTAATTGCTATGTAATCCAATGTAACTACTGTCTGTTTATTTCAACTGTGGAGCTTTTCTCCCGGGCCTCCGCTGAAAATGGACCTACGTCCAGTCAGACACTCCCATTCAACAAATGTAAATAAATAAGTAAAAATAAATAAATAAATTTCCTGTAAAAAAGATGAATAGGAACATGTAGATAAGCATCTTTGATTTTCAAGGACACCATGAATAAATGGGGAGAAATCAGGGGAAACAGTGTCTGAAGGGGCAGTATGCAGAAAGATGGCACTTATAGAAAGGTGTTTTAGTCTGAGAGGTCTAGAATTGGTCTCCAAAGACCATCATTCCTTGGGACCAGAAACATTCTGAAATAGAAACCTTTGCCTCTCTGATCCAGAGGAACATTCTGGATGGTGCCTTGTAAAAGCAGTTGTAATAAGATCTGTAGGGATAACTCCAGCTGACTGGAGGGGGGCTGTGGAACCCCAATAAAGGGAGGGAGAGTCTTCCAAGTCATGAAATATCCTTTATGAATGACAGATAGGACCCAGTAGTCCTGAGTGATGTTTGCATAGACTGAAAAAGAAAGGAAGAGGCAAAGAGACAGAAGAGTATGACATGGAAAAGGATGGTGGTTGTCACAGAGAGTGAGACCTGGCCTGAAAGGGTTGCTGTGCTGGAGGAGCTGAGGCAGAAGATTTCAATGATGGAGGTCTCCTAACTGACTTCTTAGACCTAGAAGCAGGGATAGATGCAGAAGAGGAATGAGCAGGTCACCTAACAAAGGAAGTTTTGGCAGGGAAGTTCCTATGAACATCTGTAAAAAGCTGTTGAGAAGGTTGGGGAAAGAGAAGAGGAAGATCAGGTTTCAAAGATAGCTGCTGAATCCACCAGAGATTCTTGGAGAGCCTTCCCTTTTTCTTGCAGAGTCTTAAATAAGTCTACAACTGCAGAACCAAAAAGTGAAGATTTGTCCAAAGGGGTATCAAGTAATTTTGCCTTAATATCCTCAGGAAGAGATTGTAGTCTGAGCCAAGAATATCTTCTAAGCACAGAGGTAGACACAGAAGCTCTGGAAGATGCCTAACAGCATCATAGCTGCACTTAATGGAATGTCTGGCAACCTGTGAGGAAGTAGTCAAAAGAGTCAGAACCTGAGTTTTAACCTCAGATTCTGGTAACTGAGCCAGAGCTTGAGAGGCCTGTGAAATCAAGGCCAAAGAATACCTAGGCATGCAAGTCTGGCTATTGCTAGCTCTGATAGCTAAAGTGGAGGAAGTATAGACCTTCTTACCCAATCTGTCAAAAATCTTACTTTCCTTATCAGATGGTAAAAGTTTGGCAGAAGGAGATTAAGGTGAAGTCCCATCAGAGACTATGGAGACTACCGCAAGGTCCACCAAAGGACACTTATAAAGAAAAAACAAGGAGTTTCCACCGAAACAATGAAGCCAATAATGGTTTATTGCTCAATAATCCACAAAAGTTGCACATAAATATCCACAAACAACTAAGCTTCATTGTTTCGGTGGAAACTCCTTGTTTTTTCTGTTGTCATCGGTCATTGACCAGTTGTGTTGTGTTGACACTTATAAAGAAACTTGCATTCATCTGGCACTTTATAAAATCTGTCTGGTCCTTGGGAGCAGGAGCCTGAGAATCTGGAGTCTTAGAAGAGGAGGGAAAGGCATATAAGAAAGTTGGAAGGACTGAAGGCACTGCAGAAGGAGAAGGGACCTCCATTTGCAAAAGATCATAATATCTCTTCTGTTCCTCAGAATTCTGGGAACAATCCCACTTAAAGAATTCTTTCATTTTACTAATAGTTTCTCCAAAAGAAATCTCTTTAGCTCGAGAATCCCCTCCATTTGATTCCTCGTCAGGTGAGGCATATTCCAAAGGAGAGGTAATTTGGGTGGAATATGCCAGGGAATCATCATCAGATGAAGAGTCCTCTGAGTCAGAGGGAAGAATCTGGGATCCAGCAGACTGCAAAACATGGGAGGAAGGGAAGGCAGGTAGAGGGAGAGAGTTAGACAGATTCAAGGCCATCAAAGCCTTAATAAGACCCTGAGAAAATGCATTGCAGTCAGACTGTGGACCAGAAGGAATACTGAAATGTTTAGTTTTTTGTTTCTTTTTGACATGTCTTTCTAAGTGAAGAGATAAAGCAGAAGAGACCAATGTAGGCCTAACATCTGAGGAAAACAATGATGATCCCTAGCCAGAATGACAGGAATGTCCACAGAGTCCTCAAGCCCAACAAGTACAATTCCCCCATGTCATCGAAAGTAGACATCTGCAAAGCCTCAGACATGCTGGGAACCAATCCCTTGGCAACTTCCAAAGAGGTACCCACGGCAGAAGCAGATCCAACTTCTGTCCATACCACTGGGTCTTTACTGACCTCAAGGGACACACTGGAGGTAAGAGGTGCAGCTAAAGAGGTTTCAGGCCTTTGTTTGCTCACCTTCCTCTTCAAACTCAGCTCAGCCGAAGGACCCCCAGAACCCTCCATAATGTCTTTAGCCAGATGTTTTAATCACTAATTTTCTAAGTAAAGATTTAGAGCTGAAAGTCGTCTATGCAATGTCTTAGACACAAAAGCCTGACAAATAGAACAGGACAGAGGTTGTCTCTAGACTCTAAACAGAAAAGGCAAAGGTCATGGCTATCTTTATGTGGAATCTACCTTTCATACCTACACTTGCCTTTCTCAGATGACATGAACAATAGCAAATTTCAGTAGCAAAAAAGCAAATACCAAACATGGCACTTATCTAAAGCTGAAGCTAGCAGCAACACATGCAATCTGACTGTAGACCGTACGTAGGAGTCAACCTTCCGAATTGCGGCAGAAAAGTTCTGAAGATGGTACATGTGGACGTCCCTTTTATGGCTGGCAATGTCAGACCATACATACGGTGCCCCATGTACTGGGAGTAGCTGGACACTTTTGTATACTGGTCGGACATCAGGTCATAAGATGGAAGCCAATGCATATGTAAAGAATACTGCAACACTGAAAAGAAGGACATACACTAGTTTAAGCAAACGTAACTCAAAAGTAATGCACATTTAAGTTACTAGTTGCCAAAAATATATTACTATTACTAGTTACTATTTTGAAAAAGTAACTAGTTATATTACTAGTTACTAGAAATTGTAATATATTACAGTAATATATTACATATTGTAATATATTACTCCCATCACTGCTTATTACACACTTTATAGCAAAGTGTCCTAGTTTAGGACCTCTGATACACTCACACTCAAAGTAAATTTAAATCTCACACATGCAAACACTTCTGGGAAAGCCTCACACAGATTTCCAGCTGTGTCCCTCTCCCAAATGAATACAGTAATACTATCACTAATCAGAGTGTCTTCATGCCCTTCTATAGGGGTGTTCAATTATGAAAATTAATTATCAAAATAAATGATAGCTATAACCAGAACAGCCAGGTCATCGAGGTGACCTGGGGAGTATCAAACAGGTAGAAGCACTCTCTAATCTCTAAAGAAAAATACTGGTTTTCATCCACAATGTAAAGTAATGAAAAACATTTAATAATAAGTAAAAATTATTACAAAATTGAAAATCAATAACGGTCAATAAACATTTGAATTCAATCACCAGAAATATAAATCAAACTGTAGGACAGGAGTCCATTAATCAAGAAAAAACTCTATGTTAATAACTAAACTTTCCTGATCTAACTAAAGAAATACTGTCCCAGATCTACTCTAAGATATAATAGCAAGGCCAAAGCAAGCTTACAGTTTCTTTGGTGAGTTCTCTTTTGTTGGTGTTTTATGACATACTTTGGATACACACTGGTGAGAACTTGACAAACTGCAGTCTCAATAGTCTAATTTTAAAATATAACAGTCAGCTGTTTAAAGAAATTCTTTTTATGTCAGTATGTCAGTCAGTTGTTTAAACATATCCTAGCAACCAGGGATATTCCAATGACATCAATCACTGCTCAGCTGATTCTTCACAGTTTGTACTTTAGAATGTTCCTCTCAAACATGCACAGCTAGAACTGCATCAAAGCAGTGACAGATTCTTTAAACATTGGGGGGAATCTGATATAGCCTACATGGACTTATTTGCTGAGTAGGCATAGTGGCACAGTGCTTTCACAGAAGTAAGCAGATGTGCAATCCAGTAAAAGGAGCTGAGGGGTGTGCATGAGTGTGAGAATATGGAACTAGACTATATATATATATATATATATATATATATAAGTATATATATATATATATATATATATATATATATATATATATATATATATATATATATATATATATATATATATATATATATATAAGATAGCAAGATGTATATATAGCTATGACTCCCCACATACATCTACATAACACATTTACATTACAATGGGTGCAACACATGCTTTGGACATGCCATATTTTCCCTGGGCACATGTCTGCCTATCAAACTGCAATCATCCAGACGGCTATGTGTACACACATACCAGGGATATTACCAGGTATCTTTATATAGCTATATGTGACTCATAGACAAACAGTTGACAGCATGCGTGTGAGTCAGGAAGAGGTGCTGATTAGATGGGCCATGGAGAGCTGCCATATGTGTCTGTCACTAGGACACTAGATACAATAACAATACCAAGCAGTATTACTATGCAGGCCACACATGCTGTCTAACACAAGGCCACTTTGCGTACTCCACAAGTACTGTGCCTGCATCAACATATACAGCAAACATAACCTGTGGTGCATGCGATAGGTACTATGAGCTGTAGTGTGCAATAGTAGATAGGTAGGAATTCTAATCTCACATCATCCAACTCTGTGCAATAAGTACTGCAAGATATAGTGTGTATGACTAGATAGGTAGGAGTTCTAATCTGACATCATCAAATTCGGTATCCATGTGTAAATATATCTCCATGCAGCACTTCAGACAAGCCTGTATGGGCTACCTTTGTGCAATGGTTATGCATTTTATGCCCAGTGACGAGCTGCTGGTCTCAACATTGGCCTCCTTTACAAGGCCTGCTGATGTCATCCACCTTAAGAGCATTGGCTGACAGTATAATATGAACTAAGCAGCATGGCACATGTGATTAGTACTGTCAGCTGTAGTGTATAATACTAGATAGGTAGGGGTTCTAATCTCACAACATTCAACTTTTGTGTGTGTATATACATCCCCATGCAGCACTTCAGAAAACCCTGTATGGGCTATCTCTGTGCAATGGTTATGCATTTTATGCCCAGTGACTAGCTGCTGGCTTCAGTATTGACCTCCTTTACAAGGCCTACTGATGTCATCCACCTAAAAGCACTGGCTGACAGTGTAATATCAGAAAAACAGTGTGGCGCATGCAGTAAGTACTGAAAGCTCTAAGGTCTAATACTAGAGAAGTAGGGGTTCTAATCTCGCAGCATCTAACCTGTGTGTGTGTAAATATACCCCCATGCAGCACTTCAGACAAGCCAGTATGGGCTGTCTCTGTGCAATGGTTATGCATTTTATGCCCAGTGGCTAGCTACTGGCTTCAACACTGGCCTCCTTTAAAAGGCCTGCTAATGTCATCCACCTAAGAGCACTGACTAACAGTGTAATACCAGAGAAACAGTATGGCACATGTAAGAAGTACTGCGAGCTGTAGTGTGTACTATCAAGACAGGTAGGGGTTCTAATCTCACAGCATCCAACTTGTGTGTCTATGTGTGTGCATATTTCCTCTTACAGCACTAAAGATATGCCCATGGGGCCTACTCCTATACATTTGTTATGCATTTGATGGCCCTGTAACTAGCCGCTGGCCCTAAGTTGCCCTCCTCTTCATAAGCATAATTGATGTCCACCACCATCTAGAGTTGTAGCTGCAGAATACCCAGGTGACATGTATCAAGGGTAGTGGAGTGTGTCACAGGGTATGAAAGCATGATGACATTGACTGTCCCCATTGACCCTGACACACTGTTCTACACATATGCATCTAGGGAGCCATGCATGTATACTGGCATACCTTGCTGACATCATATCTCTGCCATGCTGCCTTGCCATCCTGTGCCACTGTATTGCTGCCATGTGTCCATAGCTGAACCACTCTGACTCCTGGTACAAAAACATACACAGGTCCATGATGCACCTGTCATCCTGTAACACTACCACCAGTGTACCATCAGGTAACAAAGATACACACATTTTGATGTGCAGTCCTGGCACATGCCAGCATACAGTACCTGTTGTAGTCCACAACTGCCATGGCATAACACTACTCACTACACAAACACATGTAAAGTTATATAGTCACCCTGTGCATCAGACACATATATGCAGATCCCCGCATCAATGGTACAGATGGCAGGGATGTGGCACAGATATCATCACATACACAGGGTGTAGTGTAGGGGTGCCAGAGGCCTAGGCTATGCCAAACAGTTGACAGCATGCATTTGAGTCAGGAAAGGCTGCTGGTTAGATGGGCCATGGAGAGCTGCCATGTGTGTCTGTAGATGACCTGCAGATGACAGTGGTGCTGGAGTGTGTGCATGTACACAATCAAGGCCAGTGCTAGCCCTACATGTGTGTATGGTGGACAACTGTGGACCGTATATGATGGAGTGGACAGTTTGCCATCTCCGGCCACAGTTATGGGAACTGGCTTCACCAGAATTAGCATGGAGAGCACCATGACCAAGGTCAGAGCTGGTGCTAGTACCTGACAGTGACTGCTTTCTGCCAGGCCTGTGTCCCCCACAGGAAAACCTGGACCACATGTCCATAGGCATGCCATGTCGTAGTGTGGACAGCACACTTCCCTCTGTAATGCTGGAGGTATTGCCACTATGGAAGAGTGAGTGTACACAGCCACATGGACTCTCAGCAGATGGTGTTGCTGGCCTACTTCCATGTGTCCGACTCGCAACTCCAACCATATGTTCCAGCTCAGACAACATGCACTCAAAGACAGACACTGTCTCACCCCACCATCTGTCTACTACTTCAGTGAAACATTCCAGGGCATCACCAATGCAGTGGAGGCAATCATGTAGGTCAGACTGTGCTGCATCCATAAACCTAAGCATCCATCTGGTGTTGCCTGTGCCTCCATGACAGCCAAAAACATGGGACGAGTGACCTGCTATGTGACACTTGCAACAGGAAGTGGATGGGCAACATTTCTCCTTTGAGCACCCCTGTCAATCTGCCTGTGTGGGACCTCACCAGGTCTCTGGCTATGTCCAGTGTCTACACTCACTGATGCCATGGTTCTCACACTGTCCTGTACTATGTCACCACCCTCTGACTGTCCAATATCTATGGCCTCTAGTGACCTGGTATGTGTGGGCATACTGACTGTGTGTGTGGACAATGGGGGTAGAAGAGGGATGTTAACCTCTGGGACAGATTCAGCCACCAATAACCCCACCTGTACCTCACTATGGCCACCATCATTATCATCATCAGAGTCTGATGAGACACTAACATCAGAGTGTGAGGGGGACAGACTCCAACCTCCCCCCCCATTCACCTGTGGGAAGCAAGACAAAAGTAGTACATTACCACCTGCACTATTATGTATGGTAATCCACACAGACTCATACAGATGAGGCTCCACCATCCAGACCATATCTGTGTCCTGGTGTCAGACCTGCTCGTAGATCTTGATATGTTGGCCAATCTGATTAACAGCCCTCACAAGGTCAGCCCACAATGCTGCCAACTGTTCATGATTGTGGTGACCCCTTGACAACAGGATGTGATGGTTGAGTCTGATAGCATCCAGTATAGCATCATTCTCTGGAGATGAAAATGGTGGCTGTCTCCATCAGTACATCATTCTTGCAAGCCAACAAGAGGGGAACACATTGCAGGACCAGATCCATGGATGTCCACTATGTACAGACACTACACACCCATAATGGCCTGCACTATCCACTGATTCCTCACACATCATACCCCACAGTTTGGCAACACAGTACATGTGTGGCTATCACCAAAATAGTAGCAATACTGGGTAATGTCCTTGTGTGCTATGACAGATTCTGCTGTATGTCATTACACCCATCACTGCAGTGTACTGTGGTGTGTCCCCTATCGGCAAATCCTCACTAATATGTCATACGGCCGCTGTCGGACAAATAGCGGTGTGCTATTACAACAACTATATTTGGACAGTCCAGCAACATCAGTGTGCCACAATGATAGACAGCAATGTAAACCTGCTGTAGTATATGTTCCCTGTAGGAATGATAACTCTCAACTATACATATGTTTGTAGAATGTCACCATGTTTGCCTCATAGATGTGGTCCTTTTTGCAAAAACTTCTGGATGTCTGACAAATGGGAGTCCAATCATTGATGGTTGCTGTCAGAAGATTAAACAGAATCTGTCACCTCTCAGACCCCTCTGAAAATGCTTATGCTACAGTAATATATGTTAGTCTATTCACATTCCTACTTTCTATGGCCAATATGTATACTCTCTCACTGAGTTTGGGCCTTTGTCCTCCCATTAATGTTGGCTTTGTCCTGATTTTACTGTAGGAGGTTAAGAGTTATGTTAGGCATAGCTCTCACCAGACAGGGATGAATGTCCATGAAACAGGGACTTAGGCAGAATGTATCATTGACATTCAGGGACACTTTTACAATGTTAGTACTATTTATGTGTAACATTGACAGACTGAGAGGAGGTGAATTACAGTACATCATTTGATGTTACAGGAGTGTACACCCTTACTTAGTGTCACTATGTCTTACGTGTAATCTACTATCTTTACTACAACACCTAACAGTTGTAGGAGGGATTGACAGGGACAGAGTAGAGATGTGATTCAAAGCAGGGACAGTTGAGAGGCATGCCTGTAGGCATTGGACTGCAGAGTATCTCTGATATGTCAATATTATGGATCAATACAAGCCTACTCTTTTAATCCCTATTCCCTATACCTTCATCCTCCCATCTGCATCCTGTTTCATGGGGAAATCTAGTACATACCTGGTAGAGTGATGTATTTCATTTTTTGAAGGATTCCTCTGCCAGTACTTTGCACATATGCTGTTTGTGTGAGTAAAGCCACATACAGACATGTCCCCCATAAGCATATGCTTGCCTTTTGTAGGTAATTTTCATTAACAGGTAATTGCATCTGCACTAATCTGTGGCTCAGAATTGTTAATTGCATCCAAAACAGCTGAGCTGCACTATCATTAGTCAATGACATGGCACGACAGTGCAATATATAAGGCCTTCATGTAGGCCTTCGACCCTTTCTTAGTTTTTGAGATGGACACTACTGAGGTGTGGAGACTATAGCATCACAGAGGGCAAATGCAAATACTGTCCACTGAAGAGATGTATGAAGTATGTTCACAGTTTTGCCTCATATATTTGGTCAGTGTCCCATGACAGGGTGGTCATCCTGCAATTCACTGGCAAACATTGTAGGTTTTGGTCAACTAGGGGAGAAAGACATGTGAGTGTCACACCATACCCCTCAGAATATGCATGCTAATGCAATAGCTGCTATTCTATCAACTTACTATCTTTTTAGGGGCAAACTGTGAAACATGTACCTATCTCTGGGCCTTTGCCCCTCTTATGTACGGTTGCTTCCAGATCCCTTGCTATAGGAGGGTTGGGAGGTGTGGTTGGTCTGTAGCAGCTACCTTAACATGCAGCCATGTATAACCCAGGCTGCAGCAGCACACATAGGTGGACTGTGAACACTTTGTAAGCCAGCAAACTGTATGTATAACTGTGGCAGCTGCGGCAGCCCTGTTGTTACAGCAGACCCAGAGTGAGGGTACCCATTACAGTACAACCAAGGCATGTGCTTAAGGTGCATCTGTTATGCAACAGTACCAATAGCAGAGTAGTAAGTGACATATAGTTAGGCTATACAAATATGTGCCGTGGGTCCCTACCTGTAGGCCCTTGACTTGCAAAACTGGGTAGGAGATAATTCAGTATCAGTAACCTATGGGGATTAAAACTGCATGACTCAGTCATTACTTGCTGTGTTCACAACAATGTAATTGAAGAGGAACACATTGTATTTGAACACAGGACTGTGGGTGGCAAAATGCTCTACATACAAGGCATTTAACAGAACGAGCTATTAACTCAGTGCTGGAGCAGGTGTATTTGCCAGATATATGTCTAAACATACAGACTGTGACACATGCCTCCATTCATCAGCATGTGCATGTCTTTCAAAGGCAGTTGTTCTGCAGCAGGGTCCCATTTGAACATAGGTACTGTGCCACTGATGCCTTAGCAGGTGTGTTTAAAGATGTTTCAGGTAAAAGGGAACATTTACCTGCTATACCAGGCCTCATGTACTGCCATTATTATTTATTTGGCTGTCTACTGGTGTATTTTTACATTAGAGTACCAGGTACACTCCCATTTAGCACATTAGGTTTGATTTCAGTCTGTTACAGCAATCAGCATGTATTGCTGGAAACATATGTTGCAATTAAGACCTGTGTAGCCTAGTGGGTTAGTGCAGTAGGCTGTAGTTGATAGGGGCCTGGGTATGAAAAGTGGCAGGGGTGATTATTTGGTACATATGCCTAACACTGTAAGAAACACATAAGAGCATTAAAGCTCATTTAAGTGGGGTTGCGTGGTGCTGCTCATTGCACCACAACACAGCACTTCTCTTATCTCCTTGTAAACTTGTGCTAAAAATTAAAAAGAGAAGAAAAAGGGGGTGATAGGACAGTGGTGAAATGGGAGCAAGCACCAGGAAAAACACAGTGAAATGCAAGTAGGGATGTGCAAGAATGGTGTAGGAAAGAACCATAGCTTTCCATTTCTTGTACAGCAACTGCTGTGCATTTTGACAGATTTTGAGGATGAATTTGGGCTCTCAAACTAGAGAGAGAGGGGTGAGGATAGCATAAATGTGTTGAAAAGCCAATTGGACCAAATTACTTATGTCCAGTGGACACGTGTGTGAAATGAAGAGATATGTATGGGGCATTTTTTTTTTTTTTTTTTTGTGGGACAGATGGCTTTTTTTTCTTGTTTTCTTTTTTTTTATAAAGACAAGTGGAATGTTAGGGACAGGATATAGGTATGTTTGAGGAGGGGAGTCTACAACTATTACACTGTTATATGTGACTGGAGCACTGTATCTCACAGCCTGAATGCTTGTAGCTGACATTCAATGGTGAAAACAAGATAATCCTGATGTGTACGATTTACCTTGGTGTTATTGCTATTGGTCCATTTGTTGTTGCAGGCTAGTTGTCATAAGTCATTTCTTACAAAACAACTCTGAACCTGCATTTATTGTACAACAGACTTTATGAGATATACATTCATGTAAGTACTGACATTATTTCATGTTTTTATTGCAAAACAGTTGTAATAATTGATTTCTTGCAAAAACAGCCCTACTTCCACACTCATTGCAAAACAGTCTTTATTAGAGATACCTTCGATCAGTTACTTGTATAATTTCATGTTTTTATTGTACAGTTGTCATTATGTAGGTGTTGCAATAGAGCTGCAATTCCACAGTTATTGCACTACAAACTTTATTGCATATACTTTATTATGGTTATTGCTTTAGTCTTCTCTGGTTATGGCACTACAGTTGGCAGTATGCACTTCTTGCAGTACAGGTGAAAGTCCACATTTATTGTGATACAATCTTTACTGTATATATCTAATCACAATTAATGATTTACTCTTTCTTGCTTATTTGCCTAGAGATAGCAAAATCCATCTGTACTCACCACACTCACAGTGCAACCTGGCCAAGCGCCTATCATGCACCTCAATGTTGCGAGCCCTGTCCTCTACAGCTGTTGGGAAGAAGCACACCATTATGCATACTAGTTTAGCAGACATTCGACATTATTGGTGAAACACAGGTAATAGCACTTACATACATGTGGGACATTCCCTGCCCAGAATTTTTCAACCCAGGTGTCCAAGAGAACCCCCTTACATCTTTTCAGGTCATCACAGTGGTGACAACACTGCTGTGTGGGGGATGCCAGTCACACTGGTGAGGTCCCTTGCCAGCTGGTCCCAGGCCTCCGCCTTGCACTCTGAGCACTGGTAACCTCCCTGCATCAGCCGTCCCTCATGGTTTCTGATAAAGAATCTGACCATGACCCTGAACTCCTAAATGCCCCAATGCTGCATCCAAAAACTCAAACCCTCTTCAGCTCCTGCCATTGTGTCCTTCAGAGACAGAACTCCAAGAGATGATGCTGTATTCCCACTTACTGGGCATAATATATCCTGTTTCCCCACCCTTACATGCCATTGGGCAATAATTAAAAATGCAACTCATTGCTTACCACCATACAAACCAGTGTGGCTGAGCTAAGCAGTGCAAAAACTGGAATAAACTAATGCTTGGCAGTGCTTAGCAGTGCACAAACCAGCCAAGTGGTTCCAAGCAGTGCATAAACATTATCAGTCATTATTTTGTTTATGCAGTGATTAGCAGGTCTTAGCAAGAGCTTAGCTGAGCAAAGCAAGCCAGTTTTTAAAAATAATTTGCATAATTTCTATTTCAGAAAATGCTAACTTGTTCTTCCATGCATTCAAACCCTGCACCTACTGCACATGAGGCTGCAACTCTACCCATTTAGCTATGTGGAGTTTTACTATACCTTTACATATTTCTCTGAGCTACCTTTAAGCAGTGCTGAGCACTGTGCTGCACCACACAAACCTACTCAGCTATGCTTAAACTTGACCTTTACAGAACTAATTAAATATATCCAGTTTCTATTTTTAGATGGATAGCAGTTGTCTCGACACCACTTAGGACTGCTGCACTCCGTGCCATGCTGCGCAAACATACCTTTTAAAAAATAAAAAAATTAAATCACATTACTATACTGCAGATAGACAATGCAGGGAGTGTATTACTCATCTGTGGACACAGTTATCACCACACTCCCTACACTGATTCAATAACCGTGTTCCATGGCACTCCTTTGGCAACACACCATGATTAATATGCATGACGTGCTGCCAAGAGGGAACCATGTATATGGACATGGTAACATTCCATGTAGGCTCTGCACTATGCTTACATGAATTTTATTAAATCTACAGGATTCTGTTTAAACAGGAAAACACTCAACATTTCAAAACTTATTTACATTTTCACAATTAGGCATGCTGGCATAAAATACAATTTAATCTGGAGAATATGTACAAATCTCCTGCAGACATGCTAACACAGATGACAGTGGTTACAGTTACATCACATCCCCTATGAAATGAAAGCCCTTGGCAGTAACTTCTGGATTTGATTATAATGTGACAACATTTTGTTTTACTGAGAATAACAACAGTAAAAATAGTTTTAATAGGGCTTTGGTTCTTGAATATAATACAAGAACACGGGAGGTTGAAAATATTGTTAGGAAAGACTGGAGCATATTTGTGATTCTAATTTCCCAGTTATTTATGAGAGACCTACATTCCTCTACAAAAATTTAATAGAGAATGATTTCTAAGCAAATAATTCAATAGCAGCTGGATTATTTAAAGGTACTACTGAATGTGTTTCATGCAAATACTGTTCATTTATTTTTGATATGGATGTTTTTAACCTGACTTATTCAGGTGGATAATATTATATTACTTTCAAAATAGAAATTGTAAAACTAAGGGAGTAGTGTATCCTGCTGTTTGTTCGGCTTGTTCCTGCTTTTATCTTGGAAAGACTAAAAGGGTATTAAATAAAATAATTTACAAACATGTGTATCATATGGAGACAAAATGTATTAACAATACCCTATGTAAAGATACTTTGAATTGCAACAACCTCACAAAATTCATCTTTGGTATTTTAGAGGTACTTTCCCTTGATCCTAGGGGAGGCCATTGGAAGAATTCTTTAGAATATCAGGAACGAGTGTGGCAAATTCATTTATATGCTACTTCCTACCCTGGTCTTAATGATTATATTTCAATTGCCCCTATATTGAAGAGACATTGGGAAGATCTGTGATTGTCTTAAGTTACCTAGTTTGTTAATATATGTTTATGTTTATATTTATCCTACATATTTTTACCTTTACCACTTGAGAGGTTGTATTTGACCAATTGCTTTAGGTTATACTTATTTGTAATGCAAGTACTGCTTATTTAGAATTTATATTCAGCAACTTTTTAATGTTATTATTTCTTTAAACAATTAATTGATGAACTGAGAATAGGTATAAATTTCCTTGAATGTGTGTTAATTTATGTTTCTGATGTAGTCCTTAAGAATGAAAGCACTCAACCTTGTTTAATAAATGTATTATTTTCAACAGTCCATTGTGTTTGCTTGAAGAGTTTCAGCACGGATTTGTTTTTCAAGTTATTGATACTGTCCTTCCATCTGCCCTTGATGTCCTGTGAACTGGTGAGTAGATTGTTTCTAGCATCCTTTATGAATGGTGCTTGATGACTATATTCTTTATATTTCTGTCATTGCCTTAAAACTGATAGAGTTTCGTTATGCCATCTGCTAAGTTATTTTCCAGAAGCTAGTAGACTGCCTCTGACACTTTCTTCTTTGCTATTGCAACTGCTCTTTTAGCCTCTTTGTTTGCCAACCAGTATTCATTCTTAGCCTGACCAATCTTTTCAATCTCCCAATTTTTCCTGCATTCTTTCATTCTTTTAATAACTTTCTGGACTTTCGCATTCCACCACCATGTTTGCTTATGTACCATAACTGGCTTGAATGTATATCTATTTTACTGTTTTCAAACATGCTGTTTTGAAATACTGCCATTCTTCTTTGACTCCAACGATTTTTTTCTTCATAAGATACAAGTGCCCTGAGGATTTCTTTGAATTCTTTTAATTTTGCTCTTATCAGCTTCAAGGTCATTAGCCTTGTCTCTGTTGCCTGTAGACTCTTCTCTGATCTCTCCCTACAGCTGATTATGGTCACTAGTGGTTTATTCTATGCATCTTGCACCACAGTAATGCAGATACCCAGACAACAAGGTGTGGATTACAGGTGTAATTTTTCCTATGGAGAGCTTGGCTGTCCCTGGCACAGTATTTCTAAGAAAGGTATAAGAGGTACTGTTTATAACTGATGGCAATTTCTTCACTGCTGAGTCATACTCACAGCCAGTACTGACATCTCATACCTGAGAGGTAGAGCCTCCCAAGGAAAAAACTGATAAGTTATCACCAGTCTGCTCTGTCTGAAATCTGTAAGGTTTTACTTGCTTGGATTTAAATGTAGTTGACTACTTTGCAGGCAGGCCTAAATGTTAGCAACAGTTAAATATGGTGACCATATCATATTTTCTGGGAATAAATGGTACCTAGATTTGCATATCATTGCTTAACACAAAATCCAGTCTCTGCCTCTTCATAATTTGCCCCACTAGAACCAGTGGTATATAGTCATTGAAAATGATGATGGTCTCATATTCTGATGTATCTCAATAGATAGTACAAGTAAAGCAAAAAAAATGTCAATATAGACTCACAAAAAAAGAAAACAGAAAAGAAAACCAGCATAAGCCAACATGGACATTCACCAATTTTAGTACCACAACTTCAGAATACTATTCAAAAGTGTATATTTAGCTTTTGTCCACAAATGTATACATTACTTCATATAAATCATATGACTATCTCTGCTGACTTACATATGTTTTGCTTCATTTAGAGGGCAAGATAATACAATGCACTTGGACTGATAAGTTTTTAATCAAATTTTAAAAATTTCTTACCACTACAATGTAAACCAAAGAAGCACAGAAATGTATTGGAAATATAAAACATATATTTCCTTTATGTATCCAGCTGCCAGAAATCCAAATAAGTTTATAGAAAGCATAGTAATATGATCCTAGATCTATATTACAATGCTATAGTCCAAAATATTATATCTAACAAAAATATTATAGTGTCTAAAAGGTACCCTGTTAGCAACAACAGCCTGAAATAACTGCTGAAGGACCAAAAATAGTAGTTCCAACTCTTTTTATTTAAAACAGAAGAGAATTAAGTGTTGTTTTAATCTTTCAGCAGTTATTTCAGGCTGTTGATACTAGCAGAGCACCTTTTGGTTATATAGCCTTTACTGCTAGGCTGACATTTGGGTTCGTAATATTACAGTATCTCTGTACCCTGTACTAAGGTATGGATTTAGTATAATAGACACTCTCTAGCTATCAAAGTTACTCTATCATTGCCCAGTGGTCCACAGTACTGAAAACCCGAATGCTGTATCTCAGGACTAGGAACATATTCTGAAATGCCTCGGAAATTACTTCAATGTCCATCTGCTCAAGACTGGTGTCTGTTCTATATTAATTAGATTCGAATGATCTGTATAAGCCACATGTGTCTTTCATACTCTGGGACCATAACTGTACTCAATAGGCAGATGAGGTATATTATACATCAAAGTTATGAAATCTACATTATCTTTGGTACTGATTAATATTTTCTTTTAAAAATGATTATCTTTTTAATATTTTAGTTTTGTTGATATAAATTCATTTCCAAAAAAAAAATAACTTTAAAAGTTGCCATCTGGGAAATTAAGAGTAATTCAATGTACTAAAGCTTCCCTCGGAAAGAATTTGTGGAAGTGATTTTTCGCTGAATTTAGCTTTCGATTTATTAAGTTCGATGAACAGAATTCACTGTTTAGTGTTTTTGACGTAATGATATAGACCCATTATGATATGCTGTGAGCATTACCTCAAACAGTACATACATCACTTATGACATGCTTCAGGTACAAACCAGTCAGAATTAAAATAAAGACCATTTTCTTTATTGTATAAATTCAGAGATTTTAGACTTGCCGGTTCAGATTCACAATAAGCAATTTGGTCCTGATATTTTTTCAGGCTATTATGCTCACAGAAACTCACATGTAATACAATTTAACCCAGTGTTTTTATCTGTCCCACCTACTCAGAGTTCAGCAGCTTCTTCACAAAAGGTTCTGTTCTTCATTTACTTCTGTACTCACTTTTATTGGAGATTTCTTTTCTTGTCTAAGCCTCACTGACAGTGAATTCATATTCTAATCTAGGTGTTTTGCCTCAGGCACTTTCTACCTTTCTTCCATTCTGTATTCTAGCTGCCTCCAACAGACACTTTGCAAAGACCCATTCATCACACTTTTAATGTCCTACAGTATTATACTAACATTACCTAATCTGACAGTTAGAACACCCAATTAAGTCTAGCAGAGTGTATAGAAGATTAAAGCAATGGGCTATTACTGATGTACTTCTTGTGTTTCATGGTTTGATTCTCTCAGCCTCCATTTGCCTAACTGCATGACACTAAGTCACTTAACAAGACAGTGATCCCAGACTGGATCTGAAAAAGGCCCATGCAGATCATTAGTCTACCCTGGTTTACAAAAAAAGTAAATAAATAAAGCCTTCTGCAGTTATTCACAGTTTTTACTGCAGGGTCTACCCTAATTCTGCCTGAATCATTTGCCTCGGGAACCACTTGAATGCAGTTTACCCTTTTAGCTATGCTTTCAGCTGCCTTATTATGTCTTATTCTATCACACAGCCCCCCCCCGTCACCACCACCAGCACCACCACCACCACAACCACCACCACCAATATAGATCCAAGGAATCCTTGCTGAGTGACAGCATCAGCCAAAACCATTACAAAGCTGCCTGACTCAACATGGGGGGCAGTCCATCTAGTAACCATATTTATAGTTCTAACCCAATTTCCTTAACCTTGTTGTTTTTTCTCATAGATCTTCTTTGGTCCATCTTGTCACGAGGGAAGTAGGCCTTCTTATTATACTGACGGCTTCTCTAAATTCTCCAGCCAAGAATAGCATCACACTGATTCGGTTGTGATTCTGTAATATTCGACTTGTCCAAGCTCTCTGTAGTTTCAGAATTAGTCAGAGTGTTGAATCCTGGCATCCTTAAGGGTTCTGATAGGGTTTATTTATTTTCAAAATGATCACACAGTTTATCTGTCCATCTCTGTTCACAACTCCCCTCATATTGACTTGCTTTCCACTTATCCATTTTGTGAATATTTTGCAGAGGATCCACATTAACATTATTTATAATATTATATATTGTCTGGAATGTGTTACCCAGATTACTTTGTACAGAATTATGCACTGATTGAAATAACTTGTTCAAATCACATTGTACAGAATTATGCTACTTGGTACAATCCTTAACCAAATGTCCAAATTGAGAGCCGTGGTAACATTTGAGTTTTTGCAGATTGTGAACAGTTCCATTTAGTTGCTAAAAGTCAGCTTCTTTCTATTTCACTGGCTCGGCACTTTTCCTCCTTGTTAAGAACATTTTTTTTCACTCATCATTCTTATCATTGGCCTTCAGTGCTTGAATTTTCTTGTTCTTTTTTTTAATCCTCAGAGGGGATAATTTCATTAACCAGACTTGAGATCATTTGGGTATTGTAGGTTTTATCTAAATGGGAAATAAGTATTGTAGGTGTTATCTAAATGGATAATAAGTATTGCAGGTTTTATCTAAATGGGAAATTTCTGTTTCTTCATCTCTAGATACAGCCACTGGTTGCACCACAATAATGTCACAGTCACTAGTGTAGACATTATTTCAGTTCCCCTTGTGTATCTTTATAATCTTTTGACCACAAATGTGTTTACTGTTGTCTCTGTCTTGGCCTCTTCCTGTACTTGAATTTCTTGTATTAATTAACTCAGAATGAGAAGCAGGAATTTGTTCATATTGCTTTAGATTACAGATTGCTTCTTTTTTTTTTTTTTTTTGAAAAATCCTTTTTATTGTATTTATCACAAACCCATAATAAAAGTGAAAGTACAAAATGATTGTAGACAATACAGCATGTAATACATAAATGAGTAAAGGTATCCAAACTTTCCAAAGAAAAACATTTAAACATTTGCAAGAAACTTTATGATTTACAATTGAGATGGTTACAGCATATCTAAGGATTGCTTAGTGCAGAATTATGCTGAGGACATTGAAAATTAGGACTGTATATGCATGAAACCTTTAATTGTCTAGACTGGAAGAAAATGAAAAAAGAAAACAGAAAAAAAAGAAGAAAAAGAAAAGAAAAGAAAAAAACTTTAAAGTTTTCCAAAACATAGAGAAAAAAAACATTTACATTATATACAATATATACAATGTTGGAAGCCATCCTTTTGTTGAATCACAGAAGTGAGTCTTCTATATCAGTGATACAACTATTTATGTTCAA
This sequence comes from Protopterus annectens, assembly GCF_019279795.1. NCBI lineage: Eukaryota > Metazoa > Chordata > Ceratodontiformes > Protopteridae > Protopterus > Protopterus annectens. The sequence goes on along the minus strand of NC_056725.1, from coordinate 1,699,864,157 downwards.
TAACTGAGGTTTTATTTTAAATCAGCCACCTACCTGACATTTAATTTTAAGTATTCTGTATGTTAATCAAAATTGTCTCTAGGAGGGAATTCCAGTATGTTTGGAAGTATAATCTTTTTTTAATACTTTTAGTAGCTAGTTTGTGAGAGGTGCTATATTTAACTGCCATTTCTTTAAAGTTGTTCCATGAGATATTTTTGCTATTCACCTAATTCTTAGATATATAGAATTTAAGTAGTGTGCATACTGTAACTAAGATATGTTTGCTCATTCCTATGATTTTGTAAATTAGTTTTCAATATATCCAATATATCCAGAGATTTATCACAAAGGTTGCTTTTATTTATTTATTTATTTATTTATTTTTTGGTCAGACATCAGTCTGTTATACTTAGTGGTTAGCCCAAGAATAGCACTGTCCTATTCATCCATCCATCATACAGCACATCTCCAGCAAGATAACAATGCTTCCATTTAGTCTATATTTTCCTTCTGAATTTAGTAGGTACTGATCAAATGCATTTATTTCAGTCTTCTTACATTTCTGTGTCTTTTTAGATTTACTTTGTAACAATGCCAATTCATTTTGCAATAATTTACAGCAAAAATAATTTGTTTATCTCATCTTCTCCTTCAGATCTCTTTTGTTGCATCAACTGGGCCAAGTCTCTTGCTTTTGTTTTATGGCAATGATCTTTTTGGCCACTTCACTATTGCAAACAAAAGTTCATTCACAGTTTTTAATTTTATTCACAATCTTTTTGAATTGTGCCTTTAAGAGCTCAGTTTCACTTTGCAGATTCTTATGCTTTACTTTTCAGTCAATAATATTATCATTAATAGTTTTAAGTCTTGTATTATTTCTTTTTTGTCACTCTGAACATGTGCAACCTCAGCTTTAATCTCCATGTGACCACTCTTTTGTAGTTCAGGTTCAACAAGATAAGCACGGGGTTACAAGTTGGCATAATAGTTAAGGTGGTTACCTTTCAGACACGAGGTGCAGCATTTGATTCCCAAATAGAATAATTGGGTACGCTTAAAATGGCCTACAAGGGTGATTAGTCTATCACTAAGCTATGAACCTAAACATTTCACTTTATTCTATTAATCTTTTAAGTGAATTACAGTAATATTAAAAAAATACTCTTATTTGAGGCCTTTGTTCTCCTATTATTTTTGTTTTTATCTATAATTTTTCAGCAAAGAAGTTAAAAGGTATGGTTAGGTTTCTGAAATGACTGTAAGAGAAATAAATCTACAACTACCAAAGAACACCTGTTTTGTAGTTTATAGAGAGACACTCATTCATAATAAAATCAGCAGAGGACTATGGTACTGTTAAACATTAATGAAGGCCATCTTTCCTGATACTGCAACCCAAACAGTGTCAGTTCTATCTCTGCTTTCCAGAAAAGAGACAAATATCAGCCTAGCAGCTTACTGAAGAGGGATACCATTGATCTAAATGTAGTAAACAGTCTGAACTGTTTTGTATTGTTTCCTCTGCCTAAATGTTGTACTGTGTAAAAAAAAACATTCAGCGGTGGTCATATGAGAAAAAGTTGAGACAATCCATGAAGAGCACCATCCTTGATTTTGTACTGCAATAGGCAGATAACATGGGCATCACGCCTGAGTAGGAAGAACATTTCAAGTATTTCATGTTGGGTACACAAGATAATCTGGCACTGGTGTAATATATTGGATGGATTTAACTCATTTGCATTTACATACATTTTATTAAAGAATACCAGGATGAATTATAGTCCACAATTCTATTTGTATGGAGCAATTGTCCAAAATTGTATGTGTAAGGAGGCAAGTGCCTCCTGACCACCTCAATCTTTGAGCCATGAGGTGCAAGGTGTTACGCGGGCTGACAGGCCACCAATACAAATGGAATTAAGAGTAAATTGTACAGAACTAGAAGAGCAGTCAGCATGCTTTAACATATCAGTGAATAAATTAAAGGTCATTTTCATTACCTCCGCCATGAAAAGTGTGAACATTGCATGTATATCTCATCTCAATCTGTCTGAGCACCTATTCAATCTAACATCACTGACTTTGGTCAGCAGTGCATAATCCCAATATAAGCAATCGGTGAGGCAGCACTGTGGAAATTTGCTGTGCTTGTCCTAAAAATACTGTACTTGGCTGTTTATGCAAAATTCTTCCTTATGAAATAACTTGAGCTTGTAGTAATTAAGATATTACTTTTAGCTTGTTAACACCTATATGTTATGGAACGTCACACCTCTAGCAGCCTACATATCTTGCATTCCAGAGCATTTTCTGTAAATAAACTTAAAAAGCATAAGATAAACAAATGCAAACATTTTGTAAACAATGAAAGTTATTAAAACTGTACCAATATCAGTGTTATCAATAATAAGATTTCTTTACAGTGAGAATAGTCAGTGCATTTATAGTCTTCCATAAGTACTGTGATATACTGTAATGCACACAAATCCCAAATTATACTTTTTGTAAATTTTCACAAACATATTTTCATATATTGAAAACTATGTAACCTAGGCATCTATTGTTAGAACATTTTTGTTAACTAGACATAAGATTTCGATTTCACATGACAACAAGAAATTCCTCTATAAGTACATGTTTATTGAGATATTTATAGAAATGTGAACATATTTCATTGTGTAATTAGAAATGCAAATAATATTGGGTATCTGCAAAGATGTGCAATTTACAGTGCAAATACTAAAGATAGTTTTCTTCAACATCTAATATTTCGGCAAGGATTCACGAAGCCTCCGTGTAAGAGTTATAACTCTTACACGGAGGCTGCAGTTAAACGGAGTGATGTCAGCATGCTCTGCATATTCATGAGAGCATGCTGAATCACACCTAAGGCTAACACGGTCCGTGTAAGACAGTAGGGGGCGTGTCCGTAGGCCGAGCCCTGCAAGCGGACACGCCCCCAGAAGAGTAAAAGTGCCCAAAGTAAACACCCATGACAGAGTCCATGGAAATGTGAATAAACACAACACAACACATGCCCCCACAGACTACGAACATAAAATGTACAAATGAACATCTTATAATTTTTTTTAAATTGTAAAGATGTTTGCCTGTGAGTGCGCTCGTTTGCGCGGGCATGCCTGTAGCGCAGCCACAGTTAGCAGTCAGTGGGAAAGCATATAAGAACTAAATATGCAAAGTAAGCCAAGAAGCAATAGCGTAGCGGTAGAGACGTCGGCTGAAGAGCAGGCATCCATGGTTCGAGCCCCCACAACATCAATTTTTTTTTTTAGTAAAATAAGCATGAAACAAGTCCCTGACAAATATGTACACATATAAAATCACAATTTATGTAAAATGTAATGAAATAGTCCATTTATTTTGAAGAAATGTGAGGTAACAAAACAATAGAAAATGCCAGATGTGCCTATAGCTGAGCTACAGTTTAACAAGGTGAGTGCATCTGCCCGTAGCTGAGCAGTGGTTTAACAGGTGCAAAATGAGTGCCCGTAGCTGAGCAGTGGTTTAACAGGTGCAAAATGAGTGCCCGTAGCTGAGCAGTGGTTTCACACACTGAAACTGTGTGACCCTAGCTGAGCTGAGCGTAATATGCGTGCTGACAGCCAAATGAGGCATGAACCAGCGCACCCCATTTGCGCGGAGCTGCGCACCGCGCTAACAAGCTAACCGATGGGCAACGTTGAGCAAGCTGTAACAAAACTGCCTTTACACAGACACACCCCCTAGCCTGTCTAGACAGTCATAAAATATAAAAAGCAGTGGCCAGGTTCGAACCCAGGATACCATGCACCATAGTCAAGGTACTGAACCACTAAGCCACGACAGCTGTACTCAGAAATGCAGTAATAGCAAATATATAGGAATGAATAGAAAGTGGAGCATGACAAAGCAGGTTTTGTGAAGTGGATACAATTCCAAAATGGCCAATCACAGATAAGTGCGGGAAAAACGGCATATATAAGCCCCATAGGCGGGAATACACAGCATAAACGATTGTAGAACTGACTTGCAGCCAGAATGTCAGGTGTAGGTGAGGGTAGTTGCTTTCGAGCACAGAGGTGGGGCATTGAGGAGTCCAGATACATGGTCTGGCTCCTAGTCCACAATCATGAGGCCCAACTCATGCAGGGCCAGGTCCTGTGGGGAGCATATAGGGCTGAGGCGTGGGACCGGTTGGCTCATGATCTCACCAGTGCCACAGGGATTCCAAGGACTGGTGAGCAGGTCCGTCACCACCATGCGGACCTGAAGAGATGCAAGCAGGACCAATTGAACCTTTGGATACAGGAGGCCCGGCAAATGCCCAACGCCCCACTACTGAGTAAGTTACATTTAATTATGTATGTAAGAAATTAAATTAGCTGATATTATGGAGATGTGTATTCCAATATTACTTCATTTATATTACAGCTGCAGGTGTCCGTTCTGCGAACCGCAGAGCCTATGGCGATAGGCTGGTGCGGTTGCGCCACCAGGCAGGTCAGTAATCCACTCCCAGTAACTGTAAAGAAATATCAAAGTATGACAGTTAGCAAAAGAGTGCAGTGTAGTCACTAAGTAATAAAATGTGCAAGTAACAGTGTAAAAGTGTTTGCAAGTATTGCTTGATTACAAAAGTGTGTTGCAGTCTGTAATCCAAACAGAAAAATGAAAATGTCTGAAATAAAGTCTGAAATAAAGATGCCCCACCTGTAATATAATAGTACACAACCTGCAGCAGGCTGAAAAGTACAGCTGCAGAAGATGAGCAAATCACATGTGTGAAATATATCCCTGTTGAAATACTGAAACATGACAGAAGTGAGACTGCTGGAAAGGATTGTAATAACTACAGGTAAAACATGTCAATAAAGCCTAGAAGTAAGTACCATCCTGAATAGTAAAATGAAAACAAGTGAGAGAGTGTGAGAAAGAGTTATGAATCCACCAATAAAGTAGTAATAACACCTGAATAAAGTATACTGCAGTCAGTACAGAATGAAATGAATGTGACAAGTAGAACCAAACTGCGAAATGTGTCCAAAGTGTTGCTGCAGCTGGAATGTGTATCCCAAAATCTGGATATGTTGCTCTCAGTCTGCAATATGCAGATAGTATGATTGTCTGAAATATCAAACATCCACAGTTGTCTATAGCTATATAAAGCAAATGTAGCAGGATGATGTAGCTGAACAAAGCCAGATATGAACGTGTATGAATAACAATAAAATGTATATTGATGTAGCAGTAACAGTCCTATCACCAAATTGAAGTAGTTATCATATAGGAAACTGTAGTTAGAACAGTAGTGTGTATATATCTGTAGCTATTAGAAATGTACAGCATATGTATTGGTATTCAAGGTGTTAATAATATTTTCTTCACCCCACCCTATAACCACATATAATCCATTCCACGTGAAATTGGTATGTGCAATCACAATTAACACCCCTGGACATTTGTCCTGTTGGGTCATAAATATTTGCATGTCCGTTGATGCATCTGCCCTGTTCATACATCCAAACCTGATGGCCTGTTGCCATCAATCAACCCTGCATGTTGTTGGACTGTGTATTGCTGTTCAAATTATGCATGTGTTATGCTCGCTGTTCAATGGTGTGAATATCTGGGTGTTTGGTTAATGGGAATACTAATGCATGCTGTTACAACTAATTGCGAATGGTATTGTATGTTACTAACCCAAACTGTCATGACATAATGCAAAACATAGAATGACAGGGAAGGCGGGTTCCAGCGGACCCACCTCTCCCACCTCAGCTGGCGAGTGCACCTGGCACTAGTGCCCAGTCTGGACCCTCCTCCGGTGGCCCTGTGCCACCTGCAGGTGGAAGCGCTGCAGGGGATGGGGCCCGTCCCCCCTCTGCAAGCGTGGCCGGAGGAGAACCACCACTCACCCTCCGTAGCGTCCGGACTGTGGTGCGTAGGGAGATCCAGGACTCTGTTCTTGGGCCCCTACGCCAGCTTGAGGCACAGGTGGCACAACTTACGGGCATGCCTGTTGCCCGGCCTACACAGCCCCCAGCACAGCCCCATCCTGGGCAGTGAAGGAACAGTGGCAACTGCCCATGGGTGGGGATATCAGTTCCACTGTTGCCATCTGTGGGCTCATGGGCTCTGGATATCCAAACCTCCATCCCCGTCAATTGTGTAACCCCCCCACATGTCATACACTGCCCCTGTATGCGTCTTGTTTGTCTTGTCTGTTGACCTACCCAACCTACCTCCCCAGCTATACCGACTTCCTTCACCTGACATACCACTCTCACCTGAAAAAAAAAGGGCACTCTGTACCCACAAAAAATTACGCCCCATACATAGCTGCCCATTCCGCACATATGTCTGCCAGACATGGAAACTATCAATTACAATTGGCTGTACAACAAGTATTATTGTTGTCCTTACACCTCTCTCAGGGGTGGAAGGTATCAAATGTCACACCAAATTACAAACATATGCACAGCTGTTGCTGATGAAGAAATGGGCAGCTATGGGCCTTACCTACATCCCTCCTGCAAAACCCAAGCTTGTTTCCCTACTGTCTTACCCTCTTTGTGACCCCTTTTCACCACTTTCCTGTCTCCCCATTTTCATTTCTTTCAAAGAAAATAGCGCGGGTGTGCGCAAGAGTAAGCACGTTTAAGCGGTTGTAAGCAGGTGTGCGCGTGTGTGCATGGAGCTAAACGCCAGTGCGCATGCGTGAGCTCCGCGCAAACCAGCGCTAACCCGGTTACAACTGCTTAAAAGTGCCTTAGTCACTCTGATTGACAGGTCCTGTAGTCAGTTCAAAAGCAAAATAAAATCCCACTGTCAGTCCCGAACCCAGGACCTTGGAAACAGTAGTCTGCATGACTTACCACTAAGCCATGACTGTTATACAAGAACATTGTGCTAAAATAAATATATCATGTAATAGTAGGAATGAATGTAAAGGGAATATAGGATGTGTAGTACACAAAGCATGTCATTTAGAATTACTGTCAAAACTAGTGGATTTCCATAACAGTAGTGTGTGAACAGAAACAGCCATGCTAGTTGGTAGCTAGTAGGTAATAATGTCACTGTAGCACCTTGCAAGCCACACACATACTCACAGCAGGATAATCACTGCCCATACCCCACAACCTCTTACAGGAACACATCCGGACCAAGTAATAAAATATGTGGAGCAAAGGGCCAAAACCAGGGACACATTACAAATAATGTTACAACAAACTCAGACAGTTCAGAGAGTAACAGGTTCTGCATTTTGTGGGATGTTTGGAAGGGTATGAAGTCTGAAACTTGAATGTTTGTCACTATATTCTGACTTGAGCCCAGAGTGATTTGCCAGAAAAAGCTGTGCATGAGATATTGACCAAAATATGAGGCAGAAATGTGGACAACCTGCAAATATTTGTACACATGAGAGGTCTGACACCACCATATTTGAATAGTTAAGAGCCTAGACATAGCAACAGTGAATGAGTTACAGGGATGCCCCACAGACTCCATGTGAAATGTACAAACAGTAGGCAGAAAGGTGTTACAACACATGCAATGGTAACTATGGAGTCCTGAAAGTATGCACCACTTGCATGGCAGAAAAAGTGTAGTAATACATATGCTCATGCTATCCCACAGTCACAACTGCAGCATACCAGACAATTTAATGGGTGTACCCCACTGATATGTACCATTCCATGAGGCAGATAACAGATGCACCTGAGAGTCTCTGGGGCCTGCTCAGCAGCATACTCAAATACCCTAATAGATGTCAAGGCCCACACCATGGCCAGACCACACTGCATGCTGTAACACCCTAGCAGATATAGCAAGCATTCCAAGGTGTGAATGTACATGGAAAATAGGAAAGCCACAGCAGCACACTACAGTCAGGACACCTAGCAGGCATACAAGTAGTGACTGTAAAGGGCAAATATGGAAGCCATAGCAACAAAGTGCAAGCAAAAGTGCAAGGAAAGCACACACACACACATTAACAGTAGTAGTAGTCGTAGGTGTCAGTGTACATACACAGTTAGTACAGGAAACTGGAGAAATGAATGGAGGAATGTTAATCTACAACACAGCTGGAAATATGAGAGAGATACCAACCTTTACACTCACAGAACATTGTCCACAGCATACCAGCATGGTCCCTGCCCTTAAAATCTGAAAGGGCTACGCCTATCTCACATACCTTTTTATAGCACTGTTCTGAAATCACAGTGAGAACTGCAATCAGTACACAACTGGCTGCATGCAATTAGCAAATGCTGGCTAACAATTGGTGCAGAGGCCATCACATGGACATATGCAGATACCTACAAAAGTATGCTGTACTCCCAGTCCACACATGCAATACTTTCATTGCACCCTGAGGAGGAAGTGAGAGACAGACAGAGAGAGAGAGAGAGAGAGAGACAGAGACAGAGACAGAGACAGAGAAAAACGAAATTAAACAGACACAAACAAAACTGTTCAGCAACAGCCACCTGAAAGCTGACAACTGGCAAGTGGAGCAGCAGGACACAAAACCAGATGGCAACACAAGCAGCTGTGACAAACACAGGTAATGTAAAGTAATACTATAAAGGTCTACATACTGTGAACCCTCCATATGTGTCATTGGTCTGTATCCATATGTATATGAAGATGTGCAAAGGGCAGGGGACATACAGCAACTATCAGTGAAGGCTGTACATACATTTGTATGTGAGAGCATCTATGTGCACATATCAATGTAGGTTGACTGTAGGTTGTAGTGCAATGTACAAAGTAGGTTTCACAGTTATGTATGTTTAGCAGTATGTTAGTGTGTGTATACAGTATGGTAGACAAACATGTTGATATACCTGTTTATCATATGGATACGTATGTATGTCAAAATATGTATGTATGTATGTATATATATATATATATATATATATATATATATATATATATATAATATGCATATATGTATACATACATAGAGAGAGATGTAGGAATACATAGACAGATGTAGATAGATAGAATATGTACAAACATATATATGTAATACACACATACAGATATAGATATATGTAGATACATATACATAGACAGACTGATCTGACTATCTACAGGTATGACTGTATATGACGACCTCAACACCCCTGTCCCACCCCTCTGTCACTCTCACCCCTGTCCCCCCCTCCATATCTATAGCAATATATGTACATCAATATATATATGTGTATATGTATACAGACATATATATATATATATATATATATATATATATATATATATATATATATATACATATAGATATATCTATATACATATATATATATATATAGAGAGAGAGAGAGAGAGAGATGTATATATATTCTGAGTGAGGCACATGTGTACAGATGTATTGCAACAGGTGCCTGGTGACAAAGGCATGGAGTGAACACCAGTGTCAAAACTGGAGTACCATACCCCATTTCAAATCACCTACACCAGTAACCACCAGATATGTGATTGGCTGCCCACCACTGCATGTGTCAGGGGTGAACAGGGTCATAAATGTGTACAATAGTCCCCCCAATGATATTCACAGTGGCACACTATTCCTGGAATACCTGCACATGGTATGTGTCAGCAGACATGGTGTGTCAGCTATGGACATGTAGGTCAGTGTACCCTCCACACCACATAATGGATGCCATGGTATGTACCTCACATGACAGCTACAGATATGGAGAAGGACACAGTGACATGTACAACACTGTGACAATGCACTCAAACACATTACCAATGCACAGTGACTGACAACACCACAGAGTACACACATACTACCCACATAGAGGTTACCACTCCTGGATTTACATACGTAAGTCACACAGATGTCCAACAACCATAGTAACACCTCACACCATCCACAACCTAAATGACTGCTGTGTGTCATCCATGCCACTGCAATAGAGAGCACATGTGGAGGTAAAGGTTCCTACCCACAGATAAGACATACCCTGCAATAAACCACACAGTGTTAAGAAGCAAGACTCCCCATGAGTACATGTCACACATACCCCTGCTGAATGTTAGTCAGATAGGTAATATGCCATATGAGTCACCCTGTGTAACTGTGTGACAGCAGCAGGTACCATCACACCACATGTGTCACAATGGTCAGGGTAGCAGAACAGTATGCTGCTGTAGTCCCAGGGCAATAGCATATTGTATAGTATTGTATTGTAATGTATTGTATTGTGTTGTATTGTATTGGTATGTTGAGGTGCCTCCTTTGTGGAGTGGAACCACTGCTGCTGTGCGCCAGTGTACAGGTACATATCCTGTAGTCAGGCTAGTGTTACATAGCACTTCTATATGTGTGTTTAGCTCCTGTCAGAGTTCATGTAGCATGCAACCGGGGATACCATCAGGTCCCAGTCATGTTGTGTATTCTGCTTTCCTGAGGGCGGCTCTCACCTGGACATCTGTGATGACAGGGAGGTTACAGTCAGCTGGGATAACTATGTCTTATTTTGGGGGAGAGGGAGGGGTGACACCTGCACTGAACCTGTCTGCCACAATGTTGTCAATATCTGTGGTTTCAGTGAATTATTTGTTGTTGTGTACTAACTATGAGCATAGAGGAGGGATTCTGACCAGGTTGCTAACATAACTGAAGAAGGCCTTCTGGTTATCTGTAGTGTCCCTCTTGATTTCCCTCTCAAAGTTGCCCATGGATGTTTGTATGAGGGAAAATAGATCCTTACTAGTGCTGCTCAGACATGCCTTCCCTTTATGGAATTATGCTCTGTCTTGCAGTAGCTGCCATCTTTGTAATACAATCTGTCTATGGCTGGGGTCCACCAGACAGGATGCTGTCCCTTTGTGGAGAGTGTCTTGGTCATATATGGGATTGCATGATCCATGCATTCTCGGAGATGTCCGTAGAAAGCATTTGTGTAGGGGTCAGCATTGTGGGTTGTGTCTTCCACTGGCCCAGTGGGCTGAAAGGATACCATGTCACTGTTACAAAGTGTAAAGTTTGCATCTGCAATGTTATTCACTATAGTCGTTTGTGCTGGTGGTGGAGGTGGGATATGTATATCCAGGGCAATTAGTTTGTGGTCAGCTCACAGTAGTTGATGATGTAGGCCATACAGTACCTAGATACAAACCCCCAGAGTGAGGAGGTGCTCTGGACCTGAATCAGTGTTCTGACTGCTGGGGTTTGGTAGTATGTCGTATGGAGTGTGCCAGGTACTGTTGCACAGTTGCTGGCTGAGCACTGATACCTGGCCATTTACATGTGTATCCACCAATAGACAGACAGATGCTATATATGTGAGATATGTTGTATCATAACAGTCGAGTAGCATGTGTAGTATGTGTGCCAAATTCTGCTGACATATATTGCTGATATCAGGTTATTTTCTTTTTCAGGAACATGGCTCACCCGTGAAATCCAGCTTACTCCGCAGCTGAGGATGAGGAGATACACCAGAGCCTGGTGCAGATTATGCAATACTCTTTTCCGCACCAGCCAGAATCAGCAGGAGAGGGCTGCACTGTGGCAAGACCTGGTCCGTCGGGTAAATGACATAGGCACGCATAATAGGACATATGAGCAGGTACGACATCACTGCAGTGATTTAATCAGAAATGTCCATCAGCGTGCGTCGGATATCCACAGGCAACAGGTCGCCACAGGTGGTGGGGTGGCTACACATCCCCCACTCACCAGACTGGAGGGACTACTCATGAGTGTAGTGGCTCCAGTCCACCAGCAACAACAACAGCAGCAGACATGCATTATGATGGAGGCTGGAGCCATGCAGCAGCAAGACTATGAAAGTGCAGGTAATATGCCATATGTATAATTGACTGTTGTGTACACTGGTAGTTAATGCATGTGTGAGGTGTGTCCTTGGTTTGTAGCTGTCATCATAGTATTTAATGTGCAAGTGTGATATCCTCAATATCAGCAGCTGACCTGTGAAAGGCGACTGTTGTACTACTGACCTGTATCATACTCAGTAACAATGGCACAGTTGTGCCCACTGACATTAGTTTCCTCACTTCTGCAGGTCCCTCCGGTGTAACAGCAATGCAGCCTATCCATGCTGGTGAGTGTGTATTAACAATACCTTTAATAGTCTTGATAGTAATAGTAATATTAGGCTCACTTAGTAGTGCTCTGTGTATGCATGCAGGTGTGTCTGTGTCTGTGTGTTGATATCACGCATACTGAGTAGTGTACAACTGTGTGCAACTGTGTGCATGTGTGCATGTGTGCATGTGTGCATGTGTGCATGTGTGCATGTGTGCATGTGTGCATGTGTGCACCTGTGCATGTGTGCATGTGTGCATGTGTGCACCTGTGCATGTGTGCATGTGTGCATGTGTGCACATGTGTGCATGTGTGCACCTGTGCATGTGTGCATGTGTGCACCTGTGCACCTGTGCATGTGTGCATGTGTGCATGTGTGCATGTGTGCACCTGTGCACCTGTGCATGTGTGCATGTGTGCATGTGTGCATGTGTGCATGTCTGGACCTGTGCATGTGTGGATGTGTGCATCACTGGTAATATTGTGTAGACATTGTAAACTGTGTTTCCTGTTTCCCTCCCACAGGTTCTGGTGCTGCTCTGGTGTCATGCAGCAGGGAACCTGAATCAGGTGCCATGGGTACTGATAATGATGACATCTGTGTAATGGCACAGGAAGGTATGCCAGGGTCCATCATTGGTCAGCCGATTGACAGTACACAGCTGTCAACCCCATCAATGCGCACAGTTATCCTGCCAATACACCCTTTGTCACCAATGTCCCTAGGTGATGGACAGCATACAGTGGGCATTGACCAGGGTAATGTGGTATCTGTGGCACATGCCTCCCCACACAGCAGCCATGGGCATGGCCCTGAGATGGTACCACACAGACAGATGTCCAGGGGTTCTCGTGGGAGCATCCGTGGGCATACTGCCCCTGTCAGACGTGCCCACAGAGGTCTTACAACCTCAGCTATGTTTCGGGCTGTCATGCAGGCACAGTCACATATGGAATGGTACACCAGACAGGGTCTGAGGGAGCTGACAGCATGTCGCACAGCCATGACTGACAGTATGCGTGACATTGCGGCTGCCATCCGTAATTTCACCGATGTCATAGACAGACGTTGTGGGGACATATTAGACCGGTTCCACAACTACATGTCCATGAGCCAGGGCGATGGTGGACGGTTGAGGCATCGACGTGGGTGTATGCCAGCAACAGCAGCAGCTGGCAGTCGTCGCGGATGACAACAGGGCCGCGGCCGCCCCCATAGTGCCAGCAGCAGCCCCAGCAATGCTGGGTCTGTGCTGTCATCAGACCGCCCCAGGAGACCACGTGCACGTGGCTCTGGCCAGGCCCGACAGGGATCTGTGTCCAGTCAATGAACACCTGCTTCTGATGACAGTACCCAGTCTGGGTTGGTACCGGATACGGTCCGTAGCACCCTGCAAGGCACAGGTACCGTGTCCGTGGCCAGAGACACTGATCTGTATGACCTGGCAGGTACAGTCTGTGGCTGTCCACAAACACCAGTATATGGCAGCCATGAGGTGGAACTGTGTGCATCCATACACACATGCGAATTGACAACACCTAGGGCTACCACATACATGCACACACTGCATCAACATTGCCCCACCTTGTACTGCTGTCCCTCACCAACACACATACACATACATGTCAATCGGTGGTATCGGTGGCTGACTCAGGCATACCAAGTTCACACCCTGTGCATATGATGAAACTGTGCCACCTCCTGCAATCTGTAACATCAGTGCAGGTACAGGTTAACATGTTGCTGATGCACAGGGTGACTACATAGACGTGTAGTAATAGTATCATGTTGTTAACAGTACTGTGTGCTGAAATAATTGTGGGTATATCACAGCATGCCTGATGCAGTAAGGGTATGATTGTCATGTACTGTTGTCTACACCCATGGTAAGTACCATAGTGTATCATCTGCACATGTTGGCATACTGGTGGTAAGGATGTCAACAGAAGGCTACATACATAGGTAGCACAGGGGATAAGGTAATGAAAGTATTAATACGCAATGATGGACATGTAAACTGCAAGTGGCATGTTGCCCACACTGGACTCTGCAATGCGGATGTTTGAGGATGTTGATATGTGTGCAGTACTACACGACTGGTACAGGACACACAGGAGCACCCTAGCACTGCAAGCTCACATCTCATACCATGCTAGACAGCCCCAACACACAAAACTAACTGTCACAGGAGGGAGAGTCCCCATACATGTCAGGGATACTGTGGTGGCAGGCCAGGTAGCATACATCCTACTAAGTATGGAACCACTGAGTGAAGGCTCAGTGTCTGTTATTTGACATGTGTATTACTGCAGGTATGAGCACATGGGTTTCCATCCAGTTATTGTACATCCTGACAGTACATGGTCTGTACACTTGTGTGCGCTGAGACTGGACCCTAGCCATCTGACCTGTGTATTTCCATGTACATGTGCATAGTGCCTGCATATTTGCAGTGTTACCTACTGGAAGTGGTACAGCTTGTTTGTTGTACAATGGACTACATGCAGCCCTGCTTACTGTAGCTTTGTTTGCATGCATGTTTGCTTGCAATTACCCTGGAATACTGATCCCACCTGCAATGCATAGTTACAGAGCTTCTGTGGACTCCTAGTGACATCTGCATAGCTTACTATATGTATGTCCATGTCTCACTTGACAGAATGTCACTGTTTGTCCTGTTCACATGTACGTTGCCTGTGACACATTGCATATGACTTACCTGGCATTTGTCCACGTGAGCAGTCATATATGCTACTGCTAACTAATCACAGGCACTACACCCTCACATATTCATCTTCTGTTGAACCACCTGCTTCGCTAGGGACGGCTTGCACCTGTCACCCCTGGGCTTTCGGATATTGGCAAAGGCTCTTGCTACCCCATAGTGCCTTTGTTAGGCAAGGCTCAAATGACAAACACACCTTCATAGGTATCACAAGGGATAAGAAACTAAGAGTAATGCTACCCAACGCCAGAGGTCTAAACCTCAAGATGCATGCACTCGAAACTCTCCTTAGCATGGAGAACATCGATATCTGTGCAGTAACAGATGCCTGGTTCAGGGCTACTGAGAGCACCCCAGCACTACCAGGTTATACCTCATACCATGCTTTTCAGCCCCAAAACTTAGAATGAACCACAAAAGGAGGGGGAGTATTGATATTCATCAAAGATACCCACACCTCCAGGTTGGTGGCAAAGCACCAAGCATCAGAGACTATCCATGTGCAACTAACAATGGGTGAAACTGCCTTCCAGGTTATAGCCTGCTACAGACCACCCTCCCAAACCCAAGAACTGCACTCGGCCTTCCTGAGAACAGTGGAAAATATGAAGGTCTCTCCAAACACCATTATATTGGGTGACGTCAACTACCCAAACATAGACTGGGAGCATGACTCTAGCTCCAACACCCTAGGCCAAAGATTCCTAGAATATATGAGCTCAAATGCTATGGAACAACTTGTTACCACTCCCACAAGAAGGGGAAACATACTGGACCTGATCATCACCAACATGGGGACTCTATGCTCCAGACCAGAAGTGTATCCCTCACTGGTAAGATCAGACCATAAACTAATCTCACTGGATATTCACATCCCGACCCCACCCCCTGCCCAGAACACCACAGTGAACAACTTCTCTAAAGCAAATTCACACTCCTCAAAACTGAGGTGGAAACCTTCAAAGCCCCGGCCTGTGGAAACTACAGACCAGACCGCAGATTCCTCTATAAACGCATTCTATGGACACCTTCAGGAATGCATGGATCATGTGATACCATAAGACCAAGACCCAATCCTCCAAAGGCAGACGTCCTGTCTGGTGGACCCCAGCCATAAACAAACTACACAATAGAAGGAGGAAGCTACTAAATGATACAGCAAAATCCCAAAAAGGGAAGGCATCACTGATCAGTATTAGCAAATAACTACAGGCACTCATAAGATTGTCTAAGGCCAGCTTCGAGAGAAATTGCACAGGACACTAAGGATAATCACAAGGCTTTCTTTAGTTATGTTAGGAACCTGGGTGGTAATTCCCAGATATGCTCATAGGTAGTCCAAAATGTCAATAGAAACACCAAACCCACAGACATTGCCAACATTCTAGCTGACAGGTTCAGCGCAAACTTCTCCCCCCCTCCACACCGAAAGGGCAAATATGTATCCCAGCAGAGTGCTGCCCCCCTGACATCTCAGATGCTCAGGTAAGAGCCGCCCTCTCCAAAGCAATACACACTGCATCAATGGGACCAGACAGTGTCCCGGGCTGTGTCCTACATGAACTCCAAGAAGAGCTACAACCAAACATAAAACTACTGTTCAATCCCAGCCTTACTACAGGATATGTGGCCAAAGAGTGGCGTACAGCAACAGTGGTCCCTCTACAGAAAGGTGGTGCCTCAACGGATCCTGGACACTATCGCCCCATAAGCCACACTAGCTCGGTCTGCAGAGCTATGGAAAGGATCATCATGGACCTCATAAATAAAGATATTGGGGACCTACAGACACTGGATCATACCCAGTTTGGCTTTGTTAAGGGCAGATCCTGCCTCTCAAACCTGGTTGATTTCTTTGAAACAGTCACCAAGGCCATTGACGAGGCGAAGGTGGTCCACACAGCCTACCTGGACCTCGCAGAAGCCTTCGATACAATACCCCACTCGGGCATTCTAGAGAAGCTCACCAGCTTAAATATAAGCCCCTATGTCACTAGATGGATTGCACACTGGCTCAAGGACAGAACCCACATGGTTAGAATTGCTGGAGCCATGCCAGACTCCAAACCAGTTACAAGTGGTGTCCCACAAGGCTCAGTCCTGGGACCTCTCTTGTTTGGTATATATTTATCATAGGTACAGGCCAACACGGAAGGACTGTGGCTGACCAAATATGCAGATGACTGCAAACTGGCCATAATCGACTCTCCAGCCGACACAAGCATCCTCCAAAAGGGCCTCATAGAAACAGACAACTTGTGCCAGAGCCATGGCCTCAAGCTGAATGCAAAAAAGTGTATAGTCATCTCCTTTGGCAAAAACAAAGTGCCCACACAGTACCACATAGGTGGTAATCCATTAAGTACAGAAGAAGTAATTAGGGACCTGGGGACCCAAGTTGATAGCAATCTCTCATTTGACAACCACGTGGCCAAAGTGGTTAGAAAGACATTTTATATAGCCCACCCCATCATGAAGGGATTCACATCTAGATCAGGGAGGACATTGTGCCTCTTTACTCATCCCTCATCAGGCCCATAATTGAGTACAATGCCCCTGTTGGGATGTACCTTACCAGACACCTGCAGCAACTGGAAAGACCCCAAAAGTACCTCACCAAGAGGATCAAAGGGCTCAAACAGATGCCATATGCTGACCGGTTAAAGAAACCCCAGCTCTACTCAGTGGCATACCGCCTGTTCAGAGGCGATCTGTGCCTGATGTATAAAGCCATGTCAAACCCGGAATTAATGGGCATGCTGCACCTGAGAATATCCAAATCCCATCGGGCTACACGCTTGAGAGACTTGAACCTCAGCACTGAAATAAATAGGACATGCTGGAGGGACAGATTCATAACCCAGAGGCTCACTTCACTCTGGAATAAAATCCCAGTCCAGGTTAGGCAGAGTCCCTCATTGACTCTCTTCAAGAGGAATCTTGATGAGTGGATGGGACATTGTAGGTTTACCCTGGTATCACTTCTGTGTCACTGTTAGACAGAGGCACAGTATACTAACCTCGGAAAAGGGCATGGCAAGATATATTTACAATGGATGGCGACAGCCAAACACATTCTGGCTAGGTTCATAAATGCCCTAGGGCAGATAGCCTAGTATGAACCTATGAACCTATGAACCTATGTACCTTGTTCCCCATTGGCCCTATGTGCTGTTAATCACCATGGCAATCACAATACTATGGTAGCATGTGCAAAGGTCAGTTGTCAGTCACCTCTATGGTACAGTTGTGGAATATGTGGGTCATGTGGCAATGTCACAGCTGCCACATGTACACAGTCAACCCTCTCCCCTACACATGGAGGTACAACACATGTATGAGATGGAACCACATAGCCAAACTGGGGACTAAGCACTCTGAACCCAGTACTGGCATAACCTGTCAGGTGGCATGAAATACTACAGTGACTACAATACCAGTCTGATGTAGACCTACACTGACAGCAATACAAGCACGTGAACACACTGGGCCATTCGTGGAGCCTAAGAATAGCATCCTGCCTGAGCGGCAGACACCTCTGCAGCTGGCACACAGGCATACGTTATGCCTGAACACATCACGCATAACACATAGCACACAAATCCTGTGTGCCAAACAGTCACAGCCTGTACGGCTAGACAACACACCTGCCACAGTTGTGTTAGGTACCTTTATTGTCCGGTACAGTGAGGTCACGCTCACCAGGCTGGACAAGGTGAAGGTCACAGTGATATGCCCGTGGGGCACTATGGTCCACCACATAACACAAGCATACAGGTCAGTCAGAGGCATGGACACATATGACTCAGTCATTGTCCATGCCACATACCTTCTCCTGCTGTACTTATAGGGTGCTGACATCATCAGTGTTTAGAAAGGGGAATGTGCATCCTGTAGTGTGTTCTCCTAGTTGCCAAAAGGGACATTTCCCTCACACAGAATTGCACACACACTAACCCCCCTCATCCAAACACACACACTTGCAGGATTCAAACCCCTACCTAACTATGTTATGACACTCAAGATGGACACATTAGCAGAGTGCACTATTCACATTACTGGGAGGTTTTCCTTCTCCTGCTGTACTTATAGGGTGCTGACATCATCAGTGTTTAGAAAGGGGAATGTGCATCCTGTAGTGTGTTCTCCTAGTTGCCAAAAGGGACATTTCCTTTACACAGAATTGCACACACACTAACCCCCCTCATCCAAACACACACACTTGCAGGATTTAAACCCCTACCTAACTATGTTATGACACTCAAGACGGATGCATTAGCAGAGCGCGCTATTTGCATTACTGGGAGGTTTTCCTTCTCCTGCTGTACTTATAGGGTGCTGACATCATCAGTGTTTAGAAAGGGGAATGTGCATCCTGTAGTGTGTTCTCCTAGTTGCCAAAAGGGACATTTCTTTCATACAGACTTGCACACACACTGACTTCCTCCACACATACTGAGCATTTGCAGGATTCAAACCCCTATCTAATTAAGTTATGATACTCGAGATGGACGCATTAGCAGAGCGCTACTTGCATTACTGGGAGGTTTCCTTTCTCCTGCTTTACTTATAGGGTGCTGACATCATCAGTGTTTAGAAAGGGGAATGTGCATCCTGTAGTGTGTTTTCCCAGTTGCCAAAAGGGACATTTCCCTCCCACAGACTTGGACACACACCAACCCCACTCACACACACTGAGCATTTGCAGGATTCAAACCCCTACCTAACTATGTTATGACACTCCAGACGGACGCATTAGCAGAGCGAGCTATTCGCATTACTGGGAGGTTTTCCTTCTCCTGCTGTACTTATAGGGTGCTGACATCATCAGTGTTTAGAAAGGGGAATGTGCATCCTGTAGTGTGTTTTCCCAGTTGCCAAAAGGGACATTTCCCTCATACAGACTTGGACACACACCAACCCCACTCACACACACACGCACACACTAAGCATTTGCAGGATTCAAACCCCTACCTAACTATGTTATGACACTCGAGACAGACGCATTAGCGGAGCGAGTTATTCAGATTACTGGGAGGTTTCCCTTCTCCTGCTGTACTTATAGGGTGCTGACATCATCAGTGTTTAGAAAGGGGAATGTGCATCCTGTAGTGTGTTTTGCCAGTTGCCAAAAGGGACATTTTCCTCACACAGACTTGCACACACACACCAAACCCACTCACACACACTGAGCATTTGGAGGATTCAAACCCCTGCCTAACTATATTAGGAAACTTGAGATGGACGCATTAGCAGAGCGCACTATTCGCATTACTAGGATGTTTCCCTTCTCCTGCTATACTTATAGGGTGCTGACATCATCAGTGTTTAGAAAGGGGAATGTGCATCCTGTGGGGAGGCAGACGCCAAGCACACTCTGGCTAAGCTGTCATTCCCTAGGGCAAACAGCCTAGTGTTGACCTCTACACCCATATGTTTAATTGTCAAATGCACATTATTTGTTGCTGATAGACTGTTTGCAGGTCTTTATTGCCATAGCATTCCCTGTTTGTATGAACAACTTGTGTATCTGTGGAAGATGTTTGCATATGGGAGGGATCCACTATATCACGTATGTCTCTGTAGTCATTTAACTGTGTGCACTGGGCAGATTGCTGTAATGTGGTTGGTTCCTGGAATAACATGCACAAATACCAGATATGTGTGGCCAACTGCTAAACTGAGATTTGGCCTAAGTGTGTGAGCATGCCCAGTTCAGCCTTCCCATGGCATGTTGTCTGACATATGTCTCATTTATCAAAGTGTGTGAGCATGCCCAGTGTGAGCTTTCCATATCTTGAACTCTGCAGCCCACCACATTTGTGGATGAGTGTGAACTTCAACAAATATCTCCCGCTTATGGTTGTGTGTTGCTTGTCATGTTGTGTAGTTACTGTCCAACTGCTTTGTGTGTGAACACAACAGGGATTATACTGTGCCTGCAGGGTTTGCATGGGATACTTTGCATACAGTTGTCAACATCCTTTCATACTGACCTAACACTGTAGTACCGTATAGTGTACTGGTTCAGTACTTTGACTGTGGTGGACAGTATCCTGGGCTTTAGTCCTATCACTGCTTTACATTTCCATAGTGAGCACAACAGCCTGGTTAGGGGCCAGTTGTGCACATCTGACCATGTTGCATTATGTTCAGATATGAACTACTTAAACCAGGCTTGTCCAACATTGGTAGTGTATTCCACAACATAGGTGTACATTTGCAAACACTAGCGATGTGCCCTAGGCCATTTCTAATGCTAGTCGGAGAGTGTGTTTGTCCTTCGACACACATTGTAAGTGGAGTTTGCCATGACATATGTCATGGTTAGTATACTGTGCCTCTGTCTACCTGTGACATAACAGTGATACCCAGGGTAAACCTACCATCTCCCATCCACTCATCAAGATTCCTCTTGAGGTGAATCGATGAGTGACTCTATGGATAGCCTGTACTGGGAGTTTACTCATGAGTGGGGTGGCTTCTGTGTTATGGATCATGCAGTACAGCTTGTCCTATGTATGTCAGTGCTGGGGTTCAGGTCTGTCATGTGCATAGCTCACTGCCATTCAGATTGTACAAGGTGCAGCATGTTTATTGATTCCAGCTTGGACATGGCTTTATACATCAGGCACAGCTTGTCTCTGGGTGGGCAGTATGGCAGTGTGTGTAGCTGCAGTTTGTTTAATCAGGCAACACATGGCATCTGTGCAAGCTCTTTGATACTCCTGGTGAGGTACTGTTGGGGACTTTACAGTTGATGGAGGTGTCTGCTGAGGTACATCCCACAGGGGCTATTGTAGTCAATTGTAACGCTGATGAAGGATGACTGCAGAGCCACAATGACCTCCCCTTATCTAGATCTGACAACCTTCATGATTAGGTGGGTATATGGTATGTTTCTGTAAACACTACAGCCACATGTTTGTCCAATGCAGGATATCTATCACCTTGTGTCCCCAGGTCTCTCATTACATGTTAAGTGCGTAATGGGTTCACACCTATGTGGTAATTGGTGAGCACTTACTGTATATCCACGGCGGTTGACTACACACTTTTCTGCAATTAGCTTGTTGACATGGCTATGGCACCAGTTGTCTGTTTCTATGTGGCCCCTTTGTGGGATGCTTGTGTCAGCTGGAGGGTCAGATATGGTGGGCAGTTTGTAGTCCTCTGCAAACATGTTCAGACACAGTCCTTCCATGTTGGCCTGTACCTATGGGACATATATACCAAACGAGGGAGGTCCCAGGACCAAGCCTTGTGGGATGCCAGTTATATCTGGTTTGTAGTCTGACATGGCTGCAGCATGTCTGACCATGTCAGTTCTGTCCTTGGTCTGGTTTGCAACCCCTCTACTGACATAGGGGTTTATATTTAAGCTGGTGAGCATATCTATAATGAACACGTAGGGTATTGTATAGAAGCCTTTGCAAGGTCCAGCTATGCTGTGTGGACCACATTGCCCTCATCAATGACCTTAATGACTGTTTCAAATGAGTCAAACATGTTTAGGGGCAGGATCTGCACTTAAGAAACCCACACTGGGTAGGGTCCGGTGTCAGTAGGTCCCCAATATCTTTATGTCTGCGGTACATGCTGATCCTTTCCATAGCTGTGCAGACCGAGCTTCTCAGGATTCTGGGGTGGTAGTTTTCAGTATCCATTCAGGCAACACCTTTGTTGAGAAGGACCACTGTTGTTGTACACTGCTCTTTGGGTACATATCCTGTGGTAAGGCTGACAATGAGCAGTAGTGTGATTTGGCATTCCATTCTTCTTGGAGTCCATGTTGGACTCAGCCCAGGACACCATCTCATACCATTGCTGCTGTGTGTTTTGCTTTGTAGATGCTGGCTGTTACCTCAGCATCTGCAATGTCAGGGGGCCAGTAGTCTGCTGGGATAGATATTTTGCATTCTGGGGGTTGCACTGCACCTGTCAGGATGTATGTTGGCAATATGTGTGTGTGTTTGGTATGTTGTTTGTAATATTTGTGTGATTCAGAGCATATCTGTGAATTCCCAACACGGTTCCTACCATCAGTTGTGCAAGCCTTGGGATTATCCTTAGTGTCCTGTACAATTTGTATCTTCATAGGTTCATAGGTTCATACTAGGCTATCCACCCTAGGGCATTTGTAAGCCTAGCCAGAGTGTGTGTGGCTTTCGCCACCCCTTGCTATGTGAATATTATGGCCATTTATGATTTGCTTTGCTGTGCCTCTGTCTGGACGTGACACAGTGAAGACCCCCAGTGTAACTCTACGATCATCCATCCACTTGGCAAGGTTCCTGTTGAAGAGTGTCAGTGAGGGGCTCTGCCTAACATGGAGTGGGATTCTGTTCCAGGGTGTGGGGAGCCTCTGGGTTATGTATCTGTCCCTCCAGCACATCCTATTTCATTATGTGTTGAGGTTGACATCTCTCACTCTCACAGCTCCGATGGCTTTGAGTTTTCTGGGGTGGAGCATGTCCATTACTCCTGTGTTGGACATGGTCTTGTACAACAGACATACAATGCCTCTGTGTAGGCAGTATGTGACTGCATTCAGCTGGGGTGTCTACAGCCAGGCAGCATATGACATATATTTGAGACCCTTTATCCTCTTGGTGAGGTACCTTTGAGGTCTTTCTAACTGCTGCAGGTGTCAGGTAAGGTACATCCCAAATGAGGCATTGTACTAGATTATGGGTGTGATAAGAGAACAGTATAGGGGCACAATGACCTCTGTTGATGTAGCTGTGAATCCTTTCATGATACAGTGTCCAATATAGACAGTCTTCCTAGCCACATTGGCAATGTGAGTGTCACATAACAGGTTACTGTCCACTTGTGTCCCTAGGTCCCTGATTACTCCTTCCATACATAATGGTTTACCACCTATGTGGTAATTTGTGAGTACCTTGTTTGGTATTTGGTGGGACATTCATACTGTCCAGTGTCTTCAGGATGGCTGGGTGGGGTTCCTGTGTGTGAGAGTGTGGTCTGTAGCATGCTACAGACTGTACAGCAGTCTTGCCTACGGTTAGTTGCACATGGGTGGACTCCAATGCCTTGTGCATTGTCAGTTACCTGGACGTATGGGTGTCTGTGCTGAATATGGATACTCACCCTCCTTTTATGTTTTGTTCCAGGTTTTGGGGCCATAACGCATGATATGTGGTATAACCTGGTAGTGCTGGTGTGCTGTCAGGAGGCTTGCAGCAGGTTTCTGTCACTGCACAGACATCGATGTTCTCCATACTGGGGATGGCCTCGGGAGCATGCATATTGAGGTTTACACATCTGGCATTGGTCAGCATTACCCTTATGTTTCTTTCCACTTATGTTTTGTAGGGTGGTGGGTTAGTCTTTTCAGCCTTGCCTATGAAAGGCTCTATGGAGGTGGCAAAAGCCTTATCCAATATCCAGACGCCCAGGGTAACAGGTGCAAGCCATCCCTGGAACAGCTGCGTGGCTTGTCAAGCATGACATCCCAAGCAGACAGACATTGGATCCCCTTGGAATGACACCAGTAATTGTGCCACTTGTTATAACAGATCATTCCGTGTTTGTACTGTGGCATCATTCTTGGTGAGGGTAGGATGCTGCAAACGGTCAGTGTCATACCGGCCTGGACTACATAATCGGAGAGCTCATCTATGTCTCTTTTCATGTAGTCCGGGGAGGTACATCTCAGGTCATTCACACCAGCATGGACTATGACTGCATCATATTTCTACTTGCTTTGGGGTGACCTGCATACTTGTGTTATGTGGCATTGTAGCAGCCTACAGGCAGCTTACTGTACCCTTTCCCTTGTTCAGTCTGGTGTGCGGGACAGCAGCGTGTCTCACTATGGAGTCACCTATTACAACTGTATCAGGCATGTTGTTTCTCCTTCTGGCCTGTGACTGTTTGGCACACCAGCTTTGTGTACTATGTGTTGCATGTGCTATGTTTGGAGGTTGTTTGATTAGGTGTCTGCTTTGGAGGCCTCTGTTGGTGTGGTGTGTTTGTAATTTGGGCCTCCGGGAATGTTTTTCTGTGTTTATGTCTTTGGTTTGCAGTTGTGATAGGTCTATGTGGGACTGGGTTTGTGGTGTGTGTGGTTACCTTCTCCTCCTGACTAGTTTTGGGAGTACTGAGTTGAGGGAGCTCTGCCTCCAGTTTGGATAGATGGTTGCATCTCTCACATATATTTGTATTTCTTGGGGGGAGTTGGGGGTTGTCTGTGTACTTGGGGCAGGTGTAACATTGCCTCAAGATTCACAGATTCAACTTGTTGTGGCTGGCCTTAGTGGATTGTATGTGTGGACATATTTTATTGCCATACTACTGATCAGTGATTACTTCTTTTTTTTATGTTTGCTCTATCATGTAGTAGCTTCCTCATTCTCTTGCATGGTTTGGTTATGGCTGGTGTCCACCATGCCAGATGCCTGCGTGTATGGCATTGTGTCTTGTTTTAATTTAGGATTGCATAATCCAAGCATTCCTGGCAGTGTTCATGGAATGCCTGTATAACAGGTTCTGAGGTGTGGCCCATATTTTGCACCTGCACAGGACCTTTAATGGATTCCACATCAATTTGGAGGAGTGCAAATTTTGCTTTACACATGTTTTTCACTGTGGTTTTCTGGCCAGGGACTGTGGTCAGGATGTGTATATCCAGTGTGATTACTCTATGGTCTGGTCTTACCAGTGAGCAATACACTTCTCATCTTGCCATCCAGTACCCATGTTGCTGATTATCACATCCAGTATGCTTACCCCTCTTGTGGGAATGGTACGTTGTTCCTGGGCATTTTGGTTTATGGATTCTATGAACTTTTGTCCTACAGTGTTGGAGCTATTATAATGCTCCCAGTCTATGTCTGGGTATTTTCAGTCACCCAATATAATGTGGTTTGGAGGACTTGATATATTCATGTATTCCAACATAGGCCAGGTGCAGTTCCTGGTGTTGGGATGGTAGTCTGTAGCAGGCTATAAACTGGGGGACAGTTTTAGCCACTGTTACTTGACCATGGCTAGTCCATGCTGCTTCTTGTTGTGGTACCAACATGGGGGTGTGGTTATCCTTGACAATTATTGCTAGTCACCCTCCTTTTGTAGCTTGTTCCATGTTTGGGGCTGTACAGCACAGTATGAGGTGTAACCTGGTAGTGTTAGGGTGCTGTTTTGAGCCTTGACCCAGTTTTCTGTTACAGCACAGATATCAACATTCTCCATACTGGGTGAGTTTAGACTGCATGCATCTTGCTGTTTAGACTTCTGGCATTGGGTAGCATTACATCTAGGTTCTTATCCCTTCTGATACCTATGGAGGTAGGTTTGTGTTTTGAGCCTTACCTATTCATGTCACGCTGTGGGTAGCAACAGCCTTTGCCAGTATCCATACGGCCTGCACTGATAGGTGCATGCCAGTCCTAGCAGGTGGAGCATCATGTCATGCTCAGCATGTCATCCCAGGCTGGCACACATTGGATCCCTTTTGACTAACTGCAATACTTCAGCCAATTATTGCACTTGATCATCTCATTGTCATATTGTGGCATGATGCTTGGTGAGGGTAGGATATTAGTCACGGTCCTCAGGTGTGTATATAGTACATGGTGTTACATTACTTAACACATGGCATTCATGCCTCAGGTGGTGCTGCAGGGCTGCCTCTGTCGGATGCACATATTACACTCCCTGTACATGTTTGTGAGCAGGTCATGTCATTTTAGGCATCCCTGTTATTATTTGAGTGAGTCAGAGGGGGTATCATTGCCAGGGTTCCTACTGAGCCAGTGTATGTGCTATGCGTTGCCTCTTTGCCAAGGCCAGGGCATACTGGGCACGCTTCCTTCGGCCTACTGGGGCAGGCTCAGGTTGTTCCTCCTCCAAGTCACGCTCTGCCTGTGATGGCCTTGGCAATGGTGGTGGGCTGTTTGGCCCAGCCCTATGCTGGTCCTGTTGCAGCTGTTTTCGCAAGATCATATTATGTAGCATAGCACATACCATGACAATTTGGGTACATGTAGTTGGTGTGTACTGCAAGGCTCCACCAGATGTGTCCAGACACCGGAACCGTGACTTGAGCAGCCCAAACACACGCTCTATTACATTACGTGTTTGTGCGTGTGCCTCATTATGGCATTCCTGTTCAGGTGTGTGTGCATTTCTGATGGGTGTCATCAGCCACGGCTCCAGTGCATAACCTGCATCCCCCACTAGGTGTCCGTGTGGGATGTCCCCATTGGCAAATGTCTGGTACAGCTGCATCAAATGCCATATGTGGGAATCATGGTAGCTCCCAGGGCAGCCAGCACACACATTCATTATTATGCCCTGGGCATCACACACGACCTGGCAGTTGATGGAGGGGAAACCCTTGCAGTTAATGTAGGCCCTACCCCGCTCACCGGCTGGTGCTTTGATGCATATGTGCGTGCAGTCTATTGCACCCACTACCTCAGGGTATTCCACTATTTGCTGGAAGAGACGCATATTGCTGGCCAATACCTCACGGGCATTGGGGAAATATACATGATCACCGACATGTGCTGACATGGCATCCAGGAACTGGTGCAGTACCCTGGAGGCTGATGCCTGTGATATCCCCATCATATCACCAGTTGGTCTCTGGAAGGTACCAGTTGCTAGTATTCTTAGGCCAACACATACCTTGGTTTCCACTGGGATGGGTTCCCCTCTGTTGGTTCTGTGTGTGAGGCGTGGCCTGCACAGCTCCACTATTTGCTGCAGGAGCTCTCTGTCCACTCTATAGCGCTCTACTATCTCCAGCTCATGTAACCCGTGGTAGGTGACCCTGGGCCTGTACACTCTTCTCTGTCTCCTCACTGTGGGTTGTCTGGCACCATCTGCATTGTCACCACCCTCAGCAAGTCGCCTATGTCTCATTATGACAGCTATGGCAGCCCCTAACATTTCTGCTCTGAGTTCAGCTTTTTCAGTTTTCACTTCTAATAGCTTACTCCTGTCTTGCAGTGTCTCTTGAGAGAAACATCTTGCACTGCTGTTTGCAGAGTTTTAAGTGCTAGGCTGAGCTACTATTCTGCCTGTGTAATTGCCTGCTTCTAATTGTATTCACCTGCTAGCTCCAGCAGTATTCCCTGCTAGCTTCCTACTAATTCTGTTGCTTCCTTTTTACTTTCTGTTTCCTCAGTGGGGAACAGTGTGCATACTAGCAGAAACACGCTCACAGTGGCTTACACATGCGCACACATGCTTACATGGTTCAGAATCTGCTTATTCAGGTTATAACGCGCGCACACCCGCGCAAACAGTGTTAAACATCTCCCAACACGCTCCCACATGCTCAGTCTGCCTTACACGCGTGCACACTGTCTTACTCACGCTTCATGGCGTGCACACGTGCGCATGCACGCCCAGCAAGAAACTTTGGTGTAGGCAACAGTGTACATCTTCCATTTCTTGACTTTCCCATGATTATGTTGTGGCACTCCTCTTTCCATGATATGTGTCTGATATCTGTCATGTAACTCTGACCTCCAATGAACTGCATTTCTTTCTGCCATTCCCCCCTGTGATGTCACCTATCTCCTACTCTATTCCTCCCCCTTATGTATCTCTTACACTACTCAGAATGTGCTCATTTGCTATGTGACAGTGGAATTCAGTATCCTAACACTCATTTGCATCAGATTGCCTACTAATGCTTAGTTACATCTCTTAGACTCAGCTTCCCCCCTTAGCAACCACTAAACGGTGGCCATGCTGTTTTTGGTCTGCTGGTCCCTGCATTGTAAATCCATGTATTGCATAAAACCCACATTTGTGGGTTTATAACCTTCATTTTTATGTTTTTATATAGCGCAGCCCATTTGCTGGGCTGCGCTTGTTTTAAACACCGGCAATCGCCGAAAAAAAAAATATTTCTCATATTTGCATGGGGGTACCTTGCCAATGGCCACATATTTGGCTATTGGCATGCTGCCTGACACATATGCATCCTTTATTTGGAGCTGACATGGCTCCATTGTGATTTTTGCAGAAACATACTCAGTTGTCAACTGAGTACATTTCTGCAGCTAAAACGGCTCTTACACAGGCTGCTTTGGGCTTCCTGGATCGCTAATCAACCTCATTTGCATGCTATTCGGCTGCAAGTGAGGTGATTAGCTTATCCACGCCCACTCCGTGTAAGAGACGTTTTAGCTGGTCTCTTAGACGGACTTTGGGCTGTTCCTGGATCGCGAAGGCTGCATGGAGTCTTACACTACTCTTAGACTCCGTGCAAGCCTTTGTGAATCCTGCCCTTCATCTTTTGTCATGCAACAGTTTATAAGTCACTTGGTTTTTGAAGTACAAAGTACATATGGATATATTGCTTATTTTCATAATTACTAAAAACAACTAGCAATATTTCCATTATAGTGTGATATAAACCAGCATTTTCAGTGAATCGCCCTGCCTCCCATATTGACTTTTCACACCATATACCTAAATAAAATGTAGGCCTCTCAGTTATGACAATATGAACATGAATATGGAAATATGAATAATAAGTGACAAACAAATATTAATTTCTCTACTGCAGGACATCTTAGACTAACAATGCTAGTGTTATTTTGTCAATAACTCCTTACCCTTTCTAATATTGCTTATTATTAGCTGGTAAGTCACTTACCTAAAGAAGCCAAACCCAGAAAAGTTCTGGATCTCATAAAGAGGTATGGGTGTGAACAGGAAGTATACAAAAATGGAGTTTTAGTCTTAATGTTTCTTATTTGAGAATGACTGCTACCCCTAGCACAGGCATACACACACACACACACACACACACACACACACACACACACACACACACACACACACACACTTAAAGGTATACTTCAGCCTACAGTCTAATGTACCATTGCCCAGATAGTGCTTCTATGCTGTTTCTAAGAAAGAGCATTTTTTACTTGTGGCTGAACAAATCTTTGTGGTTTCATATCACTATGTGGAAGACGACAAGTTGTGTATTTGTCAAGTAATATATTGTGCATTGATCTTCTTATAATTTGATACTTCATAATAGTTAAACGCCTACTTAAATACAGCAAGAAATAGATTAGTACCGGATTGCTATAAGATTTTACAGAAAGCTCATATTGTTTACCCACAAGCATATTAATGTTTTTCCCTAAAACTCTGGCCACCGTTGTAATACATTAGACATGGAATTACTTCAGTATTAACACGATTAGTTATTCAAATCACTTATAGCTGTTTTCTGCCTAGTACATTACCTGATGCATAGCAGAAAAGAATGTTACTTCTAAAATATATATTCTCAGAGGTTAGGGGCTGGGGACAGTTTGAAGAATACAAACACTTAGAGAGATAAGAAGTTCTTGAATACTAGGGAATACAGATATCGTGTGTCAAGACATTTGGGGTGGCATTCCCTTCCCCCATAGTTATGTTCTTCATTCCAAAAAGAGTTTTGGACAAGACAAACAAATTTATGCAGAGCCTGCTAAACACATGAATTTTAGCCCAATAAGAACAACCTAATTTTCATGTAGGGAAAATGACAAAGCATACTATGCCTAAATTATTTCATAAGATATAATTTTCCATTAACAACCAACAATGTCTATTCTGATGACTGATGCCATAGGTAAAACATTTCAGCATTTTGCATAAATAGCCAAAAATAAGGATGTAACTTTTCAGAAGGAAGTCAGAGAAGAACTCCAAAAGACAATATCATAAGTGGAAAAGCAAACATGCTATGCTCTGAGGAAAATGTTTTATAGTTTAGCAGAAATGATGACTCAGGAATCAACATTCCAGATAGAGTGCCGACATGTACAGTAAATCATTACACACAAAGTACCAGTTACATTCAGTTTATCTACATATGTTTTAATCAAATGTTTAGACCTTGTTGGGAAAATGTTTGTTATTTATTTTTGGCTTCACTACTTGTTGACTTTCATGATGCCTGGATTTAAAAATGCCAAAGATTTAAAATCAGGTTTTAGAGGAACTGCACCACCCTCATTGTCTTCCCCTCCCCATATGGTGGTTTCCATGTCTCACACTGGCATTTATATCAAGTTATCGAAAGATGAAAATAGCAATCGCTATTTCAACAAACCTAAAATATCTAAACCACATAATATCGAACATTCAGAACATTCAGAAACACATACACACAACACAAACACACTTAAAAAACATCAATACACACACACATACACTTATAATCCTACAACTAACCCTACACTAAACTATACATACACTACTATCTATCCACTTACCTTAACCCAAACCTTAACCCTAAGGTCCGTCACTATCGCACACTCACCTAACCCTAACTCACTTAACCCGCCCCTAACCCTAATTCACCTAACCCGCGCCCTAACCCTAACTCACTTAACCTGCCCCTAACCATAACTCACCTAACCCACGCCCGAATCCTAACAACCACATAATTGCACACTTACCTGAACCCGACCCATAAATTTCCACCACAGCACTGAAAGTAGTGAAGCCACAGAACCGGGCAACCAAATTCTTTCCCTAAGAAAGAATTTGATGTTCTGCAGATTCGCTATTTTTAGCATTCGCTCAAAACGGGTCGATATTAGAACATTCAAAGTTTTAAAACTTCGATGTTCTGACATAGACCCTCACACTGCACTAACAGGCTGCACAAAGCTCAACCAAATCTGAGTTGACTATATGTGACTCTAAATAGCTTGAAAGTGGCACTGTGACCTCAGACGGGGCCATATTGTGGCTGTTGTTATCATTAGGCTTAGATATTTCTCAAACATTAGGCATGATATCATCCATAGTGTTGAACTCAGACACTGAAACACCTACGAAAACAGAGAAACTCAAGTACATTGGTACTACTTTGTGTCAATATCAAATTCCAGTGATGCTACAACAGTAAAACTGAATAGCATGTTAAAAATGCAGGCACATATACCTTGTGCAGATTCACATAGTAACTGAGGACTCAAAGTGCTTGTAAGAATGAAATTACCATATCCAGAGTTGCACAGAGGATAGCAATATGCAATCAATGCTCTGTGTTATCTGAAGCTTCCAATGCCTGCTACTGAAAAATAAGTATAATTGTAAATGCTCTGCACTTCTTGCATTGTATTTTACCATTTGCTGTTATTTTGAACTGTATTTTACTGTATTTTTGTTGTTTCCTGCACTTTTAGCCAAGCATAGACTTGGTTCAGATTTGCTGGAGCCAGTCTGTTTTTACAGTTTCTGAGCACTAATCCAGCTTTCCTCCACAAATGAGGGCCTCTGCTTACACCCTAGTGAGAGTAGAGTGTAGCTGTAGACCTATCTGAGTGGTGATTGTTGGCCCCGGGCCCAGTATAGTGTGCTATTATTAGTTAGAGTGTTTGAAATCAGTTTAATTTTGTTAATACTTGTTGCCAGCATTAGCGCAGGTTTGCATGGTGTGTACCATCTGCATAAATGCGCATTACCACACAGTGAAGGATGCCACTGGTGGTCATTGATGCAAACTCTTAGATAATTTTCCCTTAGTCAACTGTTTGTACTCCATTGGAGGTTTCTCGCTGTTGTGCTTCACTGCCTGGTTACACACTCAACGGAGCCTCTTAAGTTCCTCCACAAGTCTTACCAATTAAGTCCCTCACAGTTTAGAACTTTTTCTTGTCCCTTAGCAATACCTGGTCCTTCTAGTTCCCTCCATGTTACTGACCACAGTACTTCATCTAGCATCATGAATGGACAATTTCCCACCAATTCTCCAGCTAACCTGATCGACATGGGCATCTTGAGACAATGTAGCAATTATTTCATGTACACTGACAACTCACTTTTCCCAATTCACACAAATTTAGAATGTGAGAGATGCATCTATATTACGAATCTAGAGTCTAGGCTCTCTTGCTCACAAATCAGTATATCATATGCTAAGCAGATTGTCAGCAAAAACACTTCATCTCCTGCATCATCCATGCATACAACACCTAAACATATATAGGTTCATAGGTTCATAGGTTCATACTAGGCTATCTGCCCGAGGGCATTTACAAGCCTAGCCCATAGTTCCCCTTAGTATGGGGAACTATACCCATTATTTTACTGTGCCTCTGTCGAGCAGTGACACTGAGGTAATCCCTGGGGTATATCTGCGATCTCCCATCCATTGGTCAAGATTTCTCTTGAACAAGGCCAGCGAGGTGCTCTGCCTCACATATACCGGGATTTTATTCCACAGCATAGGGAGTCTTTGGGTGATGAATCTATCCCTCCAGCACGTCCTATTAATAGCCGTGTCGAGGTTTAAGTCTCCGCCCTTGTGGCTCTGATGGATCTAGATTTTTGAGGTGAAGCATATTCATCAAATCTGGGTTTGACATGGCCTTGTATGTTAGGCAAAGGTCACCTCTGAGCAGCGATGGCGACTGAATAGAGCTGGAGTTCTTTCAGTCGGGCAGCATAGGACAGATGTTTGAGACCCTTTATCCTTTTGGTGAGGAACTTTTGTGGCCTCTCCAGCTGCTGCAAGTGTCGGGTCAGATACATTCGAATGGGGCATTGTACTCAATCATTGGTCTGATGAGTGATGAGTATAGGGAGACTATGACCTCCCTTGATCTAGATGAGAATCCCTTCATGATAAGGTGGGCAATGTAGAAGGTCTTCCTAACTACTTTAGCTACATGGGTGTCGAATGACAGACTACTATCAACCTGGGTCCCCAGGTCCCTGATAACTTCTTCTGTGCTCAGTGGATTGCCACCTATTTGGTAGCTAGTAACCTTGTTTGAAGGGTATGACTATGCATTTTTGGCATTTAACTTTAGGCCATGGCTCTGGCACCAGTTATCCGTTTCTGTGAGACCCTTCTGAAGGATATCTGTGTCAGATGTAGTTTGCAGTCATCTGCAAACTTTGTCAGCCATAACCCTCCTGTGTTGGAAAAGTAGATGCCAAACAAGAGTGGGCCAGGACTGAGCCCTGTGGTACACCACTTGTGACAGGCTTTGAGTCTGACATGGCGCCAGCAACTCTGACCCTGTGGGTTCTGTCACTCAGCCAGTTTGCAACCCATCTTGTGATGTATGGGTTAACATTTAAGCTGATGAGTTTTTCAATGATACATCGAGGTATGCTGTATGGACTGCCTTTCCCTCATCAATGGCTTTGGTGACTGTTTCGAAAAAGTCAACCAAGTTTAGAAGGCATGATCTGCCTTTGACAAAGCCAAACTGGGATGGATCCAAAGTCTGCAAATTCCCTATGCCTTTATTTATGAGGTCCATTATGATCCTCTCCATGGCTTTGCAGATAAGGCTTGTCAAGCTAATGGGCCAGTAATTTCCAGGGTCGGTGGAGGCACCGCCTTTGTGATGTGGGACCACAGTTGCAGATCCAGAGGTAAGACTATGATTAAACAGCTGTCCTAGCTGTGGGTTTAATTCCTCGTTGAGTTAGTGGAGCACACAGCCGGGGACACCATCAGGTCCCATGGATGCTGTGTTTTTTGCTTTGGAGAGAGCAGTTCTCAATAGATGTTTGGGGGCTGCAATCACTTGATATAGAAATCTCTCCTTTTGGGGGGGAGGGGGGTGGGAAGTTTGCACTGAACCTGTCAGCCAGTATGTTGGCAATGTCTGTAGGATCAGTAATCTTCACATCATTTTGAACTAGTTCTGAGCATATCTGGGAGTTTCCTCCCAGGTTTCTAACATAGCTAAAGAAGGCCTTATGATTGTCTTTTGAGTCTTTAGCTATTTTTCTCTCAAAATTTGCTTTGGATGATTTTATGAGAGCTCTTAGTTTTTTACTTATAGTGATCAAGGGTGTCTTACCTTTTAAGGATTTTGCTCTATCTTGTAGTAGCTCATCCTTTTGTTGTAGAGTTTGTTTATGGCTGGGGTCCACCAGACTGGACGCTTGCCTTTGGTATAAAGAGTCTTTGTTTTGCTTGGGATTGCCTTATCCATGCAGTCCTGCAGGTGCTGGTAGAAGGCATTTGTAAGTGATTCAGTGGCTTGAGTACTGGAGACCACACTAGTCTTTAGTTCTTTACTGTGGTCTTTTTATTTCAGGTGGGGTGGGATGAGGACCTCCAGCGAGATTAGTTTGTGATCTGATCTCACCAGTGAGGTGTTGAACATTGTGCTCCCATGTTCGTGATGATGAGATCAAGTATGTTTTCTCCTCTTGTGGGGATGGTGACAAGTTGTTCCATGGCATTTGAGTTTATGAATTCCAGGAACTTTTGGGCTAGGGTGTTTGGGTTTGAGTAGTGTTCCCAGTCTATATTAGGGTAATTGAAGTCACCTAGTATGATGGTGTTTGGTGATACATTTATCCCCTCTAGTGTTTTCAGGAAGGCCATGTGAGGTTCCTGAGTTTGTGAGGGTGGCCTGTAACATGCTACAATTTGCAGAGCAGTCTTGCCTATGGTTAATTGCACCTGGATGGTCTCTGCATTGCCACCAGTCTTGAGATGTGGGTGTCCTTGATGAATATGGATACCTCCTTTCTTGGTATTGTCTGGATTTTGGGCATGATAAGAGCCTTGAACCAGGTTTCTGTCACTGCACAGACATCGATGTTCTCCATACTGAGAAGGGCCTCGAGTGCGTGCATTTTGACAGCATGTCATCCCAGGCAGACAGACATTGGATCCCCTTTGAATGACACCAGAGTTTAAGCCAATTGTTAAAGCTGATCATCTTATCTCTGTATTGTGGCATCATTCTTGGTGAAGGTAGGATACTGCAGGTCAGGGTCATACCTGCCGACCTTCTCCTTACTCAGTCTGTTGAGCGGGGACGTCAGTGTATCTGACTATGGAGTCACCAATGACTAGTGTGTCTGGCATTGTGTTTGGCCTTAAGGGCTGTGACTGTTTGACACTCTGACTGTGAGGTCTATGTGTTGCAGGTGTTGTGTTCTGAGGTGGTGGTTGTTTGGGTGTCTGCTTTGGTGGCCTCTGCTGTTTATGATTTGAGGTTGTGATGGTACTATGTGAGACTGGGTCTATAGTGTGTGTGGTAACCTTCTCCTCCTGACTGGTCTTGCCAGTCCTATGTTGAGTGGGAGGAGGAGAGGGTTGTCTGTGTACATGAGGCAATTGTAACATTGCCTCAATATGGTGAGGTTCTCACTAAACATCTACCTAAAGATCAGAGACATTCCAAACATAAATGCACTTCACTAAATACATTCCCAGCAAATCGCAGTACACATACAAACGCATGCACCAGTGTCTCACCAAACATGGCCCTAAGGCAAAATACAGAATCAAATGTTTTCGTCATTCCACTGTGAGACACACAGATGTCCCACTCACCAGGCTAGATAAGGAAAAGGTTGCAGTCAGTTGTCTGTCAGGTGCCATGATCTGCCACATCACGCATACACTCAACAACAGGCACTGTTATGACTCTGTCATAGTCTGTGTAGATGTGAACAACTTGAGACTTACCTCACTGGACAATATGAAGAGAGACATGACTGAGCTCTCAGATTATGTGTCTCAGGAAGGTATGACCCTAGCCTTAAGCAGCATTCTACCTTCACCTAGGATGATGCCTCAATATAGACAAAAAAATATTGACTTCAACAATTGGCTTAGTTTCTGGTGTCATTCTAAGGGGAGCCAGTACTTGTCAGCCTGGAATGATATGGTTGATAGACCATGATGCTTTTCCAGAGATGGTCTCTACCTGTCACCTCTGGGCTTTCGGCAACTGGCTAAGGCTCTTGCCTCCCCCATAGTGCCCTTTTTAGGCAATGCCACAAAAATCAAAATTCCCAGTGTAAAAATATCCTCAAAAACAACCTTAAGGTTATGCTGCTAAATACTAGGAGTCTAAATCTGAAACTGCACTCACTGGAAGCACTCCTCACCTTGGAAGATGTAGACATCTATGCAGTCACAGACACTAGTTCAAGACCTTAGAGAGCACTCCGACCATACTGGGATATAATGCATTCCACACATTCAGACCACAAAATGAACACATGAAAACTAAAGGAGTTTGGTTAAACAGAATGATTCCCTAGAGTTACTCAATTGGCAAATAAGGACACCTCTCCAAGTTATCGTCAGCTGTAGACCCCCCTCCATGAACCATGATATCCACACTGCCTAACTGGATCTACTTGAGTAACACACAGTACAACCGAACACCCTAGATATGGGTGACTTTAACTACCCATCCATAGATTAGGTAAATTATATGTGTACAAATGCACTCAGCCAAAGGTTCTTGGACTTCATTATCTGAAATGCCTTGGAGCAGACAGTTGGCATCCCCAAAATGGGCCCAAACATTCTAGATTTGGTACTCACCAACATGGTAGAACAGTGCACCACCACAAGAGTGCGGCCCTCCCTCGTGAAGTCTGATCATAAATCAGTCTCTTTCTAAGTAACGATAGCATAAGAGCCCCCTCAGGAGAAATCAGGCTAAAAAACTTCTCCAAAGCCAACTACAGCATCTTACAAGAAGGCATTAATAGCTTCAAAGCTCTTGTCCCCACTGATGGCAAGGACACCTATACTGGGATATACACCAATGCATTGTATAAACATCTATAGAATTGTATTGACACAGCCATTCCTGATAAGACCAAAGCAAGATCCTCATGAAAAAACAAGCCTGCCTAGTAGACATCCACCATAAACAGGTTATATAATAAGAGGGAGAAATTGCTGTCGAAAAGCATGAAGGAACAATCTCAAAATTAGAAGCATGCCATTCTCAATTTGAACAAGCAAATAAGACATCTTGTAAAGTCCTCTAAAGCTAACTATGAATCTAGATTAGCATCCCTAGTTAAGGATAACCATAAAGCATTCTTTAGCTACATCTGAAATCTTAAATGAAAAGCCCAGATTTGCACTGAACTGGTAGTGAATGGTACCGTAATTACTGAACCAAAATAGCCAACCTGCTAGTGGACAGGTTCATTGAAAATTTCTCCCACCTGTCCCCGCCACATATACCCCAAAACATAACTACCACCTATTCTCCACTTAGTGTTACTAAAGAGCAGGTCTTAACCACTCTCTCCAAGGCTAAAAACACATCCTCTATGGAACCTGAAAACATCCCAGTCTGCATTCTCAGTGGTTTAAAACAGGTTAGCAAACCACTGGGTACTCTTTTCAACCACAGCCTAAGCACTGGTTTTGTACCTGCTGAATGGAAAACAACTACCATCATCCCCTTGCACAAGGGAGGAGTGCATCCATCAACCCTGGGAACTATAGACCCATTAGCATAGCCAGCCTTATCTGCAAGGCCATGGAGAGAATCATCATGGACCTTACCATCAAGGATATAGGGGACCTTCAAACACTTGACCTGACCCAGTTTGGTTTTGTTAAAGGGCAATACTACTATTGAACCTGGTAGACTTCTTTGAGACTACCACCAAAGCCCTGGATGAAGGCAAATCTATGCATATGGCCTGCCTAGACTTGGCCAAGGCCTTTGACACAATCCCCCACTCAGACATCATTGATAAAGTCACCCTTCTTGGGGTCAACCCATATGCTGTCTGTGGGTTGCAAACTGGCTCACTGACAGAACACCTACAGTCAAAAGACGGGACTCCACCTCCACAAGCAGACCTGTTAACAGTGGTGTTCCGCAGGGATTGGTGCTGGGGCTCCTGTTGCTTGGAATCTACTTCTCAGAAGTATAGGCAAAAACAAAAGGTCTGTGGCTGACAAATTTTGCTGATGACTGCAAGCTGGTAGCAGTCACTGAGTCCCCAAATGATGTCAACATTCTACAAGAAGGACTTACACAAACCGATGACTGGTGCCAAAGTTATTGACTTAAACTCAATGCAAAAAAATGCATTAGTGTCCCCTTTGGCAAAGGTGATGTCCATGCAGATTACCATATTTATAACAACATCCTAAGCTCTAAACCAGTGGTGAATGATTTGGACACACAGGTTGACAGCAACATTACTTTTGTTCACTATGTCTCCATGATGGTAAGGAAGGCCTTCTATGGTGCTTATTTCTTAAAGAAGGGCATAGCTTCCAGAACAAAAGATGTTATAATTCCCCTGTACTCTTCCCTCATCAGGTCAATGAATGCTCCCTTTGGTAATGTACTTAAACAGGCTCCTGCAGCAACTTGAGAGACCTCAAAGGTCCCTCACAAAGAAAGTTCAGGGTCTTATGTCTTACATGGACAGACTGAATTCACTGTCACTATACTCTGTATCACACAGATTACTCAGAGGTGACCTGTGCTTTGCATGCAGAGCAATCTCTCTTTCTGCCTTAATGGAAATGGTGCACATTCGTAAATGAGATGGTACATGATTCACTCACTCTAGGGTCCTTAACCTAGTATGTGACATCAACATGACTTCCTAGAGAGACAGATAAATCTCCCAGAGGTTGCCTCTCCTCTGGAATAAACTTCCAGTACAGGTGTTACGAAAGAAGATACTGCCAGCACAGCTGTATGGAATTTTGTAAATAATTATATGTCATTGGTGAATATTGAAATGATTTGTGTAAGATGCTTGTGTTACAACTGTATTAGAACTGTATGTTATGTGTATATCAACTTGTTTGTACAGACGTGTGTTGAAAAGGTTTTGCAAAATGCTTGTGTTTAAAATGGATCCACAGTGTGCCCTACTGGAAAAGAACAGAAATGTACATGCACTACTGTAAATATGTAGATGTATATATTCTAACAGTGGAAACTGGGACACAGTAGGTTAATCTCAGTCTAATAAATTTCAGAAAAATAGCTGAAATTAAATTACTTTATGCCAGTCATGAGACACAATGTCTAAAACTAGGGAACTTTCTGTATTTTCTTGGAAGTGTTTTATTGTTTTATGACTTCCAGCATCTATCAGAGATCTGAGAAAAAGCCCTTGTCTATATATTTTCACAAGTAGATGCTAAATACTGCCAGATTCCAGCAGTAGGGGTTTCACCTGGGATAGAATCAGATGACAAGAAATGATGTCATTCTGCAAGTTATCCCAGCGGTAATATTTGAGATATTAATTTAAGGAGTCTGTGAGACAGGGAGAGCGTTCTGTAGTCTGTCTTGGACCTGACAAGAAGACTCATTCACCACACATTTGCCTTGCTTTGTAAGTAAGTTAACTAGGGATTAGTAATTATCTTAGATTTAGTCAGGAATATAGTGAAGCATAGGATGTTTTTCCTCATTTATTTGAGGCTGTCCTGCAATGTTGTTTTAAATATTTCCTGTGATTATGAACTCTGATTTCACTGTAGATATATATTTAGCATTATCTTGTTCTTTTATTATATATTATTGAGTACATTTAACTATTTCATTGTGGCTGATCTGTGTAGAGATATTTAAGTTCTGACAGTACTTGCATATTTATTTGGTGACACTGTGGGCCACTCCTAATAACCTTGTTCTTGGTCAGACTACCATTTATATTAATAGTAACATTACACAGTAAGATTGGATGCTCTTTGTTAAGGGCCTTAAAGTAGGTGATAAGGAGCTGGATGGTGGCAGGGATAACTGCATTATAGTCTGGGCAAAAAGGGGCATAGCTAGTAAACCTGTGCCAGCTTTTCCTAGGTATGGGTGTGTGCATAAATCAAACCTCAAAGAGTGTGTGTGTCAACTACTTGGGAAGAGACACGAAGCACTGGTTGGACAGGGAGGGTGCTGGAGGTCTTGGCTTGGCCACTCAACTGAGATCTGAACTATATAGCTGTGCCAGTGGGGAGTCTTACTGGATATCTTGAGAAAGAGGGAGAAACCAGCCCCGGACTGACTGTGGTCCCTGTATGCTTTTAAGGGAAATTGCACTTGATGCAGAGAGCTGCATTGAGAAATACTGTGGGTATACTTTTAATCCTCTCAATGTATGTCCCCTACTGGTGGCAGTGGTGAGGATTGAGGGTCCTTGATTACTGTTCTACTGGTGGGTCATCACATTAATTAACAGAGCTCTTCATTAAACCCTTTTTAAGTGTAACTTGGAGGATTGGATGTGAACCTGCAAATTCACCCAAGGGGTTTCACCTGTATCTTGGATAGGGGCAGTCAGTGCTGATTTAGATCTACTAATAACATAGACCATATCTCTAGACCCTTAAGGGAACAAGAGTTGAACTTGGCTAGGCTTGTAAGGGCCCTGTGATCATTAGCCGAGTAACCTCCTTTGAACCTATGAAGCTATTGGTTCTTCCTCCAGCATGTTGCATTGCATAATATATCTAAGGGTATACCAACTGAGGCATCAACCATGGTGGTGGTTGACATTCTGTGCCAGTGTAGAGTCCTCCACTTGGAATGGGGGACCAGTGTGGAGTCTTCCACTTGGAATGGAAGAATGTTTTTCACCCCAGCCAGAGATGCCAGGAAGTCCTCCATGCATATAAGAAATGACTGTATAGGTGGACTCAACACCTATGGCCAGCCATTTTGGTACTTTTTTTGTCTTGGTGGGGGCATATTCACCCATTTTGGTGACCCTCCAATGTGCTGGATCTTGTGATCTCTCATAGCCACTGATCATGTTTTCCTTTGCAACAAGATTCCTTTGTACATGGTTGTAGAATGCCTGGTCAATTTTGTCTGTTAGGAGGATCCACCAGCCATGTTCAAGGATGGCTTGCAGTAAGATGTCCATCTGTGGCAGGAAGAAATTCTCCATTATTTTCCTTTCTATGGGAAACATCTTCCTCTGTATACATGAGGACAGAGTATGTTAAGCTGCTGGCCTGGGATGTTTGCCACAACCACATTACAATACCCACCCCATAGTCCACAGGTAGCAAAGACTGTGCAACACTGAAACCATAC
The DNA here is from genome assembly GCF_019279795.1 of Protopterus annectens. NCBI lineage: Eukaryota > Metazoa > Chordata > Ceratodontiformes > Protopteridae > Protopterus > Protopterus annectens. The sequence goes on along the minus strand of NC_056725.1, from coordinate 1,699,822,554 downwards.
AAATGCACAGTTCACACCTAAATGTCACTGCCATAGGGCTGCTGTCTGTAGCCAGATGCAAGAGTGTGCCCACCACACCAAAATGAGCAGCATTTACCTGTGAAACCTGCCTTGGTAGTGTAAGTGGATCTCTGAATCCATATGTGTTCTGCATAACATGACCCCACAGAACCATACATAAAGCCTCCATAAAGCATATGGTTGGCTAAAGCCATGGTCCCCTCTAGTCTGCCTGTCCACCTTAGTGGTGGTATGCAGTATCTGATACTTTTGTACCTGTATGCCTTTTGATGCCTCTCACCTTCCTCGTAACAAACAGTTTTAAAATAACCACTGGTATATTGATGACAATGCCATTGTCTACTGTTGTGTACTCCTTGGCCTTTGTAATTGTACACCACAACATGAAGTTGAGGCCCATTGCAAGTCATCCTCGTGTATGTCTTTGCAACCCCTGTGATGGTTCCCAGACTGAGTGGGATGCATATGTCAGTAAGATCCCTCCACAGGCCAGAACATAATGTTACCGATTTATTGAACCTCAATCCATAAATTAGCATTGGAATCACCACCATGTACTACGAAGAGACAAATATTGGAAAGCAGTCACCTGTTCAGGAAGCAAAAGTAGAGAAGAACAGTTTGAAATATAATTCCCCTCGCCTATATTTTGAGGTTGATTGTCATCCAGTTATACTAATACTGAACAAAGGCTGCACTATGAACCTCATACTTAATAGTGCACCTGCATGAATAGCTGCCAGTTGCACTGTGCATGTGTAAGTGGCTCACTCATCCCAATGAGTGTGTGGATATATTAAACATTTGTGATGGCCTCTAGAGATGCTAAAAAGCAATAATGTTTTCTACTGGCTACACTCAAGCATATCATCATGACATTATAAGGTGAATGTCTGGTGTTGTTTTGCCAGGACAGTGACTGCTGCAATCGGTATTACCCAATCAGGTGAGCATTACTGGCACCATTACCATGACCTGAAGAGATGTCACCTTGACCATCTTCACCAGAGAGAAAAAGATATTATGGAGAGTGTTCCTAAGTTAATCACTAAAAACACATGACATGTGCATTTTATTTAAATATAGTAATAATGTCCAGGCCAATTGCAATATATATGACTCATATACATTTAAATTTTCTTTTATGTATTTCATATCCTGAGCAGATAGAAGACAACTGTTTCAGCAGTTAAAGGTGTATGAAAGGTGTTTCAAAATAAAGGGGTGAGTATATACTGATAATAGTTTATTATATAGTTACTATAACAACAGATTTGTGTAATAGTATGCTGCTGTTAGTAATGACAATCACTCCCACCAGGATACATGAGCACTGAACAAGCAGACTGCTTTGTTGTCCCAACTACCTAACCTGTGCGAGGTATCAATGCTATCATGGTAAAGATTATATACTTGCTACAGCTTCTCCCTTCAGCATGCCATGTGCCATTCTGTACCACACACCTGTGGCTTTGGCCCCATATATTGCTAAGTCTTCTGCCATAGCCTGTCACTCACTGCAGAATTTATTGTTAATTAATTTGTATGGGGGCTGATACTCTCATAACACCCTGTACCTCATGTTTCAAATGTGGAGTGGGTCAGGAGGCACTATCCCTTTTCAAGTGAAATTTCTGACAAATACATTACCTGGGCAGATGGGCAAAAATAATTTATCCTGGAATTCTTATCTGTGGATTTTTTTGCCATCAAATTCTTTAATTAATTGAATTCTGCCATGCTACTTGCTTCCTATTATACTGTTAATTATGCTTTTGTGACATTTCTCTACTTTGAGCATGAGAATTAGCCTGGGTGTGGTTATGCAAATGAAGTTTCTGAATCCTAGGAAGAATGTATTATCTCTTACTCATAAGTTCATAGATTAGTACTAAGTTAACTGCCCTTGCGAGCCATTTTAAGCTTAGCCAATTACCCCTTGCAAGACTCAAACCCTGCACCTTGTGTTTATAAGGCAAACACCTTAACCATTAGGCCACCCACCAGGCTTTTAATTGTGAAGTCATTTTAGCAAATCTACTTTTATTTTTCCTATGTGCCTTTTCCCCCTTGACCTACCAACCATCAGATCTCCCCCTGTGGAATTCAAGCACATTCCTTTCCCAGCAGTAGGAAACCCCAGGCCTGCTAGAGTGACAGCCCCCCAGAAAGTTCATCATTTGGGAGTTCATGCTTTCAGTAGCATTTAGACAGTATACATTTATTCCCTGACATAAAGGTAATTTAACTAGAAACTTACTAAATAAATTCCTAGATTTTGTCTAGGGAGAATGCATCACATTGCTGATTTTACTAGCATTACAAGCCAAGATGATTTCACTTTCTTGGAGACATCCAAGAAGTTGGCATCAGCTAATTTCTGAAGACATTGGTAGGTATGGGTATTTAGCTGTCTATGGATGGTATATATTGTACATACTGTTGTACTCCTTTAAACATTCATCACAGATCTCATAGCTTAATCTGCCATATAGTCTTTTCTCTTTCCCATCATCCTACCCAGTAGCTACAGCTTTTCCATCAACCCTTCAGGATGAAAAGTTCACTTCACCAACACCAGCCTCACGGAAATTAGCTCTAGTAATCACCAAACTGCCTAACTCTTCTATAGTTTACAACATAATTAAATTACTTGTACAGTACACACAATAAGCTTGATTTCTCTACCTAGATCTTATAGGAGTAATTCAAATGTTAGTTGTATGACACATTAAGAAGCTAGTCCAATTCTCAACACAGGCAGTTGTAGAAGCAACTGTACCATTTTATTTGCCTTTAATGCATTCAGAATTATAAAATGTAGAAGCCCTTTCACAAAGATTTTATCACCAATCTGAATTTCACAGTGCAAACATTAACAAATAATAGACTTGTTCTGAAACTATAGAGGCTTCATTTCCAACATCCTCAAAGTCTCAAACTGACTATTAGGGACTATCCAGGCAAACATAATTCTTGGCCATCTAACTTTAATTGCATGGTATTACAAATTTAATTATTTAGCCGTTAGACAAAAATCTACACATTTTATTTCACTTTCAGAAATACTATAACTGTCATTAGAGTACTCCATTCCTTTATCTAAATATAAAGAACCAGATGTCTATCCATTTCTCATATTTCTACCATTAAAATAATTCACCAAAGGCCATGTGCTATACTTATGCAAAATATTCCACTGTAGCATATTAATGGGACATTTAGCATACTGAAACCTGCAAATGCATCAGTTATAAATGAACAAATGCCTAGCAGAATTCTATTAATTAATTACCACTGAGGTTTTACCTAATCTGCTCAATGCCTGTATCATTGCTTTGAAAAGTGCTAAACCTGAACTGTTTATAAAACAGCAAACCTTCATTTATTTTTAAGACTTGCCTGAACACACACTCCCCATTGTGGGTCATGGAGACCTATTACTTTGCTTAGCATAACCTTTACCATTTTAGAGTAACATACAAAGCCAGACTAATACCTCTGTTATAAGAGGAAATGCAATTGTATCAGTGCATTTTCACACATAGCAAGCAGACTGTAGGATAATAAAAAAGCCATTATATGTTACAAATTCAAAGTCTCATAAGAACACTTTCATAGCCTTAAGGCTAAACACAAAAAAAATCTAGTATTACAAGGCATTTATTTAAGTATTTAAAGCATATAGTTTAATCAAGTCTTGCATCAATGCACTTGGTAACAAATACAACATACAATATACAACATGCATGTCTATAACATGGTTATTATATTCTTGGTAATATCCAAGCAATTAGGAGTACAAAGTAGGGAAGTCCTTTAATACTACATGTATTTGCCATAAGAGTAAAAACTTTGATACAAATAAATCACCTCACATATACAGAACTGCCACAACATTTCCTTGAATCCATAAAAATTAGAAGTCTTTGTGAATTAGGTTATTGCTGCTTACTAATTCAGAAGCTTGAGTGATTCACATTTGATTACTAAATTATGACTGTCAAGTCCATTCCAGAGATTCAAAAAGACTTACCATGATGTGGAAACCTTATCTTGAAAGGTTTTAACTTTGCAGTAAGCCTTTCCAATTCAGAGATAGTGCTACCACTATGATTTTCCTCTTGTGGAGGCCTTAGCACAAAAAGAGTTGCCACTGTGGTAGGTGATTGCTAATTCAGCAGTCCAGTCGTGGTGTTGTTAATGCTAATTAGCCATATGCTCGGCCAGAAATGTTTGTGGCTCTAGAGTAATTACATGTTAATTTTTATCTTGGAGGAAAAAGTGAATGCCATCTTTTGACGGCACTTACCCACTCACTCCTAAGGGACTATTCATGATACAGGTAAGTACAGTGGAGCTGTAATAGTGTGTGTGTGTGTGTGTGTGTGTGTGTGTGTGTGTGTGTGTGCGTGTGTGTGTGTGTGTGTGTGTGTGCGTGTGTGTGTGTGTGTGTGTGCGTGTGTGTGTGTGTGTGTGTGTGTGTGTGTGTGTGTGTGTGTGTGTGTGTGTGTGTGTGTGTGTGTGTGTGTGTGTGTGTGTGTGTGTGTGTGTGTGTGTGTGTGTGTGTGTGTGTGTGTGTGTGTGTGTGTGTGTGTGTGTGTGTGTGTGTGTGTGTGTGTGTGTGTGTGTGTGTGTGTGTGTGCGCATATATGAGGTGTCTAGCACAGTGATCATTTCAATGACTTGGTGATGAGCTGTTAATGAAGAGTTTCTCTGTACAGATTTACTATGTCTCTGAATCAGAGATTCTTCTTCACACTAATTGACAAACCTACATTGGCCAATTCACATGGTGGAGGGGATGCCTCTGAATCCCAAGCCGTGTAGTAATAGTACGACAAGCCAAAGATCAGTTATCCAGCTATGTTCTGAAAATGAGAACAAGTTAGAAAACAAAATTATAGCTCACCCACACTTGACTCTTCTCCTTGACCTATTACGGAGTTAGTACTACTGTACTATATTATGGACAAAGTCTAAGGACTGTCAAAATTATCATCCTCCAAAAATGTATCCAAATTGTACACAGTAAAGCATCATCTCATATTAATAAAGCAGTGTTTTCCTCCATGTCTTGTTTCATGGGTATTTCATAAAATCAAACAGTGAAGAATATGCCGACACTATCACAACAGGTCCATAAACTTGGGACAGTAAAGAATGACAAACTTCATATCATACAATAAAGTCACAATAGTAAGACTTACACTTCACTGGTTGACCTGTACATATGAAGCTGAATGGAAAGTTCTACATCTTCTCTTGTTCAGTTCTTTTTTTCTACAGACCAACAATTCTATGAATAATCTTTATCATTAAACATATAAAAAGAGAATATGACTCAAGTTTTCTGCAAAATCACATAACAACATAAAACTCAACTTGGGTAGCATATAAAAATAAAAAAAATAATTCAGTTTCTATCCTAAAACACTGGATACTCTTAACCTTCAAGAAGTATTATAATTGTTTTTTGGTCCCCTCAGACCTCATTGCTACTGGCCTGGCCACCAGTACCTAATAAACATGCTTGGTCTATCAGCTATGCTCCACTCCCTTGACTTACTCCATTTTTTCTTAGGTAAGTTATAGATCCTGGGAGTGTTGGATGCCCTGGAGAATCAACTCATCTGTGCATCTGTCCAGGGGGTGGTGCAACATTTTATGATCTACCCACTTCTTTTTCCCCAACCAACATGCTAGTTGTTATGTCTGAGGGCAACTCCTCTCTTTGTACCAAATCCCTCATATGGAGTGTATCAATGAGCATCCTCCCTACTGGCATGGGCATACCCATTCTGTCTCTGCCTCTCCATCAGTCACCGAAGCCAGTAATCGAACCTGGGGCAGTTGGGTCATAGACAGGGCTTTGTCTTTCTATTCTACCTGAGTAGCTCAAGAAGTAGTATTATTGTATGCACCTGGGTGGGCAATCATAGTTGTTTTATTTTAAGTTGTAAAGCTTTATGAACCACACATTTTGCTCAGTTTACCTGATAGTGCCCTTTTCTCTGCCTAATCCAAGCCCATTATTATCCATATAAGTTCATCCATGCTAGGAAACCTTCTTGGATTTCCATTTTTTTTTTTTATTGACTTTTTGCTAATAAAGAAATTGTAAATAGCAGCAGACATTTATATTCTGTCAAAAGATCTGGTCTAGCTGTACCCAGGATTAATAATTCTGGTTACAGATCTACATTACATCAAAAAATGAGCTTAATAGGTTCTATAAATCCTTCCTACATATCTCTAGCAAAGGACAAGCCTGAAATTATGTAACGTTTCCCAAATTTCACCCATTTTGCATCTCAAACAACCATCATCTACCCCTGAAAATATTTTTACAGTCTAGCAGAACTACAAAAATAGCAATGGAGACATCTTTGGATGAATTTCTGTGGGAGATTGTGATGCCCCAGCACTGGCCCAGTAATCAAGGAGCCTCAGTCCTCACCACTGGCAACACTGGGGGATGTACACCCTGGGAGGATGACAAGTACACACACAGTAAAGTGCAATTTCCCTTAAGAGCTACAGAGACCACAGTCAGTCTGGGGCTGGTTTCTCCCTCTTTCTCAAGATCTCCAATAAGACTCCCCACTGGCACAGCTATAGAGTTGAGGTCTCAGCTGAGTGGCCAAGCCAAGACCTCCAGCACCCTCTCTGTCCAACCAGTGCTTCGTGTCCCTGCCCAAGTATCTGACACACACTCTTTGAGATTTGATTCATATACAAACATAACTCACACCTGGGAAAGGCTGACACAGCTTTACTAGCTATGCTCCCTTTTGCCCAGACTATACAGTAGTTATCACTGCCACCAGCCAATTCTTTATCAGCTACTTTAAGGCGCTTAACAAAGGGTGTCCAATCACACTGTGTAATGTTACTATTAATCCAAATGGTAGTTTTAACAAGGGCAAGGCTATTAGGAGTGACCTGCACAATGTCCCAAATAAATATGCAAGTACTCTAGGTGCTTAAATATGTCTCACAAATATCACCCACAATGAAAGTTTTAAATATATTTAATAATAAATAATGAAAGAAGAAGAAAATACTCAGTAAATCATCACAATAACTTCTGAGCTCAAAATCACAGAAAATATTTAAAACAACATTGGAGGACAGTCTCAAATAAATAATGAAAACAACCATGTTAGTCTTCACTATATTCTTAACTGTATCTAAGAGAAATTACTGCACCCCAGTTAACTTACTTACATAGTCAGGCAAGACAGATGTGGTGAGTGGGTTTTTTCCCAGCTGATGATGTCAGGTCAAAGTCAAAGCCCAGGATTCAGCAAGCTCTGCATGGTGTGCAGGAATAGTGTAAGAGCTGCTGCACGCAATATGGCCGACGAGCGATCCAGAAATGAGCTCCCAGGATGTGCATGAGTGCTCCTACACTATTCCTGCATGGAAACCACTGCTCTATCCTAATTACCCCCATTTTCTGGTGAAAAACATGCAAATGAGGTGAATTAGTGATCCAGGAAGCTGGTAGTCGTCTGTGCAGGAATAGTGTAACCTCCAGAAATGTATTCTGTTACTAACCGAATACATTTCTGAAAATTGCAAAACAGAGGCATGACAGCTCCAAAGAAAGCATGTATATGGCCATTGGCATGGGAAATAGTTGCAAAATTATAAAAAATAACTTTTTTTTGGCCGTTTTTGGCCCGAAAATAAGAAAAAAAGTTGGAAATAAACTTTTCAACCCAAATCAGCATTTTGTCATGATAGTCAATGGCATGCATAAGACAAAAATACAAGGGGATAGTGGTTGCTAAGGGGGAAGGCTCAGTGTGAGTGTGGTAGCTATGAATTAGCATTCTGTTTTATGCAAATGAGGGGATTGATAGTGAATCACAGATTTCCTCTCAGTGTTAGCTTGCACCCAACTGTGTAGGTGCAGCAACACCATGGTATAAGAGGTAGATGAGCTCATAAGGGGGAGTGTCATGCATGCTGTAAGCCTATTGGAGCTCTGTGGCCCGTGTTTGCCCTTAGCTAAGCACAGCTAAGGAAGGGGGGGGTGTCTGAGGCTGCCTAGCAGTGTTTACATTGCCTAAACGGGTGTGCACACCACACACAGGGTTTTAAACAAACAAACAAAAAAAAAACAGGAAATAGCAGCTCTGTTCACATCTGAGCCCTGGGTATGCACAGCGTTCCTTGGGGCTTAAACCGGAAAGCAATGGGAAGGGAAATCAGCAATAGGAAGGCAATCAAAAAGAACTAGCATAGCTGACAGGTGAAATCTATCAGAATCAGCCAATTACACAGGCAGCAGCCCAGCCCAGCACACTATAATACACTATGCAAACACCTTTCACTCTGATTTTCCCCGCAAACTCTGCACCACCGGTGTACACAGACGGGGACATTTTACCTGACAATACTAACAAAATGTTAGGGGCTGCTGTTGCGCTCATAGATCAATATGTGGAACAGACTGAGGGTGGTGAGGATGTGAATGCTGATGACCAAACAACCACAGTGTGGAGGAGGAGAAGAGTGTATAGACCCAGGGTAACCTACCAGGGGCTACATGAGTTGGAGATATTGGAGCACTATAGAATGGACAGGGACATTTTACAGCAAATTGTTGAGCTGTGCCGGCCACGCCTCACATACAGAACCAACAGATGGGAACCCATCCCAGTGGATACCAAGGTATGTGTAGGGTTAAGAATACTAGCTACAGGTACCTTCCAAAGGCCAACTGGGGATATCAAGGGGATCACACAGGCATCAGCATCCAGGGAAATTCACCAGTTCCTGGATGCCATGTCAGCACATGCCGGTGAGCACATATATTTCCTCAACACCCGTGAGGCGTTGACCAGTAATATGCATCTCTTCCACCAAATAGCAGAATACCCCAAGGTAGTAGGTGCTATAGACTGCATGCACATACACATCAAAGCACCACCCAGTGAGTTGGGTAGGGTCTACATAAACTGCAAGGGCTTCCCCTCCATCAACTGCCAGGTCGTGTGCAATGCCCAGGGCATTATCTTGAATGTGTGCGCTGGCAGCCCTGGAAGCTATCACAACTCCCACATCTGGCATATAACACAGCTGTACCAGAAATTTGCCAGTGGGGACATCCCATATGGCCACCTAGTGGGGGATGCTGGTTACACACTGGAGCCATGGCTGATGACACCCATCAGACATGCACACACACCCGAACAAAAACTCTGTAATGAGGCATTCTGCCAAACTAGAATCATAACAGAGCATGTGTTTGGGATGCTCAAGTCATGGTTCCAGTGCCTGGACATATCTGGTGGAGCCTTGCAGTACTCTGTAGCTATGTGTACACAAAGTTTCATTGTATGTGCCATGCTACACAATATGATCCTGCAGAAACAGCTGCAGCAGGAACAGCACAGGGCAGGGCAACACAGCCTCCCACCATTGCCAAGGCCATCACAGGCACAGAGGGGATTGGAGGAGGAACAACCTGAGCCTGCCCATGTAGGCAGAAGGAGGTGTGCCCAGTATGCCCAGGCTTTGGCAAAGAGGCAACGCATAGCACATATACTGACATGGTATTGACCCAGGGAATGACACCTCTCTCTGACTCACACATACAGTAAAAGGGATGCCAAACATGACACTAGCTGTGCTTTACCATGTATAGGTAGTGTACTATGTGCATCCGACATAGTCAGCCCTCCAGCACCATCCTCAATACTGGCACAGCCACAAGGTAAGTTACTCTGCCTATCAATTGCTGAATGGAGTAGTATGTTCTGCTAGATGTATCTATGGCACGGATGTGAGCATGCAAGGGGATCGGGTGGCTGAATGGGATGGCAGCAGATAGTGGACATGTATATATGGGCAGCATGAAATCCATAACAAATACTGGTGTCAACAAAGTAGGCAGTACTAGAAATGGTGACACTTCTCACTGCAGTACATGTCGTGGCCCAAATGTGTGTCCATAGGACACACACATGCATGTCAGTGAGGCTCACATACCCAACACCAGCCTCAGCCAGCAGGACAGGTGTAGATGACTATAAAGAAAGGCTGTGCTAAGGCCTCCAATTGATGGCAATGGTGAACAGACCCCCTCCAGACCTTCATAGACAGACTACAACAGGTCTGGCAGTTGTATGTTAGTTCTGAAGGGTAAGAAATTTGAAACTGAAATGTAGGTCAATAAAACCTAAGATCTGTACTCTACTGATATGCGTCTAGTCTGCATGATAGGTCAGAATACAAAACGAAATGGAAGTCAACAGAGTACTTGAAATACCAGCACAGTCACAACAAATGTTTTCAATTGTCAGGTGTGCCCCCCTCCCCCCACAATCCTCTGTAGAAATTCAGTAACATGTACGTGTGGGTTTAATACCAGTGGAGCACAGATTACCTGAGCTGGTCCAATTTACAGGATAGATTGTTGCATGTGTACAATATGCAGGGGTCTGTGTGTTAGGTTGCTGTGTGTTCTATAGTGTGCGGAAGTAGTCAGCATGTAGGCATGAAGGGTTGTGTCTCAGTGGCCTATGGCCAGTACTGTTGATGACAGGACCATGTTCTGACAACTGCAGTGCCAACCACAATGCATCTCTGCAAAGCTAATTCAGCAGTCATCCATACTTACTGTCCATATGTCAATATCTGTCACCATATGAAAGATGGACATGCCATGAATGTGGGCCCAGACATACACACAGTACACAGGTGGAAGTACCCTAGACAGAGTACATAAAATGTAACTGTCAACTGCACACACCTTTGGCATTGTACATACAGGTTAGCAGCACATTAGTTGTCTGTGTAATATGGAATACTGATGTAGTCTGGCCAATCACTGGCAGACCACAAAAGGCACAGTTATTTACTAATGAGAGACTGTTTATGTCTCCGCACAAGGCAGCATAATGGGAATGTTCCAAGTATATCTGAGAGTCAGCTGCAAGAAGCTTCCTTATCACACATGCACTCAGCTCACCCCACTATCAGCCACAGGTTTATCACAGGTCATATCCCTGCTGTTGGGAATGAGTACAGTATGACCCCCACTTCTGTATGGGAATACCCACAGAATGCAGCATGCTGAAGAGGTGTCCCATGCAGGTGTGTCCCTAGCTGTAAGCAGCACACTGCCAGCATCAAGACCAATGGATTAATATAGACAGGAATTATTGCCATTAACACCTCACACACTTACCCTGTCACCCTAGGGGAATCTAGTGGCTTGCAGCCTGGGAATGTAGGAGTGATAGAATGCACTGGCCTGCTACAGATGGCCCGCGTCACTACAAAATGCCCTACAGTCCTCTGTCAAAGGCCTCTGCCTCACCCATACTACCAATGTACGTTATCTCATGGGGTTCCAACTAACAACAAAGCACAGTCCACAAAACACAAATGAAGACCATGTTGACAAATCCCAGTAGCATGCCCACCATGTCCTACTGCATGAACTGTGGACCAACCCCTGAATACTGCTGGGATGAAGGCACAACTATAGGGATAATTCTCAGATATCACTCGCATAATGTTAGGAAGAGGATAGAATAACAGAGTGTGGGGGTATAGAAGCATGGACGTCATGGAGTGTGTGAAGTCTAAAACTCTGATGTGTGCCCATACTACCCCTGCATGCAAACCCAATAATGGGTGGCTACAAACCTGCTTGTAAACCACAATGTGAAGGGGAACTGACCAGATATATGACCCCTTCCTCTGGGTAACATGGGTGAATCTGTACAGCTGAGAGGTATGGCCACAGCAGGATATGGCCATTCTGTTATGTTGACATATGTACAAGCAGGGGATCCTCAGCCACCACATTACCAAGGTGCTGGACCATTTACACAGACCCATCAGCAAGTGTCTGCAGCTACCCCTCCAGAATGGTATGAGTGTGCAAGAATATGTAGGCTGCAGACCACAATACTGGGCAAAGCTTCATTCATCTTGTATTTCCCGGAAAATAACTGAGCAAATAAGTATATCTGTGAGTAGTTGGTAACATAATACAACACAGTATAAAACAGTACATACGTCTGAATATCTCTGCTAAAACCAACAATGTAACACAAGCAGCACAGTCACAATAGCTACAGTATCCCACTATCTTTCGCCCATTTTGACTCCATATTGTCAACCTATCTACAGATATCCTGCAGAAATAGGTCACTAGCTGTAGGTGTGGAACACCAAATCCTGGACTGGAATACAACCTACCTGGAATGGATTCACACACTCAGTACAGAAGGTCATATTGGGCATGCTCCTACACTTAGAGAAATGAAGCCCATGTCTGACAACAACAGTGGATTATACATATCTGTCAGTCGCAGATGTCTGTGCACACACACCACATTGCACACCATTCATGCTTTGCACACACACTGGATAGGAATACTCACACATATCCAAGGCCAGCACACTATAATATGTCAAACATACACACACACAGATGTGGGGAAGAGAGGGACAAACAGTGACAGAGAGATTTCCATCATGAGGCCTGTCTCACCCACCACACATCCAATTGGCCAATATCACATGATGTGCCAATATCAATCACTGCAGACATAGCTTTTGCTATCCCTCAGCCCTATAGTGGCTGTGGTGCTTGTGATAACAGTGTAACATGATAGTACAAATCAGTATTCATCTAACATTTGTATACCAAGTCCTGTCAAATGAGAAGTTGTGTGTGAATGAGTGTTGTATGCGTGTTTCCAGAGGAATGGTTTATGGCCCATTCACACACACTGCACTTCCCATAGCCAAAGTTAGCACTCATGCTGATGTCAGTCACCTTGAAATAATGCTCTGGCCAAGTCTCAGCCTCATATGCTCCATGGCACTTGTGATAACTGCATAATGCTATAGTGTAACATACTAGTTAGGTAAGAGCTCTAATCCCAGACATGGCAACTGTGTGTTTTTGTGTGTGAGACTGTGTGCATCTTTGAAACACCTGATATTATGGCCATTCACACTTACTACTCTCCCCTTACCCCTCCTTTAGCACTGATGCTGATGTTAGTCACCTTCAAAGATACCTGTGAAGAGCTCTCCAGCATGTAAGCTCCACAGTGTGTGCCATAAATGCAGAATAATGTAGTCACAGTAATTACACAGGTATGGGCTTGAATCTCATCTGTGGAAAGTGCTTGTGTGTGTACATATGTATGTGCATACCTCAAAGATTTTTGCCTCATTTACACCCAGTACTCATCTCAGAGCCTGACTTTAGCAGTCCTGCAGATATCATCCACCTTAGAAGTACCAGTTGCCAACCTAAACCATGTCAGGTCAGTGGTGCACGTGGTAAATGTGTAACATAATGGTCCGTAAAGATTGTTACATAGAGGTTTGAACCTCACCCCTGGCAAATGTAAATGTGTGCTTAAGGTAAAGTTATTCTTGGAATCTCTCACCCACTATATTGCCCAATGCCAGTATTTACAATGGCTGGTGATGTTCCCCACCTTAGAAGTACCTTGGGACAACATCCATCCTATAAGCTCTGTGGTATGTGTGACAAATGTGGTACACTATAGTAGCAATACATAGCTAGGTAGGGATTTGAATCTCAGTATTGGCATCAGTATCCTGTGTGGAGGTTGCTGCGATTGTGTAATAACAGGATCCATTGTGGGATTGGATTTGTTAAATAATTATGTTGAGGACCTAGTATATGCCACAATGTCGACCTTACAAGCAGATGTCAAATACCAGAGAGGCTGGTGTAGACAATCCATAGCCCTACATGTGACATTATGGATTGATGAACAATATAGGCAACCCTTCTATTACTCAGAGAACACTCTCCACCCATGTCTCATACCAAACACACTTGGCTAGGCAACAGCCACTATACTGGTAGTTCCCCGCATATTGCCTCACATATAGTAACCACAGTGTGATTGCAGTGGACTACATACCTGTTGACCATCACAGTGCCACTGACATCAGAAAGTACTGTGATGTGTTGCATCTCCTGACTGTGTGTTATCCAGCAAGTAAAAGGACATGGCACACTGTTCCATCCCCACAGTAGGCAAATAAATGCTTACAGCAGCCCTTTTGCTATGTTCCCCACTGGATGCCTGCAACAACTGTAGAGTCTGAAAATGTAACCCACAGAGGGAATACCATGCCTTATACACGTCCTGTATGGACAGACACCACTAACTCCACTGAATACCTGTATCATGCTGTCAATGTAGGTGCAAGCATGACCTCAGTTCCATAGCCAGGTCTCACCAAATGAGGTCAGGAATCCTACATCAGAATATAACAGTCTGTCCACACAACATGCCCCAGAGACCTCAAGTACACTTCCATATGTCAAAGAACATGTGTGTGGGACATGTGCATAACCCAGACACTGTCCATGTTATGGAATATAGATCACCTACATGGCAAGCAGTGCACATCACTTGCCACCCACAATAGTAACCCAGATGAGTGGTTGGTGAATACAATACCCACCCCTGGAAACCACTCCATGGACTACACCCCTGAGACACACAGGAGACTATTGTCATGTGGCCTGATGCCAAGGTATTCCCTTTGCCTAGCCTTGTACAGCCTTCAGGACCATTCACCTACTACACACCTGTGAAGCAACAAACCTATGCATCTCCATACTGGCAAGTGTGTGTGTGTGTGTGTGTGTGTGTGTGTGTGTGTGTGTGTGTGTGTGTGTGTGTGTGTGATTAATGATTTTGAAGCCATTCAGACTCACTACTCTTCCTATTGCCCTACTTTAGCATGCCTGCTGATGTCTTTCACCTTGAAATAACCCTTTGGCCATGTTTCAGCCATATAAGCTCTGTGGCATTTGCGATAGCTGCATAATACTATAATATAGCAAACAAATTAGGTAGGAGTTCTAATCCTGATCCTACCAACTGTGATTTTGTGTGTGTGTGTGTGTGTGTGTGTGTGTGTGTGTGTGTGTGTGTGTGTGTGTGTGTGTGTGTGTGTGTGTGTGTCTTCGATGACACCTGATTTTGTGGACATTCACGCTTACTACACTTCCCTTACCCTTCCTTTAGCACTGTTTCTGATGTTACTCACCTTCAAAGATACAGTTGGACAACTATCCAACATGGAAGCTTCGTGGCATGTGCAAAAACTGTGTAACACTGTAATAGCAATACATAGTCAGGTAGGGGTTTGAAACTCAGTACTATTAAGTGTGTGTGTCATTAGTATCCTGTGAGGATGTTGGGGTGATTGTGTAATGACAGGATCCATTGCAGTGTGGGTTTTGCTACATCATTATATTGAGGACCTATATGTTCCAATGTCCACATTACAAGGCCAACAGTTTTCAAACACTGTAGAGGTTGTTGTAGACAATCCACAGCCATAACTGTGTACAGCCATGTGCAATTACTATGTGACAGTATGGATTAGTAAACAATATAGGCAACCATTATAATGCCCAGGTACAACTCTCCACTCACGGATCATACACAAACATGGTTGGCTCTTACTCCCTTCCTTTCTTACTTTGCCTCTGTCTCTCTCTCTCTCTCTCTCTCTCTCTCTCTCCCTCTCTGGTGGATGTGGAAAAGTACATCTGTTTTGCATAGGCAGCAGCTTGAGTTTTGTAAGTAATGCTAATGATCAGCTGATGGCCAATGCATGAATTGCAGTCCCCCACTTGTTAATTGCTTGTGGAACAGCTGTGGCATCATTCCTATAGCCAATTGCATGGAAACACACTCCTGTAACTACACACTTCATGTGGGTGTTGGCCCTTTTCCTTCACTGTGAGCAGGACTTGATGTGGGTGTCTGACAAACAACATCACAGAGGATAGTTGGAAATACCTCTTACAACATACACTGTGGAGACAGGCCAACACACAGGAGGGGGATGTTCCAGATATGGGGACAGAATGTAAGTATTGCTGTTCTACATTTAAAGTAATATTGGTTTAACAGGGTTTGTATGGATATGGTTGTTCTACATGATTTAAAGTCTGGCAAGACAGTGTTATGTGGTTGAGGAAACTCTCACCTGTAGGGTTATCTGCAGACTGGCCAGAGTTTGGAGTCTTACACGTGGTATGTTATTCACACATTTCCTATCTTTAGAAATGCAGTGGCATACTCTGATGATTGCAGTCAGTACATGGTGACATCCATGTGAGTTACTGACTTCATATCCCTCAGAAGAGATATGTCACAACAAACTCTGTTACACCAGGAACTTTCTCAGCTTATCACAGCAATATGTCAATACTGGCCCAGTGTTTGTTTCTCTGTCCCCCAAATCTGTAACCCTATGTCCATATGTCATGCAGTAAGAGGTGCATATGTATAGTATGTCCTTATTTACTGACATCATGCCTGATAACAAGAACGTGAGATATCAGACTGCTAGACATATTATGTATAGTAGGCCTTATATTTGAGGACAAAACCTGGACATTCTGTTGTAGTCTGCACAGTAGTGAGGTCTGTGTACTTATGGTGATTGTTGACAGAGTGTATACTGTGTATATGTTACTTGGCCTGTGTACACTGTTGTAAATGTCATTGTTATTGGTCCTGATCTATCTGACGTTGCATGCTGCTCCAGTTTACGGTACCCTATCAGTGTACATGTTTGTAAGGCCAGACTAAGAAATGTCCCATACCACAGTCAGGCATCAGACTACACTGTGTATTGGGCCAGTATATGTAGGGTTAGAGTGTGTGTGGCACATATGAGGATGGTTTTGTTCACAGAGTCCATATACTGCACTATTAATTAGGCTTACCATAATGTGACTGTGACTGTGTTGAGATTGGTTGTGGGTATGCACTTTCACACTGGTGTCTGTTACTCTGTGCTGTTACATGCCTGTAGTGCCTGCTATATTTGCAAGTACACGTGTATTCCCCCAAAGTAAACTTGGATCAGTGTTGTGGCAGTCTGCCTGTAGTTTACACAGTGCTTTGTGACATACCTAGCAGCTCAGTGTATTTACCTAGTGTGATGTTATGCCCAGATATTTCTCAGATGTACTGTTGCCTGGCCACCATAACTGTTGTGTATTTCTGAAAAAGCAGTGGGATGCTGTGAAGATGTATGTCACTAACTAGTGGGAAGTATGTGGGCTTGGGACATCTGCTCCTCCAGTTAATATGTGTTAGGACAGACAGGAGTGTGTGAATGCATCTACTGTGTGAGCTTATCTATTCCAGTATTTTTGTGATGTCCCCATTTACATGGCTGTAAACATCCACTTTGTCAGGATTGGTCCACACATCTTGCAGTAAGGAGTTCTGTGTATACCTCTTGACTGACCAGATTGTGTCAGACTGTCCACATTTATTGGTCATATCTTTGCTGCATTCCACAGGATCATTACTGATTTGTGTGGTACTTCACTATGATGATCTTATGATGACTGTCAGTAACTGATGGTGTACATGCCAGTATCAGAAGTGACTTCCTACACAGCATGTCTGTTGACACAACCCCTGCTACAGTAGCAGCATTCTACATTTATACCTGCAATACTGAAATTACATCCCCTTGCACTACGAGGTAGTGACTATTGGTGCTGAGGTATGACTCCACTACATGTATATACATATAGATTTTATATATATATATATATATATATATATATATATATATATATATACACACACACACACACACACATATATATATAGTATATATATATATATATATATATATATATATATATATATATATATATATATATATATATATATATATATATATATATACACACACACACACACACACACATATATATATATATATATATAGATATAGATATAAAAAAGATATATATATATATATATATATATATATATATATATATACATATATATATATATATATATAAATATATGTGTGTAGGTACATGTATATGTATATATCTATATGTATATGTATATATATATATATATATATATATATATATATATATATATATATATATCCATATCCTTGTTGTTTGTAAACATGAGTATTCTATATACCTTCCCAGAGAAATCCCGCCATATATATCTGATATGTTTATATTTAGATATAACAGCATTACTGATTCAACACTATTTTCACTTACAAGTACTAAATAATTGTAGTAGTCAAAGCACTTGTTCACTACTATTCAGTATTTGTACTGAGAGATATATTTGAAAAAACAACAAACATCTTCACGGCTTTGATGGTTTAGTGCTGTGACTATAGTGCCCAGCATCCTGGGTTCAAGACCTGCAGGGGCTGTTTGTTTTGTTGCTAAGCAGAACAAGGACTGTTGGAGACAGAGTGGTTAAGGCAGTTTTGAGCATCTTTAAGCGGGTTTGCACGGGTTTGCCCAATGGTAAGCGCTGTTAACGTACGGTTAAATGAAAAGGGGTTTACACCATGTAGGCTTTGCTTACCAGTGCACAAATCTGCTTACCATTTACATTTTAGCAATGCTTACTCCTGTTAAGTATAGCTCAGCCCTGGTAAACAGTGATCACATTCCACTCTGATGAAAAAGCAGGGTAATGACATCTTTTGTAAATGTTTTTAATTCCATGTACATAATATGCTTCTATATGCTGTCATGACAGTAGCAAGTGGTGTGAGTATACTGTATGGGACACCTGAGTATATATGGCTAGTACAACAATCTTTTCTCTTTGTATGTGTTTCATACATGGGTAGTATCCCAGGTTATATGCAGTCACGCTTGCATGTATTCTATCATTATGTTACTACTGTTAACAGTGTTTTCCCAAGTAAGAGTAGATTGCAGATTGTAGTACTGGAACCATACACCCCTGCATGTAAAGCTGGACTCCGAATACTGACTATCATGTTTTTGGTGTGTGAGCTGTGTGTTATTAAGTATTTGCTATTGGATATTGATCCGATATGTGGATATTAACTGTAGACTACTATGTGTATAGGACATGTCATTGAGGCCTGCTGTCATGTAGTAATGGTATACCTATCAGTGTCAGACATCTATCTGTCAAAACATTCATCCTAATGCATAACCTGTTGGCTAGCTGATTTCTGTCTGTCTTCTGTACAGATGTGCAGATGTCAGGTATCCATCTTGGCTGCTTATAGGCAATCTGTGCTTGACTGACACTGACATGTCTGCCCAGCTGTGTTATGAATGCCACAGCTAGGAAACCCCACGCCGTATGCACCACATGCCATGGATACCTCAACTAGACTACCACATTCAACAGAACATGCTTGAGTACAGGTCTCTAACCCAGACACTGGCCATGTTATGTAATATATGTTGCATGCATACCAGTTGGAGTACCTCACTGGCCCTCTGCAAGAGAAAAACAGATGATTGGATGTTGCATATAACTGTCACCCTGGGGATCACTCAAGTGGCATCAGTTGGTAGATGGCCTCCTGACAAATGTCAGGAGACATGATACCAGTGTACCCACATCCCCTGTTCTTCTCATCTCTCCATGGATATTAGCCTGGTACACACCTAAGAACACCTGCACCTATGGACCCCAGTACTGACAAATGTGTCAATGTGCATTACTGAAAATAAGTGTCTGTGTGTTTGTAAACTTGTAGTTGATAATACCCTGAGGGCCGTCTCACCCACTACACCGCCCATTGCCATAGTTAGAAATGGCTGTTGCTGTAATTGACATTACATTTACTTTGTTACACTCGTCACCCTATGGGCTACCTGGAGCTTGCAGTACCAGCATAACACTGTTGTACAAATGGGTAGATAGGCATGGGTTACCCTCTGAGTCCTGGCAAGTGTGTGTATGTGTGCGAGTGTGTATATTTGTAGGATACAGCATTCTGAGGCAATATTCTCCAAATACAATAAACCTTGCCATACATTATAAGGGATAGTGAGGTTGCTGACATTAGGAGAGCCTTGACAAGCCCTCACCATACTATCCCTGTGGCATGTGCAATAAATGCATATCCCTATAGTTGCACTGATTAGATAGACAAGGGGTTGTATTGCAGTCCTAGTCAATGTGTGATTGTGGGTATGTCAGAGCATTATCATGGGTTTCAGTGAATAAAATATCCAATGTGGGGTGTGGATGCTGAGTATACTGTCTTTATACCATTGTACCCCCAGTACATGTTCCAAGCTCCACTGTATGAGGACCACTGTCACCATCAACCATACAGGTAACTGATTATACTATCCAGCTCAGTGATACATGTGCTGTGTGCAAATTCTCTGTAACAGAATGGACTCACTGACAAGGTAGTTAGCACTAATAAACCCAGGTCTCAGAGATGTGTCTATGACTATGTGTTTGTCATTGTGTATATGACAGTATGTTATACTATGTATTGTTCATTATCACCCAGTACATCCCCATTACCATACTGTACAAGGTCTGGTGATGTTCTTCACTTAACAAGAAACTTGGGACACACCTCATCCTAAAAGCTATGTGGTATGTGCAATTAAGGCCAAACACATTAGTAGCAATAAGTACTTAGTTAGGGGTTCTACTCTCAGTGTTGCCAAGTAAGTGAGTGTGTGTGTATGTGAAGGGATCTACTTCAATTTACAGAAAATATATGTTCCAGGAGATCATTTGTCTGAGAACTGACTGGCAAAAGCTAACATTTCAAAGGAATCATCTTGTGGAAATTCATTCCATCAAAACTAGTAGTAGATGTGTAAATGCTCTCTTCCCCACTGTACAGTGATACTGGAGTTGGTATATGTAGTTGGGTGAAGAGGGCATATACCCTGCCAGTACCATCTTCAATGACATTCAACTGCCAGACTGATTATTTACTGATGTGATGTTTTGCCTATTTTGTCTTGATGGAATTACATAGGCCAAAATGAGTTCACTGCAAAATTAAGTACATCCATGTGTACAGTATTCTCTGTATATTGCATCAACACCAAAGCCTGTGTGTGTGTGTGTGTGTGTGTGTGTGTGTGTGTGTGTGTGTGTGTGTGTGTGTGTTATTCACAAACATTTGGTGACACCCAGTGCACTTACTATTGTCCACTGTAGAAGAGCGGCTGACATCAGCCACCATGCACTCACCTGTATACAACCCTCAGATCTATCAGCCATGTGGCACATGCAGTAACTGTTATACAGACCTGTTACTTGCATTCAGCTGTACCCAGGATATGACACAGTCAATGTCTCACCAACGTGCCATACCCTTGTAGGAAACAACAGCGGAGCAACATCCTGCTGACACATAGACACCTACACACAAACTGAATACATTATGGAGACCACAATCAGTCAGTGTTAATAACAGCTATAATGCATCATGGCTTGACAGTTACACACCCTGACATATAAGCATTTAACTTTCCAACTGAAAACCATGGTAAACAGCATTACATTGCTAAACCTTAGTACATTCACCCTGTGCATCAGAACCATATTAGCATGTCCCTGCATCAACGATATGGATGACAGAGATGTGGCACAAATATCATCATATGCACATGGTGTGCTGTGGGGTTTGCCAGAGACTTAGGCTGAGCCATTTGGTTAACATCATGTGTGTGTGTTAGGGGGTTCTTTATCAATTGGTCTGTGCAGATGTGGTGTGTGTAGGTATGGAGGTGCCCTAGCTGTGTTGGTGATGTATGTGTGTGTGTGTGTGTGTGTGTGTGTGTGTGTGTGTGTGTGTGTGTGTGTGTGTGTGTATGCATGCACAAAGTTCTGCCATGTGGCTGCCCTATACAGGGGTTTGTTGGACAGCTGCAGACCGTACATGGCAGGGTGTACAGTTCACCATGTCCAGCCACAGACACAAGAACTCTGCCTGTCAGGGGTTCCATGGGCACTACCACGTAGAAGCCCAGATATGGTACTCTTGCCTGATGATGATAAATGTCAGCTGGATCCACGTCTCTGTTGGGACCGGCCAGGACCACGTGCACATGGCCTGCTGTGTTGTGGTGTGGGCAGCACTTCCCCTGCAGTGCTGTTGCTGGTATTGCCACAGCGGGAGAGGCTGTGACTTGTTGCATGTCCACGTAGACCTCCACCTGTGTGTTGCTGACCTACATCCATGTGGCTGTCACCTTACTCCCACCATATGCTCTAACATAGACACCGCACGATCAAGGATTCCCACCATCTCACCCACCCGTCTATCCAGGACATCTGCAAAATAATAGTGGGCACCTGCAAGATCACGGATGTTATCAAGTACAGCAGAATGAGTAGCCCTCTGCAGCCTCAGACTCTGGGGTAACATTCCATACATGCCTGTGCCTCCATGATGGCCCAAAACATGTGTCTGGTGACACCTGCTGTGGCACTTCTGTCAGGGGCATAATGGCCAGCAGCCCTTCTACAAGCACCCCTGTACATATGCCTGTGTGGTACCTTGCCGGTCATCCGGCTATGGCTGATGTGTACAGACACACTTGCCATAATCACCACATTGTCCTGTCCCATGCCACCACCCTCCAATTGTCCCTCATCTATGGCCACTTGTGATGGGGTATGTAAAAGCATTGTGACTGTGTGCGGGGATGGGGTGGATAAAAGTAGGATGTCAACCGATGGCACAGCTTCAGCCCCTGACAACTCTGCCTGTGCCTCACCATACCTATCATCATTGTCAGAGTCTGTATGGACATTAACATCAGTTTGCCTGCAGGAAGGACCCTGACCCTCGTCGCCACCTGTGAGGGGAAAACAAAAAATGTAATTTAAGACCTGTACATCATTGCTTACCTCTACACACACTCTCACACACACACACACACACACACACACACACACACACACACACACACACACACACACACGTACAGGTGAGATGGCACAAAGATATTACACAGACCTCTCATTACCCAACAGTCAACATGCATGACATATGGCACTCAACAGCATGCACTTCAGCTATAATCAATCCTTATTACCAACATTATACATCTCTGTGATGCATGAGTTGTGTTAGTAGGTGATACCCCTTCCCCTGGAACACACTGCACCCATGTTCACAGTATTGCTGTGCACGTGTTCAGCATGCTGGCATGTACTGTGCACCATACCTCACAAGTGAACATACCATTGCTGAATGTGTATATGTGTGGCAGTTATATTTGCTCTGTTACTCACAGCCCTTATGTGTTTGTCTGACACATACCTGGGATGATATGAGGACAGATGTCAATAGTGAATGTCTGACCTCTGATTTTCAGATCTCATCATCAGCTGTGCATGTATGAGCTATAAAATCCAATTACATTGACAACCTTCAAAGCTTACTGTGGCTATGAGGAGTGTACACACCCTTGTTGACATGCCAGCCTCTTCGATGATATGCAATGGGGCCACAATACTGCATATGTTAACATTACACACACCTGATATGCAACATATGACTTGTGCAATCAAATGCAGTATCAAACAAATGTATTAATTGTGCAGATGCTGATTGAGATGCATACAATATATGGGTTGCATAAGTGTGCACACCCTTAACACAATGGTTTGTTGCAGCACCTGTTAAGTGAACTACAGCAGTTACTATTCCTGGAAGGGGTATACTAGCATGGCCCATCTTCACTTTCCATTATTTGGTCACTCCACCCTACAAATGTCCCCCAACTCTGCCAGATTGCAAGGTCAGCTCATGTGCACAGCCCTTGGAGGTCACACAGTGCCTTTACCATTGTTGTGGAGTCAGGGTTATATCTGCCACAATTCATGACCTTGACTGTGTTCAGATACAGGCATTCTTAGCAAAGTTTGGATGCATGCTTCAGTTCACTGTTGTGTTTCAGGATGACATCACTCCCCATCCTCAGCTTTATTGCAGATGCTTGACAACTATGCGCTACACATGAGTGCCATTTTGCAGTGTTCCAAATTCAGAACGTCATGTCTACCAGCCTAGTTCCTGCTAATGAACAGTAAACCTAAAGGTGTATACTGGCACCAGCAAGGTAAAGATGGGGATGGTGGGCCTGAGGTGGAGTGAGGTGTTGTTGCTTGTGCACCACATGTATCTTTAGTAATACTGACTGTATGTTTCAGCCTTGGTCTCAGTACACCATTACACATTGCAACACATGCCTTTGGGAGACCTAATGTTATGCATATGCTATCTGTAAAGAGCCCTGGATGATGTTTTCAGTGGAACAACTCTTCCATCTGATTATCCTAACCCATAGGCTACACTTATGCAGATTCCAGGCAATTGTCAACACAGGTACTGCACAGGCAGTACTTGCTAGACATTCCTGCAAGTCCCTCAGTGTTGCTGCATGTTTCTGTGCAGCCTCCATGACCAGTTTGCAACATGTGTTGTCATCTGTCTTGGATGGGCATCTGTTTATTTTCTACATTAATGTTGTCCCATACTTCATAGTCACAAACATGACTGTCTGCACTGTTTGCCATGGTATATGCAATGGTGAGGTAAGGCTACTTCTCCCATTCCTGAGTGCTACCTTTTGGATATGGGATCCATTCCATGGTTTGTAAGATATGTGCAAGCCACGGCTGCCTCTGTTGCAGGTGAGTGGGCAAATGTCATGGACATACTTCTTGGACAGCAGACCATTATGTGGTGTGACATTGAGGCCCTGTATTTGATGGAAGGTGAGTACTCAAGAAGAGTGAATGCTGTCAGTACCTCAAAAGCTGCTTCCACAATATGTTATTTGGAGTGTGTGCACACATAAGCTTCCAGTGTTTGTTAAGGTATGTATTCCCCATATCTGTTGTCCTAACATAGGATTCCATATTACACATTCATTGCTCATGTTAGGATCACATTACAAGTTGTAAAAGATGTGGAATGTGCTATTGTGATTTGCCATTGTGTAGATCTGTAACAGTTGCCATTGTAATAGTGGTGTATACACTGTTGTAGCTACTGTACAAGGATAATGTTTCAGACATATGCCTACTCTAGGCCATTTGTCCCACCATTATGTTCATCTCTGTCCACACATCTTGCACTGACAGGTTGTTAGGTATACTGCAGGACTCTTACATACCCTTCAGATATTTCACCATGGTGACCACTGTGATGCAGTGGAATTAACAGCAACGATAAGTGAACACGTACAGCATGCATTATGGGTAGGTGTGTTAAATGTGTGCATGGCAAATACCACGGCGATAACATGGCCGGTGTATTGGCAAACTTGAACAAAACAACTCCATACTCACTAGCTACAGGCTGCTGCCCCAGTTGTATAACAGAGGGACCTACATAATTGTGTGAGAGATGTAATGTCAATAGTCACACCTGTGGCATTGGTACAGGGTGGGAGCAGCATTTCAGTACATCAACAGTACAAACCCACAATACTAGAGCTTATGTACATCTGTTCATTACTACACTGCAGCAACAGACTATGTTATCTGACATATGCATGAAGATACTTTACAGATGAAGATGGATAAGCAACAGTGGTCTACTGATGTGCCTTGGGGCCTTACCTGTATGTCCCTCCTCCATTGTGTGGGTGGCACCCACTTCCACAATGCTATCTTCAGGTTCCTGTCTTGGCTGACGGGTGGGTGCCCCAAGGCTGGCGAGAATCTCCTACGCATATGTCAGTGGGGTCTGGATGGCATGAACCCCACCTGTGGCTAGCTGGTCCCTCCTAACTGCAGCAGCACACTGACGGGTGTGGCAGATGAGATCAGTGCAATGATATCACACCTGCTCATAACTGCAGTTATGCAGGCTGACATCATTTACCCTGTATATGAGCTCATTCCACAGGGTGGTCCTTTCCTGAAGATCATGGGCCCTGTGTACAAAGAGGGTTCCATGATGTAGTACAATGAAGTTTATGATACCATCATTCTCCTGGGGTGTGTACACAGGGAGCTGTTCATGGGACATTGTACCTGGAACACATAAACAGGAAAAAAAGGTCAGAGGACCTCATACTGCAAGGATATAATAGTTGTTAATTGACATATCCCCCCCCAACATATCTGCAACAATGATCTAAACACACAAATCAATGGGCATGTTTACACCAAACCTATTGTTGGGACATATATCCTATTGTTCAACAAATACTGAAATGTGTTTCTATTCATGTTCCTTGTTGAAACACTATCATTGGTGGCCTGTTGCTATCAATGTAACCTGCATGCCATTGTAATGGCCAATGTGGTTCCATATATGCATGTGTTCTGTTTGCTATGCAACTGTTTCAGATCTGGTATTTTGGGTTAATGGGAATATCTATGCATGCTGTTATAACTAATCCTGGAGTGTGTTAACTATAACTAACCCACATATGTTCTAAAACTGCAACACAATATCATGTTTGTGAAGGCCGTTCCCAGTGGACCCACCTCTCCCACCTCATCTGGCCGTGGCACTGGGCCCCAGCACATCTGGGACCCACCCTGGGACCTCCTCATCCACTGGTCCTGCACAACCTTCAGGTAGAACCACCTCAGGGGATGGGGCTCACCCCCCCCCAAGAGCAGGCACAGACAGGATCCTGTCACCTGAAGTCAGGTCCAGGGCCTGGTGCATAGGGAGCTCTGCAGAGAATTGGGAGATCTGCTATGCCAGCTTGAGGGCCTTGAGGTGCAATTAGAGGGTCAGCCAGCCTCTCGTGTCAGCCCCCAGCACAGCCATCTTCAAGGGGACTGACAATGAAAGCATTTTACTGTTTATAACCCAGGTTTTTGAGTGACTTGACAGTATTGAGACGCAGCAGTAGTCGTTTGTTTTTGCAAGCAATCGGCTTGCTGCTCAGGAGGTAAGTACTATTTAGGAAGCTCCACCTAACCAGGAGTGTTGGCTTTTAACGGCGCTGTAAGTGGGGCCGTTCAATGACTGTTAGGGGAAGAATCACTGAACACAGTACATCTGGTGTTCATAATGTTTCCAGCTTGTGTTTGAATGAGCATGAGGAAGGATTGCAACACATTTATAGAATGGATACAAGGCTGAATGGGGCCAGTCTGGTTTAATCTAATGGCCCCAATGTTTCTCATTTTTTACAGGATGAACGTTTATATAGGGACTCAAGTGTAAGAGAGGAACAGGTTGTGAGTCACCCGGACTACATTTCCAATTTACAAAAACTAGATTATTTATTATTAAAAATCAAAAGACTACAGTTGGATAATGTTTATTTTAAGGAGTGTGTTAGGCTGGGCATTGTGCCTAACAGTTTACTCATGTGGCATTACCCAGTTAGTTTAGTAGCCAACTCTGTTTCACAAAGAACTAC
This sequence comes from Protopterus annectens, assembly GCF_019279795.1. Classification (NCBI taxonomy): domain Eukaryota; kingdom Metazoa; phylum Chordata; order Ceratodontiformes; family Protopteridae; genus Protopterus; species Protopterus annectens. The sequence goes on along the minus strand of NC_056725.1, from coordinate 1,699,795,316 downwards.
TTGATCTTTTTAATAAGCATGGGATGGAATACATGGAGTTGGTTATTAAACATAATCAGCTATTATTGTCTGATCTTATCAAAGAGGCTACTGCTTTGGATAAATTGATTGTAGATGATGCCTTGCATTTAAATAACCTGTTTGAATACAATAGTGTTCAAAAGTATAGAGCACCAGACTGACATTATTAGGGAAAGGAAGATCAAAAAAATTGACCATGATAGGTTGCAATATAGGAATTCTATGGCCTACCCCGAACTCCCCAAATCTCAGAGTTGGGGAAGGGGATTTAACAATTTTGACAATACTAATGCTGCAAATATGAATAATGGTTTGGGTGAGAATGATATTGCTTCCCACCTTTTTTGGAAGATGGGGATTTTCCCCCTCTGAGGAGGTCAGAGAGGCTGAGGGACTGCTACAACAGGGAGGGGTTTCCTTAGGTGAATACGATTGGATACAGGGGTTGGGGTGGGCGCAGACACCAGCAGATGATGAGAGGCCGGATGGGGGGGGTGGTTCAGTGGTAGAATCGAGTCACCAGATCCTGGTAACTGATACTTGTAGAATTTTTCAAAATTCATCTGGGGATTTTAATGTATTTAATTTTTCATCATATAGTATAGACATCACCAACTGTGATTTATTGGCTAGGGGTTTCACTTTTGTGCCCATAAATAATTTTAGCTTGGTTAACACCCTAGTGGATTTAAACATTTTCTAAGGAAATTCAATTTAAATTCCTATTTTCAGTCAGTGGAATTTGTAGGCAATCCTTTACATATATCAAGCACTTTTAACCCTCTACTGCATCCCTCTTTACAAATTTTTGAAAATGTTTGTGAAATATATATGAGAAACATTCGTAAGCAGAAATCTTTGTTAAAATTGAGGGAGGCTGAAGTGGTAAGCCTTAGAAAACTGAGAAGTAACCCGGATGTGACAATTATCAAGCCTGACAAGGGTGGTGGGGGGGTGGTAGTGATGGATACTCCAGATTATAACATAAGAATGAAGGAGATGTTTAACAGTGCCCATTACAGAAACATTTCCTTAAATGAGCTTAATGGGGTACACCACAAAGTTAGACACCAGTTGAATGACATGTTCGTTGAGTGGTCTCTGACGATAGATGGGTTTAATTATATGTCAGCATCCCACCCTAAAAATCCCACTATTTTTGGCTTGCCCAAAATCCATAAGAGCCTCTTGAATCCACCTATGTGGCCAATTGTGGATGGGATGGGGTCCAACACCTACCCAATAGCAAAATTTCTCGACATTAAATTGAAATGATTGCTGGGGAGTGAGAAGTTTATGTGTAAGGATACCTGGGACTTCCAGGATAGGACTAACAACCTTGGTTATATGGAAACCGGGTTTTTCATCATGGTAGACGTGAAGGACCTCTAATTGGTATACCCCATAACACTGGACTTGAATGGGTTTGTGACTACCTACTTTCTAAAGGGGTGCCCCAGGCTAGAATTAATATTTACGAACAGTTGTTTGAACTTGTATTAAAGAGTAATTGTATTTTATTTGACAATTAGTTTTTCTGGCAAATTGATGGGGTGGCGATGGGCTCACCATGTGGGGGCATGTTTGCAAATATGGTGATGATTTAATGGGAAAAGAGTTTCTTGTTGGAGTCCCAATTTTTTACCTTTTGTAAGCTTTATGTCCATTACCTGGATGATATTTTTATTTTGTAGGATGGCCCATCTGAGCTAGTGGGTGAGTTTTTGACTTATATCAACTAGTCAACCACTTTTTTGAGATTCATACACACATTTGGGACAAATGAGATGCTCTACCTGGTTGTGAAACTAATTAAGAACAATGTTTCTAGGTCCTTTATTGCTGAGATATTTAGAAAGGAAACTTACTCAAACAGCTTCTTGCACTTCAGTAGCTCACACCCATTCAAACAGAAAAAGGCAGTTATTAAGGGACAATTTGAGAGGGGGGCACACATGGTGTTGATCTTTGAGTCATTCTTGAATGAGTGTGATACCCTGAAGGCTATGTTTTTGAGGAGAGGGTATTCCCCAACTATAATCCAGGAGGTCATGATGGAGGTTGTTAAGAGGGGAAAGGGGTCATTTTAGAGCTATTCTATCTAGGGATGAAGTAACCCATGACCGTGTTGAACCAATGTGTTCAGGCACTGAACCTCAGGAGGCATCTACTTGTATAGTTAGGAGTGGTAAACTGGATGTTGGAACTGAAAGAAATTTTAGGTTAGCCTTTATCACAACCTTCAGCTCTGACAGTCAGCAAATTGTTGATATTTTACTTAAAAACGGAGTCATCTTGTCCTCTTGTGAAGAGATGAGTAAATGTATTAGTAATTCCCCGGTTATTGTGTATAGGAAGGGGAGATGTTTGAAAAATCTACTTGAAAATTATAAAGGTGAACCGGTAAAAGGCACTATGAGAAAATGTGGTGCCTGCAGCCAGTGTGGCCAACATTTTAGACTTGGGCGTAGGTTTACTTGTCAGTCTGAGAAGGTGGTGTATTGTGCGGTCTGTATGCAATGCCCCAGCTTCTATATAGGGAAAACTGAGAGGAAACTCAGGAATAGAATCTACGAGCATGTGAGGGACATCAGGTTGAAAAATAAAACCAATGTCCTAGCTAGGCACTGCATTGATCATGATGGTCACTCTTTTAAGTTTGTCATTACTGATGTGCTAAAGAGGGATCCGAGTCTGTGGCCCTTGCAACTGGAAAAAATTGAGGCATTATGGCAGTTAAGACTGAATGCAATTTACTTGCCAGGCTTGAATGACATGTTTCCTTTAGCCTGTTTTTTAAAGGTGAGGGTTCTGGAAAGATGACTGCCTTATCTAACTCCCTGAGATCTTTTACTTGTATTTTTCACTTGTGTTTTTATTTCTTTTTGGATATATACAATGCATTTTATTCCATGTTTAGTAACTGATACTCCTGTGCTAGGTTTTAATTAATATTTATTTTTTTTGTGTGGGTTTATTATTACATACCATCAGTCTTGCCTTTATTAGGAGGGCTGACTGACTGATGGATGTTTTTTTCTTCTTGCATACTGTGCAGGGATGATGTAAAAACTTTTAAAATAATAATATATTTTTTAGATGGGGTATAAGGCTTCTGCAGGACTAATCAGTTTAATTGTCTTGCATGAGGTGTTAATTGGGGTTGGGTGTATATAATGTGTGCCTCCTGTGCTGTCTTTTATCTTGATAAAGTCTCTTAACTGACAAAGACGAAAGCGATTGCTGTTATAGCTGAATAAAGTGTTTCTCGTGTTCATCCGGTGTCTGTAACTTCTTATTGACTGTATATTGGATTGTGCCTTGGATTACACCACTGTGATTAGCTTTGCCCTGCCAGCTCCTGGATTTGGGGCTTACTTTTGGTATTTAGTTTTTGTGCTTTTGACTTGGTTTGTGAACAATGGACATATGTCCCAGCAGTAGGTTTAGTGTAAACATACTCATTGATTTGTGTATTTAGATTATTGTTGCAGATATGGTGGGGGTGAGAGAGATGTCAATTAACAAATTATATATCCTTGTAGTACTCGCAACTTTAATGATCATTGTTCTAATCATTAATGTGCAGGTATTATTACCATACCCTATGGCCTTGGTTTGGGCAGTGATATGTTTGTACACAGTGTATACCTCAACTGTCTTATAGCTACATTCTACTTCTCTTACCTGGTAGACCTGGGGATGGAATGTTTGTTAACACTACCTGACTGTTTCTACACATATTCCCAGATTCCAAGTTAATATTATGCACATACATCTCACTCTCTTAATGCACACACTCTGGACAAAGCTTGACAACATGGTGGTACAAATAGGGACATATTTTGAATATTGCTGACATAAACTTGGAGAGTTGCTAGAGTGACAGGATTTTTTTAATATACATTTTCTGAAGGTTTTGAGGCCTGAAAATCAAATGTATGTCATTATTTAGTGATTACAATTCTGAGATCATCCCACTGATTTGCCAGGGGGACAGAGGAACAGGCAGAAAATATGAGCCAATTATCAGGACATTCTGAAAAAATCTGTACAGTTGAGAGGTATGATTATGCATACAGCTTACTACCACTCTCAGGATTCGAACCATGGCTGTGTCTGCCAAAAATACAACAATTTTAAGTTTCAGCAGAGTGTGCTATTTTGGATATTGCTGTCTATTTCTTCAGTGTTTTCTGTCTAAGTCTCTCTTGGTTGTACAATCTGACCTTGTACTTACAACAGTCTTATACAGACATTCCTAGACATTTTTTGTATGTAGCACAGTGTGGGTAACAGTGGTTAACACAACATTACTATTCAGAGAATGCAACAATAAATGCCATACAATACCACAGTAAACACAACCAGCCCATGATTTAGAGTGTTATTGCCAGGCAGTTACAGTTTTATATAAATATGACCTATATGGGACTATTACTGTCATATTGTCTGGTTTATTTAGTACAACCCATGCACAGTTTTTATACTGCCAGGTGACTTTCTACTACTTTATATTTATTTTGTATAACTACTACAAGCAGGATTGTTACTCATCAGCCACACAATGCAGCCTTTGCAACCTACTAGCATGGGCTTCCTGATTCACAGCCCACTCAGCTGCAGCTGTAAGGGAAATAGAGAAATATTTAGGCATGCCTATCCATCATATACACAGGATGGGCATTAGTAAACAGTTACTGGTATGAGTACTTACACACTGCTGGGACATCACCCCTCTGCCTTGATTCTTGGGTCCACTTGTCCAAGAGCTCCCTCTTTCTCCGCTTCAAGTCAGCATAGTCGTGCTGGGCCTGCTCACCAGTCCAAGGGATACCAATGGCACTGGTGAGATCATGGGTGAGACGGTCCCAGACTTCCGCTTTATATTGGGAGCCATGGTACTGGCCCTGCAGCAGTCTCTCATCATCGTTATGTACCAGGAGTCCTACCATGACCTTGGACTCCTGTATGCCCCAGCTCTGCACACAGAAGCACATGCCCTCACCAACTCCTGCCATATTGCCTACAGTGGGAAGCTGCAACAAGTTATGAGTTGTATTGCCACCTGTGGGGTTTAAATATGGCCAATTTCCCACCCTTTGCTGTGATTGGATTTGAATATGCTGAGCTAAGTTAAGCTAAGCTACAGGCAAACATGCTTAGCTAAGGTTGGCAGTGCTTAAAGGGACAAGTTCAGCACTGCTTACCAATGGGCAAATCCACTTAGCTAGTCTACTCATTGCTTAGCAGTATGCTTATACCTGGTAAGCAGAGCTGTGCAATGCTTAGCATTGCTTATTTTTCATTTTATAGACTTTCTGCTGTATGGCATTGATTCATCATTCATTACATATTATAAATTTGTTTACTGTCCCTGACATCCCCTATGGGCTTTCATTACATTTATTCATGTGTGACTATACTATATGAGGCACTTGTGTTTATATGGGGGGTTCACAACTTTATTAAACTGACACCTCTTATCTGGACCTAATACAGTACTGTGATTAACAAATATATATTATTTGGTAGCTAATTATAAAAATAAATGTTTATGTACTGCTTTCAGATGTAAAATGCAAATTGGTTATAGTGGGGATCAAACCGGTAATGGCTGTTTGCAAAATGTACACTCTAACCACTATACTATTGAAATAGTATAATTGCAAAATGTACACTCTAACCACTATACTATTGAAATACTGCTTATGCTGGATGTCTCTTGCTATTTAATTTCTTGTGATGTTTAAGCTGAACTAAGCATAGCTGAGCAACGGGCACACCTGTGCAGCTATGCTTAAACTTTATCATATTTATAAAAAAGTAATTAATTGTTGTGTTATTTTATTTGTACCCTTCAGAATATCCCTGCTTATGCTGAACCTGTTACTCTATCAATTTTCTGCTTTGTGGGATGATTGTCCCTTTTGGCTTTGTCCACATTCCTTACTCTGATGGGTTGGGAGGTGTGCGCTATGTGCTTATGCTACATCTGTTATTCTGACATCATTTGTCTTGGTAGGGACAATTGTCCCTTATGGCTTTGACTAGATTTGTTATCCTGATGGGTTGAGGGTTTTATGAGCATTCTCGCTCATTTTAAATTGTCGAAAGGCAATTCCGGAGTGCAGGGGGCATGTATATTGTGAGAGCTCTGCTCTTACACACACACCTTGTGCTCATGCATGAAACCATGTCCGTTTTAGAGCACGGCAGTGCACCTTCATACATATGCATGGCACACTGCTGTGCTGAACAGGAACCGTCCTTGCCATGCAGGAATAACTTATTCCTGCATTTCTACTTACTGCTGAATCCCGGGGAAAGACAAAAATGCACTGTTTCTCTCTCTCTCTCTCTCTCTCTCTGTCTCTCTATCTCTCTCTCTCAGAGAGTTCTTAAATTAATATAGCAAATATTGCTATTGGGATACTTACAGGATTAAATCACTTTTGTCATTTGACTATCCCAGGATAAAACTCACATTGCTAGAAACTGCCAGCATTTAGCATCTTCCTGTGAAAAATACATATCTCTCAGATCTTTGCAGCTGCTGGAAGACATAAAACAATAAAATACAAATCAATGCAGAAGGCTCCCTAGTTTTAGACATCCTGTCTTCTTGCTGCATTAAACCCTTCTCTTTTACTATGTGGTTCTAAAACAATTTAATTTCAACTATTTTCCTGATGTTTTGCAAGTTAACCTTCTATGTTCCAGTTTCCACTGTTAAAATATATACATTTACCCAGCTACAATAGTATATATACATTTCTTTTCTCTTCTAGTAGAGTACACTGTGGATACATCTTTTAAGATCAGTACTATGCAAACCCTGTTCAACACAGGCTTCTGTACCAGCAGTTTAATATACACATAACTTACAGTTCTAATACAGTTGTAAGACAAATATATGAATCTTGTTGATATTCACAAATGAGATATGGTTGTTTACAAAATTCCAGACAGCTGTACTGGCAGTATTTCCCTCTGTCGCACTTCTATATAAATCATGTTAATATTCAAAAATGACAAACAATTATTTACAAAATTCCAGATAGCTAGGCTGACAATGTTTCCTTGTGTGACAGAGATAGTAGAAAAACCTGAGAACTAGGCACACCTACTTCCATTCCTCTTTTACAAAGTAGGAATTAATTTCCCCCATTCCTTGGTCAATTGACACTTCTCAAATTATTTAAAGTTAAACAGAAATACATACACTTATCCATTTAAACTGTTTTCCAGTCTCTGTATCTCTGATGCCCTCTCTATGCAGTTCATCTGTCCTGGCTTTCAAGCATGCTGTCCCTTCTGAATTTTAAGCTATTTCACCTGAGAGAGTAAACCCTGTTTTAATAAGACATCCCCTTCTACTATGTTGAACTCACTTCCAACTTCAACCCATGTTATTCCTTTCTCCAACATTAGTGACAGTGCCTCAAATCTGAATTCATTTTACTCCTTTGGCAGAATAGGTTTCAATGATACTTGTCCATTTATTCAGCACCTGATTGTACCAGTTACCTTAGCTGAGAAAATTTGGTGCCTGCTGCCCTTGAAGAATAAATTGCTGATGTTACATTAAATCAAGAATGGTAAGCTGGTAATATTGCAATAGGGAATGGATGGCAAACTGAAAACAGGTTTATAGTACAAGCCATCTCATCCAAAGGGAGTCATACTCAGGACTGCATCACCCCCACAACCCTCTCCCTTAAAGTACATCACAGTATCAACAATCCATCTACATGATATGGGAGTAGAACCCACAGCCTTCTGCATCAAAAGAAAGTATGTTACCTGTCGTGCTACTAAAATAATTTTTTAAACTGTATAGCACAATACTGATGACCATTTGCTGAACAAAACAGTTTCACATTGTAAACAGACTTAACATGAGGAGCAGTAAACTTCTCTTCCCTTGAAGCTCACAGTTCCTTGAAAATGCACTGAAACTCACAGTTCCTTGAAATTGCACTTGAAACTCAAACTCACTTCCTTGAAATGCACTTGAAACTCAAACTTTTTAGCAGCTTGCTAGTTAGAGTAGAGGATGCAGGCTTTTGTTTCCTGTAACTAAGGTACAGGGTTGAGCATGAGCAAATTAACTAATCTGCTATCCCTACCTAAGGCATTGCACACACAGACACACCCTTTACCCATTCATAACCCTCCAGAGTATACCAAAGAATAGAAAATGCTAATTAAATCTTGATGAAGTTTAAAATCTAGATGAGAGGATACAAAATCACTTACTTCACTCTACTCTGCAGCATTAAATATTTCACAGCTCAAACAATTCACATTGTCACAAAAATATCCATCTAGTGTTGATAAATGCACCAGTCTGTCTTCTGTTGTACACATTACTGTATTCCAGTCAGTGATGTACACAGAGATTTTCTGTTTGAATGAAATTAGCTGCACCGTAATCAGCTAAGGCCTACCTGTTTGATCGAATCTAAGGCATAATCAGTAACAAACATGTGGTTCTTCCCATTCTACAACCCCTTAACTCCCACAATCTTCCTGCCTTTGTAGTTGAGCTTTGAGATCAAAAGTCCAACTTCACTCCTGTGTGCACCAGTATAGTTGGCTAAGGAAACCACTGCAAATCACCTGTTCTGACCTTTTACACATTTTTGTTTACACAAATATGTTTCTTGTAAAACAATTATACCTAGATTATACTTTTTTAAATAAAACAAAATTTTGTTCCACTCAACAGTGTTAGACACTTCATTCACATTCCATGTTGCTGTCACTAGAGTGTGTCCCATCCTGTTTAAAGCTTGGCTTCACCCCTTGTATCATTCCAACAGAACTTCTCTCACTCTAAACAGCCTCTCTTCCTTCAAACAATTTTCATTTTTGGGGGCTTGAAATGAGCATTTAAACATACCTGATTTATTTTTATTGTCGAGCCAAAGCCCTATCTAAAGTATTTCTTAGTGAAATTGTATGTAAAACAGTTTGCTTATTAACTATATACAAAAAGACAAAATTATTAACCCCAACTGATAACAGAGTACTGAGAACATGAAACTATGTGCAACTTTTTCAAGTACAATATGTGTATCTTCAAAGGTGTAGAAATTAACCCTAATATTTGTCATCCTGAAGCAGTATGAGAATCTAGACAGTTCCTACTGCCATACATAAATATTCTGTCACAAAATAGATGTTTATGCATATCTGAACAATCCCTGCCACCTCCTTGATATTTTGACTTATGGATTAATTGCATCTTCTTGCATTACTGACTGACACAAAGGTACTAGTTAAGTATTTATATTCATATTGTACACACAATTGGACTCCTGCACTGTGGAGCTCCAAGCAGCATCTTTATTTTTGAACAAACATCTTTCTATTATAGATCCATCAAGTTATTCTGAAGAAGCTAACATTTTAAGCTGCTCCAGTGACATATTGGTATAAAGCCCCCATTATGGTTGAGGCAACCTCCATTGAATTAGCTCAGGTCACTGTTAGAGCAGCAATGAAGGATGGATGAGGGTTGGGCATCCCTGTCCTTGGTGGGAGGGCATTCATTGATGATGCTCCCTCTGGGAAGGCATGGTTCAAAGAGAAGAGCTGTCCTTGGATGTAGTCAATAAGCATAGGAGGGAGGGAAGGGAATGGGTAGGGCATATAAAAGGGAAAAAACAGACTGATGCACATACAGCCAGGCTTCCAGGATCCCCTAGGATCCACAACTGGCCCCAGCAATACCAAGCCAGTAACATGATGTTAAAGAGAACAAAAAAAGTAATTTTAATTTTCCTTTGGCCCACCCCATTTTACTACTCATTCAGGATAATAAGCTAAATAGTACTAGCATTTGATTATTTTCATTGTTCATGAAACCTGCTGATGACTACTCAGCAAACACTCTCTCAATTTTCAATCACTTTAAAATAGTCGCATTTCTTAGCTTCACCTTATGACCATTCCAAGAGTATCCATTTTGCAGAGGCTCACAACTGATGCACATGTTGGCTCACTCAAGCTTGTATCATTCTAGTCAGCTAAGTAAGTAAAGCCTTGAATTCAGTTATTCAGAAACCTCCAAATAAACTGTATAACTAGTGTCAGACATCTACTGGAATTGTCTGCTTGAGATTGGAAATCTATATCACATGATACTTTTAAATAATAACCATGGGACTTAGTTAACCCCCCCCATTAGTTTCAAATATAGCTTCCTTTAATTGCAAAAGGCAAGCTTGATAATGGAAACAAACAAAAAAAATGTTAAACACTATCTATCAATATACCTCTTCCCCTCAAACACACAATTGCTTTAACCAGTACATATTCTGTAATCCTCTCACTAAACTTATAGATTGTAATACTACTAATTTGTTGGCTATAGTGGCTCCAATTGTTTGTGTATGCATATATGCATGCATTTATTTAATTTAGAGGTAACGGACTTCTGTCACCATTTAAGTTGAGCTTACCATCTCTTAGACCACAGTTGCTTACTTAGATGATTGTTTCTAAAGTTCAAAAAGAACACTGCACTCTCACACTCATTTCTGTAGCTTCATTCGGGACTTCAGTGCTGCTTAACTCTTCACTGTCCCCTGATGAGTATCTGGGCTTCTGAGTATACTTTTCTAAATGTCATGGTTTTCAAAAGGATCTACAAAGGCTTTATCCCTGCTAGTAACAGAAAGTTGAAATAGGCTTGATATAGCAACTTGTATGAGATTATTTTGCCTTGCTTCCCTTGTTACCAGAAAGAAAAACTTCCATTTTATCTGTCTTTGGCCTAGCACTCTTGTGTGGGGTCATTTACTGCACTGTTATAACTTGTTGATACTTGTGAACCTCTGCTATCTCTGAAAAAACAAAAAAACAAAAAAAATCTTGCTTTTTTCCCACTTTTCTGAGATTTAAAAAAGTTCAGTTACAGGCTTGCTGTTCTTGAACTGTTTGTAAGTTTCTGTGAGGCCATTTTTTGCTTGGGCTAAAGGGAAGTCTCTCTGTTGATCAGTGGCAGTGAAAAACATTGAGCAGCCTGCCTGCACCTGTGGGAGTGGTTACTGACTTGAAACTGTAGTTTTATTGGCCATTTTGGGTCAATTCCAAAACTCCTTCATCTTCCTCTCTTAAAACCCTCTTTTGCGCGGTTTTGCGCGTTTTTGTGCATAGCACAACAGCGGGCAGCGCTGCCTAATTGGGTTTAAACTATTCCTGGCTCCACAAAGTCTGCTCTTCACTTTTTCCCTTAGAACTGCTCTATCTCTCAATTTAAACACCATATTCTCATTCTAAGGTGACTTCACTGGTCCAATTAAGTAATCCTACAAGTTAGCACTATTAAACCAGAAGCACTACTTACTCTTATACTCTCTACGATTACCCTGTCCTCTATTGGTCTGTCTTAAATTCAGTTTCCCTATTACTCTAGCATGTCCAAAGGTCAGTCAATGGTTTCCTCTCCAGTCCAGCTGGTGAATCTGGGAATTTTGAGGCAATGTTACAACTGTCTCATGTACACGGACAACCCTCTCCTCCTCCAAACAGGTTCAAATATATGTGAGAGATGCAACTATTTAGCCAAACTGGAGGCTGAGCTCTCTCATCTCAAAACTGGTGTAACCAGTCAGGAGGAGAAGGTAACCTCACACAACACAATTCCAGTATCACATAGTCCCACCACATCAGCGAACCAAACACATAAATACACAAAAACATACTCGGAGGCTCTAAATAAAAATCTACCTAAGCAACAGAGACCTCCAAAGCAGACATCCAAGCAAACGCTACCTCAAAACAAAACACACACAACACATAACCCACAAAGTCAGTGTGCCAACCAGCCACAGCCCTTAAGGCTGAATAACACACCTGATACTCTTGTTATAGGTGACTCTATTGTCAGACACACTGACGTCCTGCTCACCAGGCTGAATAAAGAGAAGGTCACGGTGAGCTGCCTGTCGGGTGCTAGGATCCGACACATAACGCATAAGCACTCAGGTCACTCCAAAGCAAATACAAATATGACTCAGTCATTGTACATGCTGGTGTGAATGACCTGAGATGTACCTCCCTGGACTACATGAAAAGAGACATAGAGGAGCTCTCTGATCATGTAGCCCAGGCTGGTATGACCCTGACCTTGAGCAGCATCTTACCCTCACCTAGAATGATGCCACAGTACAAAGACAAAATGATCGATTTTAACAATTGGCTAAAATGTTGGTGTCATTCAAAGGGGATCCAGTGTCTGTCAGCCTGGGATGACATGCTCAACAAGCCACGTTGTTTCGCTAGGGACGGCTTGCACCTGTCACCACTGGGCTTTCGGATATTGGCAAAGGCTCTTGCCACCCCTATAGTGCCTTTTTTAGGCAAGGCTCAAAAGTCAAACCCACCCCATAGACAGCACAAGGAACAAGAAACTAAGGGTAATGCTGCTAAATGCCAGAAGTCTTAACCTCAAGATGCACGCACTCAAAGCTCTCCTCAGTATGGAGAACATCGATATCTGTGCAGTGACAGAAACCTGGTTCAAGGCTCCAGAGAGCACCCCAGCACTACCAGGCTATACCTCATATCATGCTTTTCGGCCCCAAAACCCGGACCGAACCACAAAAGGAGGGGGAGTTTCCATATTTATCAAGGATATCCACACCTCCAGGTTAGTAGCATTGCACGAAGTATCGGAGACCATCCATGTGCAACTAACAGTGGGCAAGACTGCTTTTCAGTTTATAGCATCCTACAGACCACCCTCTCAAAGTCAGGAATCCCACTCGGCTTTCCTGAAAACATTGGAGAACATGAATATCTCTCCGAACACCATTATATTGGGAGACTTCAACTACCCAAACATTGACTGGGAACAGCCCCAGCACCTTAGCCCAAAGATTCCTGGAAATTATAAACTCAAATGCTATGGATTAACTAGTCACCACTCCCACAAGAGGGGACAACATACTAGACCTGATCATTACCAACATGGGGACTCTATGCTCCACACCAGAAGTATATCCCTCATTGGTAAGATCAGACCATAAATTAATTTCACTGAATGTCCACATCCCGACCCCACCCCCAGCCCAGAAAACCACAGTGAAAAACTTCTCAAAAGCGAACTTCTCACTTCTCAAAACTGAAGTGGAATCCTTCAAGGCCCCAGGGCCAGTGGAAACTACGGCCCAAACTGCAGAATCCTATATAAATGCATTCTACGGACATCTCCAGGAATGCATGGATCATGCTATCCCAAACAAAACCAAGACCCAATCATCCAAAGGCAAATAAACTGTACAACAGAAGGAGGAAGCTACTACATGATAGAACAAAATCCCTAATAGGGAAGGCATCTCTGATCAGTACTAGCAAAAAATTACGATCCCTCATAAAATCCTCCAAGGCCAGCTTCGAGAGAAAAATTGCACAGGACACCAAAGACAATCATAAGGCTTTTTTCAGTTATGTTAGAAACCTGGGATGCAACTCCCAGACTTGTTCTGAGTTGATTCTAAATGACAAAAAATACACTGAACCCACAGACATCGCCAATATCCTGGCAGACAGGTTCAGTGCAAACTTCTCCACCCCCCCCCCAAAAGAGCAAGTATCTATCCCGGCAGAGGGCTGCCTCCCAAACATCTCAGATGCTCAGGTGAAGGCTGCACTCTCCAAAGCAAAAAACACTGCTTCCATGGGACCAGATGGCGTCCCAGGTTGCATCCTACATGAACTCCAAGAGGAACTAATCCCTCAAATAAAACAGCTATACAGTCTCAGCCTCACTACAGGATATGTGCCCACAGAATGGCGTACAGCAACAGTGGTCCCACTCCACAAAGGTGGAGCCTCTACGGACCCTGGAAACTATCGCCCCATAAGCCTGACTAGCTTAGTCTGCAAGGCTATGGAGAGGATCATCATGGAGCTCATAAACAAAGACATTGGGGACCTACAGACACTAGATCCTACCCAGTTCAGCTTTGTCAAGGGCAGATCCTGCCTTTTGAACCTGGTTGACTTCTTTGAAACAGTCACCAAAGCCATAGATGAAGGGAAGGCAGTCCACACAGCCTATCTGGACCTTGCAAAGGCATTTGACACAATACCCCACTCGGGCATCATAGATAAGCTATCCAGTTTAAATATAAACCCCTATGTCACAAGATGGGTCGCAAACTGGCTCAAAGACAGAACCCACAGAGTGAGAGTTGCTGGAGCCATGTCAGACTCGAAACCGGTCACAAGTGGCATCCCACAGGGTTCTGTCCTGGGACCACTCTTGTTTGGTATATACTTTTCCGAGGTACAGGCAAATGTGGGAGGACTATGGCTCACCAAGTTCGCAGACGACTGAAAACTGGGCACCATAATCAACTCTCCAGCTGACACAAACATCCTTCAAAAAGGTCTCACAGAGACAGATAACTGGTGCCAGTGCCATGGTTTAAAGCTAAATACCAAAAATGTATAGTCATACCCTTTGGCAAAAACAATGTGCCCACAAATTACCACATAGGCGGAAACCCATTAAGTACAGAGAAAGTTATTAGGGACCTGGGGACCCAAGTTGATAGCAATCTCTCCTTTGAAAACCACATTGCCAAAGTGGTTAGAAAGACCTTCTACATAGCCCACCTCATCACGAAGGGTTTCACATCTAGATCAAGAGAGGTAATCATGCCCTTTATTCATCCCTCATCAGGCCCATCATAGAATACAATGCCCCTTTTGGGATGTACCTTACCCGACACCTGCAGCAATTAGAAAGACCCCAAAAGTATCTCAGCAAGAGGATCAAGGGTCTCAAACAGATGTCATATGCTGCTCGGTTAAAAAAACTCCAGCTCTACTCAGTTGCATACCGCCTACTTCGAGGTGATCTATGCCTGACATACAAAGCTATGTCAAATCCAGAATTAATGGACATGCTCCACCTCAGTAAATCTAAATCCCTTAGAGCCACACGCTCGAGGGACTTGAACCTCAGCACAGAAATAAATAGAACTTGCTGGAGGGACAGGTTCATAACCCAGAGGCTCCCTTCACTCTGGAATAGAATTCCAGTTCATGTGAGGCAAAGCACCTCACTGAATCTCTTCAAGAGGAATCTCGATAAGTGGATGGGGGATCGTAGGTTTGTCCCAGTGATTACTCCCGTGTCACTATTAGACAGAGGCACAGTAAACTAAACCTTAAAAAGGGCACAGTATACTCAAATCAAGGGGTGGCGTAAGCCATACAGAATCGGGCTAGGCTTATAATTGCCCCAGGGCAGATAGCCTAGTATGAACCTATGAACCTATGAACCTAAGAAATGCGCTCATCTCTGTCTTGTGGTAAGAAAGTATTCATTTTCTACACAATTCCCCTAATATCCAACTTTGCACTCTTATTCTGTTTCCATATTTCAGAAAGGAGACATTCATTCATTCAGTTTGTAAGTTTACAGGCACACAAACATTGGTTGTACTAAAAACAAACCAGCTATCAGGAGAAGCTGGATCCAATACCAGAAATTATCAAAAAAAGCATTTTATTGTCACTTCCGTCCCAACAAGAACTTCTTCAGACCTAAGGAAAAAAAAAACAATGCACTCCAAAACATTTAAATAGTACAAGCACACACCCCATTAATTAAACAAACAACACACCTGAGATAATTAACTCCATAATATTGCTGTAGAAAATACAATATAAAACATTCCATATAACGACAAGAGATCAGTATTTTCTCAAACATTTTTCCAAGCTGGTCATTAAAGCTTTAGTTTCTTTTTCTATGTCAGAAGCCTTAAACCAACCAGTCCAAAATTTTAAATTAACATCCATATTAAAGAAAGGGTCATGTTCACAGTCCAATACAGCACAGATGTCCCTAAAGATGCTGCTGTACAATGATTCTGTTTCCTCAATAGTCCTTTTGTCAATAACAGTAACTCACCTTATATCCTCCTCAAAGCTCACAGAGGAAGATAAAAGCCTGGAATGTCCTCTCTTTTTAGTATTATTAGCCTTCATAAGTTCATTCAAAGTATTTTGCATATTGTTCATAGAATACAGCAACATGCCTAATATATCACCTTCTCTGGTAGTAGGTGTAGGGTGAATAGTCACATCCAAAAGAGGACCCTTGCTTTCTCCAGCCATCACAGGAAACCAGCAAAACAACCAAGAAGAAAGATTCCCAAGGGATGGAGGAGCACAGCAAAGACCAACTAAAAACAAACCCGCTATCAGGTGAAGCTGGATCCAAAGCAAGTCCAAAACTTGGAAGAAAAATACCAGAAATTAGTGAAAAAAGCTTTTTATTGTCGCTTTCGTCCCAATAAGAACTTCTTCAGAACAAGGAATAAAACCCAATGCACTCCAAAAAGTTTAAATAGTACAAGTGCACGCCCCTATTAATTAAACAAACAACACACTTGAGATAATTAACTACTTCATAATGTTGCTGCAGAAAATACAATATAAAAACATTCCATATAAAATCATGCCTAAATAGACATATAAATACACAATATCCACTCATATTAACCACCTTTATACATGTTTATACATTTTTAACCTCCTATCTTTCAAAAAACATTTTATGTTAGTGGTATCATTTAAACCAGACTGTTTATCAGTCCCCAGCCTTATCTGCCAAACAGTTTCCCTTTGTTCAACTTGTACCTTATAACAACCACCGCTCATGTTTTTTGGTACCTGTTCTAAGATGGAAAATAAAAAAATGTTTTATAATCTCTACATCTAAGATCTAAAAAACCTGAGGGGTGGTTGTTATAAGGTGCAGGTTAAACAAAGGGAAACTGTTTGGCAGATAAGGCTTTTCTCCCAGGGCCTCCACTAAAAAATTGGTATTACCCAATCTGACTTTCCCTGTAAACAAAGACAAATAAATAAATAATTTGCTTGAAATTCAATCTGCTAAGGATTACAACTCCTCCACAGGAAATCACTGTCAGTGAGTTATGCCAATGATGATGTCCTTTTGAGGGTAATTTCCCCCTTCTTCGAGTTGGTGTGACCATGGACTTAGTATATATATATATATATATATATATATATATATATATATATATATATATATATATATATTATATCCCTGTCATGCCGAAGCTCACAAGAATGACAACGAGTTAACCGACACCGGAAGACTGACAATGGAGAAGACCGAAAGTTGAAAATCCCCATGCTGAGAACACCGAAATGTTAAGGTAAGTGTGCAATAGGGACGGACGTTAGGGTCAGGGTGCGGGTAAGGTAAGTGTGTGATAGTGACAGACTTAAGGGTTAGGGGGCAGATTAAGTGAGTTAGGGTTAGGGTGCGGGTAAGGTAAGTGTGCGATAGTGACAGACTTAAGTGTTAGGAGCGGATTAAGTGAGTTAGGGTTAGGGTGCGGGTAAGGTAAGTGTGCGATAGTGATGGACCTTAGGGTTAGGGTTTGGGTTAAGGTTAGTGCATAGATAGTTGTGTATGTAAGGTTTAGTGTAGGTTTGCAAGGTTGTTGGTGTGCTTGTGTTGTGTGTGTGTTTTTCGGAAAAGGTATTTGTTTTGTTGATTGTCGGGATTGTGGTTCGTCGGGCATCTGAAGTTTCGTGTATTTGAATTTTCGGTTTTGTGGTGTCGGTTATTTCATTGTCGGTGTTTTGGTGTGTCGGCGTTATCAGGTAGACCCATATATATATATATATATATATATATATATATATATATATATATATATATATATATATATATATATATATATATATATATATATATATATATATATATATATATATATATATATATATATATATATACATATATATATATATATATATATATATATATATATGTATGGGTCTACATGATAACACCGACACAGCAAATATATATATGGGTCTACCTGATAACGTCAACACGCCAAAACACCGACAACGAAATAACCGACACCACAAAACCGAAAATTCAAAAACATGTTTATATATATATATATCTATATATATATATATATATATATATATATATATATATATATGTTCAAGAGGTGTGAAGGGACTTGCTCTCCTCGTTTATTGGTACAGAGGTGCTTGGCTGCTTGCCCTTCTGCAAAAACACTTTAGAAAGTGTTTTTTTTTTCAGGGAGTATAGTTTAGGGATTCCGATCCTTGGCAGCTAAATTTTTAACCAGTCATAGTGGAAGCTGCATATATACATACATATATATATATATATATATATATATATATATATATATATATATATATATATATATATGTGTATATATATATATATATACATACACACACACACACACACACACACACACACACACACACACACACACATAAATGCTGAATTATATACTTATTTTGGGGTATACCTGCTTGCTATTTGTAGTTACATGTACAATGATTCTCACATAGGTACTTCTAGAACATCATCATCATCATCTTGCTTATTCTACAAATATTAAATTTCTTAGCTTTTTAATTTCTTTAAAAAATTCTGGAACTAAATTTGCTGTTTGTAGACTCAGTTTGAACTGTTATTCTTTTATATTTGTTGACTGCAGTAAATGTCATATCTGTATATTGTTATAAAAATATACATTGTAAAGTAAGTTGAAGGAAGATATGCATAGACACCAAACTGTTAACAGTGTAAATCTTTACTGAACACTGACCTTACTCACCAGATTATATAACTTACTACTTAATTACCTGTAACTTTCCTTAAAGAAGGACTAACCTTTTCATGCTACATTTGTAATCCCCTATACTTTAAAGATGCATACCATATAATGCATTTTCTTATTTGCCTTTGCTAACAAAGTTTCAGTATACTATAGTGCCACTACCTATTTCACTAATATGAATATTGAATTGAGTCAATAACCATCACACTTATGTGAATTCCTGATGTATGAGTCACCATCGTTAACCAGGTTTTACCCATTTTCTACATGGGGTTGGAAAGTCATGTCAGCTGTCTCTCCTGATTCAGTGCCACTCTGCTACCTTCTTCTACAGTCATACCTGATTGTTGCAGGTTTTCTCTAACACAAGCCATCCATCTCTTTGCTGGAAGCCCTTGTTTTCTCTTGCCTTCGTCATGCCCATCCCAAATCTTCTTCACCAGATTGTCTTCTGCTTTCATTCACATGTGCCCAAATGATAGTAATCTGTTCTCTTTGACCTTCCCTGCAATTGGAGCTTCTCGGGCTTCTGCTCTGATGTTGTCATTTCTTCGCCTGTCCCACATGCTTCAACTCTTGCTCTTTCTTAGCTTTTAACACAATTCATACTCTTTTTGGAGGATGAATTATAGGTACTATATCAGGTAAATTCTTTATGTAATAATCAGCAATATATGAGTGTTTTTTTTTAAATGATCGACTATACCTGCAGTATTTATAGTCATAAGCTGATGTAACACAGTCACTGGATTTGTTACTTCCACCCAGATCAGCAACATAATGTGTATATGTACAGTAACTGAGGTGGCATTTTCTGCCATTTTTCCTCCCCCACTGCTGGTCACCAGTCAGTCATCTGTCAGCATTACTGGGCACGTTTTGATGTTTGTAGCTATAACATTGATATAGAATATGGAATTACCAGGTACCAATGTGGCTGCCTTAGAGGATTGCATGGCATCCATTAGATTGCTGTATTTTTAACAGATATAGACTTTGCTTTTACCTCTTTCTTACTCCACTCCTCCCCTATCAGCTGCAGCAAGCATCCAAGTTGTTAAACAAACTATGGTTGTCTCAATCATAGTCATGGCTTCATTCTCCTATACCAAAACAGCTGGCATTAATTGAGGTAGCTCATATTGAGGACTTGTAGAATTTATGCTAGACTCAGGACTTGATAGTTACAATTAAATTTTCCCAAAAGCCTTCCACATAAACCTTTCAAAGACATGATTCTACAGCATGATATCCGGATACATCTGCACCTCTGGTCATTTCAACAAATCTTCTCTGTTGGTAAGGTAAATGTTCATATTGAATGATTTGGGAAAACGGGAATATCCTGATACAGCAGTTTGCTTTAGAAATGTGGACCAAAACCAAATTCCCCAGCTACTTCATGGCTTCGTCTGACTCTTTCATCTTCCTTTAAAGTAGAAAGGTTCATCTCTGATCATCATAGACAAAAAATATTTTGTTGCCTTACTTATAACAGTTTTTATTTCCATTTTATATTTTCTCTCATTAGTAGAGAGACTTCATCATAACAAAACACTTGTACAAAAAACTTAAATAAATAATAAGAACAAATACAATTAGCAAGTCTGCTCTTAAATGATTCAATTAACCAATTATTAATTCATCTTGTTAAAACTAACACATTATTACAACAAATGTGTTTTTGGAAGATTGTAGTAGATAACTTAAGTCTTTATTTTTTCAGATTAAATTGTTAATAGTTAATTACATTTTTAAAGGCACAATCATTCTAAAAGGATGTACATAAATAAATCATAAGAATAAGAATGCAATATATATATATATATATATATATATATATATATATGTATTTAAATTAATTAAAATGTAGTCCACTCTGAAATAATTGATTCATTTGTATTCTGCTAGCTCAGTGAAAGTGATTAAGTCACCACCACATTCATTTTTCTGAATAACTTGTATGACCCTTCTTATCTCTGACAAATGAGAACATATCCTGTCTTTCAATTTATTATTAGTTTTACCTATATAGAAGCTTATACATTTATCTTAGTTAGCAATATATATATATATATATATATATATATATATATATATATATATATATATATATATAGACACACTACATTCTCTGCATTGCACGTTACTGACACCTTAAAAATAAATTGAAAAAAAAGAAAAGAAAAAATAGGTATAAAAATTCATACAAAATCATGTTATAACTGCCATTTTTGCAGATATATAAATAAGGATTGTGAGTTTATTCACCCAATTAATGGGGAAAAATTATTTTAAGGTGTCGGCAATGTGCAACACATGAATATTGCGTAATGAAATTTTTGCTTATATGCCCATCTGTTTTCAGTATTAACCACTGGAGACACACAGCTCAGGTATTAAAATTTAAAGGTTATGTGTTTGTACCGTACCACATTCACACACAAACTAATGTTGATCGAAAACAAGGAATTACAATGGAGTAATGTATTGTTTACCACAGAAAGAACTAGAGGACTACACACTTTCAAAAGAAAACCTCCTGGAACACAACTTTTGTTGTGGCAACACACACATGGTATTTGGCTGCCCCCACCCCCAAAACAACAGGCAAATGACAGTTTGTACTATGGAAAGACTAACACATCAGTCAATTGTTAGAAATGCTTTCAAAAACATTTTTTACAAAATGTGTACATGTTTAGAACAGAAAAGACAATATTATATAATTGCCAGTCACCTCTCCATGTGCCCAGCACACCCCTAGAGGAGTCTATGAGCCATCTTAGAAGACTGACACCCCTCTATCATTGAAAATATAGGACATTACATTTCACTGAAATAACATAAAAGATTGTAAGATCACCCAGTTTTAAAAATTACACTTGTGGTGAAAGTGAATATGGTTGTCTATCTGAGAAAGTAAAACAGCTTACAAAAATGCCTATGCCAACAGTGAACTTAAAATAACTGCATATAGATAAAAGTTCCATTTTCTAATGCATATATATAAAATATTTTCATAGTGGCATGTGAACAAATCTAACATGTACTTGAAAAGTACAATCATACCTTAGCAAGATATGCAGATAAATCTAAATTGATAGTGCTCTTCTTCTGTGTTCTCCACATGCACACCTCTGCTCACCTTCAGTTTCCCTAGCGACATGGTTACCTTTTTATAGTGTAGATTCAGGCCTTCGATCAGGTGTGAACATATTAAAATTGCTAAATCCCAAACATTTGGCTTTGTGTAGTAGGTGTAAACATAGTGTAGGCACTACCTCTGTGTTTGTTGCTAATGGATTGCAACTGTGAATAATTAGTGGGAGGGAGAAGGAATACTGAACAATAATTCAGAGTCTCTACCTGCATTGGGCGTCTCAGCCAGTATACACTTACAAAGTGTAAAAGTAATTATAGCAAGCTTTGAAATGGAAGTGAACAGCACACATTTCTCAGTTTCTGTGCACTAATAGACAAACTCTCCTTCCTTTAATGAAAACAGTATTTTACTATCATGTAATACTGTCATACAGTTTAAGGAGAATGATGCAAAAGCCTTATAGACTGAATGTGTTATAGTACAGCACAGATAAGAGAAAAATGAATACAGAGTAAAGAGAAGACAGAGCTGCACTACTGCAGACAATACTCATAATAGTTGTGTGATCATTCATTGCCTTAAATATGTAAGCAACACATGTACAAACAACTGATGGTGTACAAGTGTTATATGTCTTTAAAATAATGTGGTAGAAATGGGATTTGCTGATATGCACAATGATTTTTATTTATTTATTTATGTATTGACATTTGTTAACCAGGTTAGTCCAAATAGGCTTGTGGCCCATTGTCAGTGGAGACTGGAGGAGAAAAGCTCCATTAATAGACTTTAACAGTACAATACAAAGGTAACAATTTTGAGTTAAATACAGATATAAGAGGCAGAAAGAGATTTACATAATTTGCTATATAGGAAAAGGTCAGTATACAAAGTTGAAAGCACACATGGAGCAAAATCACACGCAAGAAAAGGTCTATATGCAAAATCACACATAATATTTTACATGTATATTTAAGTACAAACAATTTTTATTTTAGTCTTTGATTGACTGAAATTAGTAAATGGCAGTTTTCATGGAGTTGCAGATAGTGAATGGAGTAAAATGCATGTGAAAGGAGTGAAAGGAGGCTAAGTAGGGTCATGGCAGGGGCAAGTCTTGGAGTTGAGTAGGTACGTTTTTAGCTCATTTTTAAACTGAATGGAGTCGGTAATGGTGTGCATGTCAAGATAAAATTTGTTCTAGGCATGGGCGACTGAATATTTATATAGTATTTTGCCTACAGATTTTTTTGTTGGTAGATGTCCAGTAGCTGCTGGTTAGAAGTACGGAGGGTCCGAGATGGAGTATAGGTAGAACTTAAGGAAGAAAGAGATGGACAGAATGAAGGTTTGTAAAGAACAGAGTGTAGCATATGAAATTGAAATAGCAGCAGTTGTTGGGGGAGTTCAAACCATTGGAGAGAGTTTAATGCAATACAGTGGTGTGAATTGTATGGTGAGTTACTAATGAATCTAGCTATTTTGTGATAAGTTTGTTTGAGTTTGTTCAGAGTGGTGGCCTGAATATTGATAAGAATTGGAGCAACATATAGGAGGGAGGGGAGGAGTAGTGCCTGTCCTAGGGAGAGTCTAGCATCAGGGGTTAGACATTTTTTGCTCCAATACAGTAGGCTTAGTTTCTGGTGTGTTTGTTTTATATATTGGAGTATGTGCAGGTTGAATTTTAGTTCATCATCAACAATGGCCCCTAGGAGTTTTGTGTGGGTATCAGGTTGGATAATTGTGTTGTTGGAAGATTTAATGACAAAGGATGTTTTATGGTGAGTAAGAGAATGGGGAAGGAAGAGTAGGAGTTTAGTCTTTTTGGGGTTTAGGATCAGTAGGTTGTCTGATAGCCATTGTTCAGTTGATAGGAAGGTTTGTTGGGTTAGGGTATGGAGCTTGGAGATGTTGTTTGAGATAGAGATAAGTGTAGAGTCATCAGCATATTGAATGAGAGAAGATTCTTTGCAGGAAGTAAAAAGATCATTGGTAAAGACATTAAATAGAAGGGGACCTAAGATGGAGCCTTGAGGTACACCTGTGGGGATGGGAAGGAAAGGTAAAGAGGATGAGAGCCATTTGACAGATTGTTGCCTACTAGTTAGGCAACTAGTGAACCAAGCAAGGGTGGAGGAGGATAGATTAAGGTTGGCAAGTTTGGATAGTAATTGAGGATGAGAAACAGTATTGAAAGCTTTGGAGAATCAAGAAAGACCTCTGCAAAGCTCTATCTGTGGCAAAGACAGATAAGATACACTTAGTGGATTTTGTAAGTTCATTAGTCTGACAGCTGAGGTGCTGCGGTAGTGTTGTCACCTCACAGTAAGACGTTGTCCTGTTCGATTCACAGCTAGAGCGTCTTCTGTGTGGAGACATGTGTGAATGGACATACCTTCGTTGAAGGTTGTGTGTTAAGGCTGGCAACTCGGCATGTAAAAATCTACTGCCAATCATTAGTGGACCAGAGTTCTGCTGTGGCGATCCCTAACTGGGAAAAGCTGAAAGACGCAACATTAGTCTGACAGTTCAAATCCAAAGTTGTGTAAAAATATGTAATATATATTACAATGTGTTTTGTAATGTTTTATTTTTTCTTCTGTTTGTTTACACACATGTGAGCACACGTGTGTGTGTGTGTGTGTGTGTGTGTGTGTGTGTGTGTGTGTGTGTGTGTGTGTGTGTGTGTGTGTGTGTGTGTGTGTGTGTGTGTGTGTGTGTGTGTGTGTGTGTGTGTGTGTGTGTGTGTGTATGTATATATATATATATATATATATATATATATATATATATATATATATATATATATATATATATATATATATATATATATATATATATATATATATATATATATATATATATGCATATATACATGGTTTCACTTCAGAATCTTAAATTACTGAAAACTCGAACTTCATATGGTCGAGACCGTATGATCGAGCTTCAGAAAATATAAATTCCGAAGTGAAATAAAACAAAAATACCCAAAGACATTGTTTCTTCAGGGGGGCAAGCCTCCCTGCACCCCCACCCCCCTATTTAAATATACCAACTCCAAGATCATGCAACAGTGGGAAAAAGGGAAATCTCCCATTCTGCGCTGTATGCTGAAGCACAGAAAGTGAGATTTCCCATTTCCTCGCAATAGTGCGATCACTGAGATGGTATATTTAAGTAGGGAGGGTACAAGGGGGCTTGCCCCCATGCAGAAATAATGTCTTTGGGTATTTCTTTTTTTTATTTCACTTCGGGATTTCAAGTTTTTGAAAACTCAATTATATGGTGTCCCAACCATATGAAGTTCGAGTTTTCAGCAATTCGAGATTCTGAAATGAAATTTTATATATATATATATATATATATATATATATATATATATATATATATTTGTGCAGTGCACTGCTTAGCACAAACAGGGTGAAACAGTTAACTGCATTAAATGTTATGTCAAGTTTGGTGGCACAGTGGTGTAGTGGTTAGCGATGTCTCAAAGCAATAGGTTCTCTAGTTTGATTCTCTGCTGGGGTGCCTTCTGTGCTGAGTCTGCATGTCTTCCCTGCATTCTTGTGGGTTTCCTCTGGGTGCTCGAGTTTCCTCCTACAATCCAAAGACATGAAGTAGGTGGACTGTACATTCTAAGTTGGCCCAGGTGTGAGTGTGTGCCTGTGAGTGTGTGTGGAGAGAGAGAGAGAGAATGTTATGTTACTTGTATGATAAAGACTGCATAATTTACAGCTGTGAATCAAGTGTGCACATAGATCACTTCTGAAACACAATGAAGCATACAATATTTAGCATATTTAGATCATTTTATTTATTTTATTTTATTTTATTTTACATTTGTTGACCGGACTAGTCTAACTAGATACATGTCCATTTTCAGTAGAGGCCTGGGGAGATAAGCTCCACCTTAAACTAATAAATCAGGACAGAAAAAAGTCCAAAAATATCTAAATATATTATACATGAATATTTTCTTCAAAGAACTTAATTATACAGAATGTGACTACTGAGTTTAACAAAGCAATACAGTACTATTTCCATGGGAAAGCATTTGACATTCACCAAAAAAGTATGTTAGGTAGGAATGTACAGTTTACAATGATGTATACAGGTTATAATAAAAAACAGAACACTGAAAAACAAGAAAGTTATTAAATATAAACACTTGAAGTAATTACACTCATAGTGAAGCGATAGGTGGAAGATGTGTTCACAGGAAAAAGAATGTTGCAATGAACATACCCAGTGATAGTTCCCTGGGAGTAGGATATTAAAAAGGGAGTTAAGGAAAAGTTTACTATTTCCACAATGTGGGTTTTGGAGGAGAGGTATAGAATAATGTTGTACTGAGGGGGGTGTTAGTCAGGGCTAGTACATGGGTATAGCCATTGTGTTTTTAGTTGCATTTTTAGTTGATTTTTAAAGAGAGGTAATGATGACAGAGATGCAAGTTTGATGGGTAGTTTGTTCCAAATCTTCCCCACTAAATTTGAGAAAAGAGAATCACCTGCCTTGTTGTGGGATTTCTTGATAGTAACCAGTAGTTTATTTGCTGAGCGAAGGGTAGTAAAATTTATGTAGGGGGAGATGAGGCTACTGAGAATGGGAGTATTACTAGGCTGGTACAGAATCTTATGGGTAATAGTGAGTTGTTGAAATTCTAACTGGTTAAGTAGTTCGAGCCATCCTAGTAGTTTGAGATTTAGACAGTGATGAGTTCTAAATGGGGACCCAGTAGCAAACCTGGCAATATTGTTATAAGAAGTAGTCAATTTATTTAGGTTGCTTTTGGAAAGATTAGTATAAATGGGAGAGGCGTAGAGGATGGTTGAGATCAGATGGGTCTGGGCAATTGTAGTTCTAGCTTCTGGGGTGAGAAAAGGTTTTATCCTATACAAGGATCCACATTTTCTGTTTACTGTTTCAATAGTAGCATTAATGTGTGAGTCAAAGTTAAGGCTGTGGTCAATTATTACACCTAAGAGTGTGGTAGTCAGGTCAGGAGCTATGATTGTACCATTGTTTGATGTAATAGAGAAATCTATTGGGGAGGATTTAATAGTTGGAGTAAAAAGCAATAGTTTTTTTTTTTGGCATTTAGGAGGAGGCAACATTGTTGGAACCAGTTTCCAACTAGGTTAAATACAGTTTGGGTGATGGATTGGAATTCAGATGAAGAGGAGGCTTTACAAATCAAAGTGGAGTCATCTGCATATTGTATGCAGGTAGGTAGAGGTAAATTTTTAGAAAGGTCATTACTGAATATGGAGAAGAGTAGAGGTCCCAGGATAGAGCACTGAGGGACACCAAGGGTAATAGGAATATGTTTGGATAGGTTATTATCCCAAAGGACAGCCTGCTGTCTATTGTGTAGGTAGGACTTGAACCATTGTAATGCCTGTGTGTTAAGTGAGAATGATTTGAGTATGTTGAGAAGTATTTGATGGTTAACTGTTAGAAAAATATGCATTTGAATATATGTGAAATACTAGTTTAAAGCAAAGTAGTATGTAATGCATTTTATTCTATTAATGATATAACAAAAAGGATGAATTCATGTGTAATTGCAAAGTAGTTCTGAAACTGCAGTGTGGCTTGTAGCAAGTTGACCTCTGACCCTGGCAGTTGCTAGCTTAGCAAGTCTTAATGTTTATGCTTCTCACAAGTGATTATCTGCTGGGTCAGGAAATTAAATATGTGAAATAATGAAATCTTCTGCTCTTTCCTGCTGGGATGATTTGGCCTTGTGTATGTGTTACTAAGATAACACACAGCTGTTGGGAAAGTGTTACTGGGAACAAAGAAGTGTATTAAAAGACTGAATCTGCCATTGTATTCGAACTGATATGAAACCTTGAAGAAGTAACTTAATAGAAAAACATTATGTCTGACCAGGTGGATAGCAAGGCCGTATTGTTACCAGAGGAAATTTTTTTTTTAAATATACAGCATCAACAATATTTTATGAATAGTGGAATGTAAGCTAAAGTGATGTAGATGCCCTGTGACATACCATGTCAGTAAGGTGGGCACAACTTGAATGCAAAGTCTATAAAACTTGTACACTTCCTGTTTCATGTTAGACAAAATTCTGTACTTGTAAGTTTTTTGCCTCCTGGTGTACACTAGTAAAGTTTTGAACCTGAACCTCCTGTGTATTGATTTCTTGATTTTATTTAACAGTTTGTTCCTTCTTAGCTGGAAATCCCTCAGACAGCTGCAGATCAGAGTTTGCCGGTGGTCGAATACTGCGCAGGAGAAGTTACCGAAATGGTTCTTCTTGGGTGAAAAGACCTCCGACTGAATTGTCGTTTAAAGAGGCTGGCCACTTTCTGATCCGTGGCCGAAGAGCGGATCCTGGACAGCTCAATACCGGAGGCTCAGGTAGGAAGATTTTGCTTTTTTTCTGTTTTAGATCAGGGACTAGGTTACAGTATATATTATTGTCAAGATTTGTTATGCAGATCAGGGACAAAAGGAATTACTGCATATTTGGTCATAGATCAGGGTAACAGAATAAGGTAGGCAGTTATTCTAGATGAACTGTGAAAAGGAACTGAAATCTTGATATCACGTGATAAGAAGGGTTACGTAACATTTTTAACATGGGAAATCAGTGCACTAAAACATCGCGAGATCCACCCCTAACCGAAGACGCAAAGTATATGCAATCACAACGTTCTGATAATGTTAGGTATTATACGAAATGGGCTAACAAATATGAATTTGATGGCAAATTAGATAAAACTTCACTGGTAAAACTCCTTAAGCAACTGAAATCTGATGCGGGAGGTCAGGCAAAAAAGCAACGCCAATTAGGCATTCCTCAGGCACACAGGTGGATTGAGGAAGCAAACCGCAGGGAACAGAAGACTAAGAATTCAAAAACATTATTTTTAGACAAAGAAGATAATAATATAGTAATAGCAATGGCTCCACCTCCCCTGCCCCTTCCGTTGCCTTTTTCAGGATATGAAGTGAGTGGACAGGCTGGTCCACCTCCGCGTTATCCTGAAGTCTCAGCAAGACCACAACCATTTGTTAGAGATCCTATTGAAACTAGGTCCTGAGCACGTAAAATACATGGGGACGCAGAATCATATCAAATAGAGAGAAACCTACAGGATGAGAGTGAGGAAGAAATATGTCCACTTATAGAGGTCCCAAATCCTCAGGCGGGACAAGCAGGGCAGGACCCAACACTCTTAGTATACAGACCATGGACACCGGAGGATATCCGGAAAGCTACTGAGGGAATTCCCCATCCGAAAGTTAATTTTACGAAATTTTTAGAAGATTTGCAAGGCATAAGGTTGAGTTACCACTTGAATGGGGAAGAACTGGAAAAAGTAGTGAGACAAATTATAGGTACAGATTGGCACATGATTTGTGGCACCTGGAATCCTCGTAATGCAGAGCTTAAACCACTCCCACATAGTGACGCAGAATTAGACAATAGAGTGAAAGGTCTTACAGACCAAATCTCTGAGAAATGGAAACCTACAGCAGACTGGACTTGCATTAACCAATGCATACAACAGGAAAATGAGACAATAGATGGGTACTATGCTAGATTATTGGAATGTTTTAATAATCATAGCGGTATGACAGTTCCTGAAAATCAAGTGAATGATTCCCCGTATGAACAGCAATTGAAAAATGCATTTTTAAAAGGTTGCATTGCACCTATCAGTAGTTTCATTACGAAGCACATGATAGACCATCGAACAGGTAGGCTACAAGCCTTACTTGAATACGCTAGAGATGCTGAAAGGCATTTCAATAGCAAAAAGAAAAAGAAGGCACAAGTCTTCACTGCTGAAGATTTTGAGGAAAGGAAAAAGAGAGGTGAATGCTTTAAATGCGGAAAGAAGGGACATCTAGCAAGGGATTGTAAACAGAACAAAAAGGTAATCACAGAAGACAAGGGAGATGAGGACTGACTATATGATAGTGAAGATACATCATGCAGAGATCAGAAGTCATCAGGAGAAGTTAATAAACAGAAAACAAATGTAAATGTGATAGAAGGAATAGAGGAAGTGCAAGTAGATATGGAGGATGAAGAAAGTGAAATTTTGGATTTAGCATTATTGAGCCTAGAGCTCTACTTAGCAGATAAGAAACCGGAAGTTACACGTCTGGTGGATGGAAGGGAAGTTAAATTCCTGTGTGACTCAGGAGCGTCACGGACCTTGATACACCCCTCCAAGTTACCAGAACATTCTGAATCACCTGATTATACACTAGTGAAAGCTGCGAATGGACAGCTATACAGGGAACCTCTTTCCCATGATATAGCAATAACTGACCCTGTTTCAGGTATGACCCAAAGAAGTAAGATTGTTGTTTCTGCAAAGTGTCCAGTGAACCTATTGAGTAGGGACCTTATGCAGATATTTGGCATAGCAGTAGTTCCAACGGTACAGGGTATGGAGGCACAGAGACAAATGGATACCTTTGTAGTGCGATCGGAGGGATAAACTTTTTACTGGTGCAGCCAGGACCTAGTTACGACTGGTCCAGGGGCAGTAACCGAGGAACTGATGAACGTAGCCATCAGTAAAGCCCCCTCCCTTGACACTGATCGACAGCATCTGTTACACTGTACTCTATACTACTGTAATACACCAGTACCTGATAGAGAATCTGAGCAAGAATTGTTCAGAAATCGTGCAACTAGATTAGTATTACGTACTTTGTATTGCAATACTGAGGGGAACAGTATGGTTAGCTGTTCATTACCTCAAGAATTCCTTGCACTGTATAGATCAAATCGATTGCCACATGTCAGTTTGACAAAGAACAAAAACGTAAAATGGGCAGACTTAGGAGAAAAGGTAACGAGGTGGGAAAAACAGACTGACTTAGAATTGTCAGAACAGGGAATACAGAAACAAAAGTTGAATTGGTTGACGCAGACACATCCAGCTGTACACTTGCAATCTAGCGAGGACAGCTGATTAGCATTTATATTAGAAGAAGAAGAGAAAGCCTTATGTGAGATACCGACGGCTCTTTGGTCAACAGGCAAGTCAGATGTAGGACTTATTCAAACAGCAGAACCAGTTACAATAAACCCCAAAGTCAGCATTTAGGCCACAGAAAAGACAATACCCTTTGAGAAAAGATGCAGAAATAGGAATCAAGCCTATAATAGCAGCATTACTCAGGGAAGGAGTACTGGTAGAATCTTCTGATTTGCCATGTAATACACCCCTATTTCCTGTTAAGAAAGCAAATGGGGAATGGCGGATGGTTCGAGATTTACAAGCTGTAAACAATGCAGTGATACCCAGAGCACCCATGGTGCCAGATCCACATACTTTGTTAAATGACTTAAAACCGCAACAAAAGTATTTCTCTGTGGTAGATATCAGCAATGCTTTCTTTTCAATACCTATACATCCTGATAGTCAATACTGGTTTGCATTTACATTTCATGGGAAAAGGTATACCTATACTCGACTACCACAGGAATATTGTGAGAGCCCAACCATATTTGCACAAGAAATGACTAGCAACCTGGCAGGGTTTATCCCACCAGGAGGTAGTCAAATTCTACTTTACGTAGATGATATCTTGCTAGCAGCCCCCACCCAGCAGCAATGTAGGAAGATACTATAGCGCTGTTGAAATTCTTAGCAACACAAGGACACAAAGTGAACAAAAGTAAGTTACAACTCTGGAAAAAGCAAGTTAGATACCTAGGATATGTGATATCCAATGAAGGAAGGATATTAGATGAAGATAGAAAGACAGCAATTCTACAAGCACCCAAACCAATAACCAAGAAGGAAATGATGTCCTTCTTGGGGACAACCAATTTTTGTCAGAGTTGGATACCAAATTATGCTTTGGAATCTGCTCCACTGACTGATTTAATATATAAAAAGCCAATAGCAGCACAAGATTTGTTACAATAGACAACCAAAACAGAAACGGCTTTCTGCAGGTTGAAGCAGTTAATAGCTTCTTCATTAGTTTTGGGACTCCCAAATTATCACAAACAGTTTTTCCAGACCGTGGATTGTAAACAAGGATATATGATGTCAGTGCTGACGCAACAACATGGGGATAAGCAACGCCCAATAGCTTATTATTCATTGCAGTTAGACCCAGTGGCGCGATCTTTGCCTCACTGTGTACAAGCAGTAGTTGCAGCTGCAATGGCAGTACAGGCCTCGGCCTCAGTGGTATTATTCCACCCTCTCACATTGAGAGTGCCTCATGCAGTCGCAATAATTTTACTGCAAGAAAAAGTAGCATATCTCTCCCCTGCTAGACATCTTTCATGTATGACTATACTGCTGAGCCAACCTCATATGACAATTGAACGATGTACAACATTAAATCCATCGACATTACTCCCAACTCCTGCGGATGGCACACCACACAGCTGCCTGCAGGAAATTGAACAGTTGGCCTTGCCTAGACAAGATCTTACAGATATGCCCTTGGATGATTCCGAGGTGACATATTACGTGGACTGCTCATGCAGAAGGGGCCCTACAGGGAAGAATCTAGTGGGGTATGCAGTAGTTACAGACACTGAAATTTTAGAAGCCCAACCCTTACCACATAACTTATCTGCACAAGCAGCAGAATTGGTAGCTTTGACACGGGCATGTACTTTAGCAAAAGACAAATGTGTAAACATATATACTGATAGTCAGTATGCTTTCTCTACAGTACATGTATTTGCGCAACAATGGAAAAATAGGGGAATGATAACATCTAGTGGAAAATCAATCAATCATGCACAATTTATTATGGAATTATTAGAATCTATCCAGTTACCTACTAAAGTAGCTATTTGCAAATGTGTATCTCATACAAAGCAACAGGATAAGATTTCAAAGGAATGCGAGCTGATGCAGCTGCAAAGCAAGCAGCCTCAGACTCAGAAACTTTACTTTTGAATGAGGAGTTACAACCCTCTGAGATTTTAGATCTAGATATGTTAAAAACAATGCAGAAGCTTACTACAAAAGCAGAAAAACAAAAATGGGAAAAACAAGCTCAATTCTTGAAAACGGACTGTACATTTCCAAAGAGAGAAAACCTATATTGCCGTCTAATTTATTTAGATATGCAGCTTTGTTGAGCCATGGGCAGTGCCATGTCTCAACAGGGGGGATGGTTCAGTTAGTAAACTGAATATTCCAAACATACGGATTCACAAACTACACAAAAAATTTTTGTGCAGCTTGTCATATTTGTAACAAGCACCATGCACAAGGGGCATTTAAACCCAAGCAAGGAAGCTTTCCTATACCACCGTATCCGTTCCATACTATTTGTATGGATTTCATAGAATTGAATAAGTGTGAGGGAAAAAAATATTGTCTAGTCATTGTAGATATGTTTTCTAAATGGGTAGAAGCTTTTCCAACCAAAAATCCAGATGCAGCAACAGTGGCGAAAGCCCTGATAAAAGAAATAATCCCTAGATTTGGCATACCGGAAAGGATTTATAGTGACAATGGCACACATTTTGTCAATCAGACAATCCAGAAACTTGGAAGATTTTTTGGAATCTCCTTGAAGAACCATTGTGCCTACCACCCACAGTCAGCAGGACTGGTGGAAAGGTACAATGGAACCCTTAAAAATAAACTCAGAAAGTTAGTTAGTGAAACTCAGAAGAATTGGGTATACTGTTTGCCTTTGGCACTGCTGAGTATGAGAACGGTTCCAAATGTGAAGGGTTTGACTCCCTTCGAAATGGTTTTTGGAAGAGCATATTATGTGCCTCAGTGGAAAGATCTCATGCCTGCAGAGCAAGAGGCTGACAGTTCATTAGCTAGTTATATGAAGAAACTGTTAACAAATAAATCTGTTCTGCAGTTTAAATCTTTTTCAGATAAGGAACAGACCAGACCAGTGGAAGCAGTTTTGGTCCCGGGAACGTGGGTGTGGCTAAAAGTGACGGAGAGGAAGAATTGGGTGAGTCCAAAGTGGGAAGGACCGTACCAGGTACTGTTGGGAACGCCTACTGCAGTCAGAGTGGCTGAGAGGACATCCTGGGTCTATTTGACACACTGCAAACCGGTAAAGAATTTTCAACTTGATAAAAACCTTGTGACTGATATACAAGGGCAAAATGGCCAAGAACAAAGCAAACAGAAATATAGATCAACCCCAGAGATGTTGCATAATCATTTTGTTGAGTATACATTTATTGACTATAATAGTGACAATTTTCCTCTTGTTGTGGTTTATCCTACACTCAACCACACAAGTGAAAGTGGGAAGGCGTGACAAAACATCCATAGACTGGCATCCAAATTTTAACACATACTTTGCCATGAAGCGTGTATATGCAGAGTCTATGAACATTTCAAATTGCTGGGTCTGTACAGCTATACCAACAGCATATGGAGGACTGATAATGTCCGCTGTCCCTCTGGGAATAAATGAGACTTGGGAGAATTTACTTTATTTTTACCTGTCACACAAAAGGGAATTGTATGTTTCTATAAAAAATGACACTCTCCGGGTGGGCTGGAGCAATTGTAATATAACAATATCTTATCGGTGTTATATTAAGACTAGTAATGGCAATACTCTTTGCAATACTAATTATGACTCATATTTGAACTCACTGAAAACAACCATGAATGAAATTCGCAAGAATCCTGTTTTATTTAAACAATTGTCAGTTATAGACCAGAAAATGTTTCATGCAGGGTTAATGCGTATTAGTACTAAAGTAGAAAATTGTTATATTATTTGTGGGAAAAAGGCATATAAATGGCTACCTGAGAATTGGTCCAGCAGTTGTTTTTTTTGGTTATCTGGTTCCAGCTATAAGACATACTGCAGAATTACCTTTGGATAAGATACGAAACGTGAGAGAAGCAGCCCGAAAACCTGAAGGTCCAGTCGAGAAACCTGTAAATCCAGTAGGATGTATCGAAGCTGGCTGGAAAGACCATAATAATGTAAAGGACAAAAGCAAATTGACTCATATGGACTTCAGTGACAGTGTTATATCTTGGGCAGGAATATTCCCAGCATATGGAGCAGTCAAATCAATCTGGGAGTTGAGGAAACTGTCGAAACTTCTCGAAGTAATGAGTAATGCAACTTTCTCTGCCCTAGAACTGGTGGCTGATGAACTGAATGCAATGAGAACTGTTGTGCTACAAAATCGAATGGCTCTTGACTTCACCCTAGCAGCAAGAGGTGGTACATGCGCGCTTATCAAAGAAGAATGCTGTGCATACATACCGGACAATAGGCATGAAATTAACAATCACCTAGAGGTAATTCAGCAAGTATCAGCCATGACTGAACCAGGCCCAAACCCACTGATGGATTTTTTTCAGAATCTATTAGCGGGTGGGGTTCCATCCTAATGAATATTCTGATTGCTATTTGTGTGGGTATACTCCTAATAAGAGCATGTGTTTGTTGTGGAATTCCCTGCATGAAAAGATTAATAAAAAATTTTATTGATGTATCTGTTACAGAAACTTTGTACCAAGATATTGAGATTGAAAAATGAATCTCAGATGAAAACTTTTTCTGAAGTATAGATCAAAATGACTCACCTAGCTGAAAATCCTTAATGGAAGAGGTTAGGAGACGAAATAACATTATGCATACTTCAAAATAGAATAAAAAGAATTAATAGGGGGGAAAATGTTGGAAAAATATGCATTTGAATATATGTGAAATACTAGTTTAAAAGCAAAATAGTATGTAATGCATTTTATTCTATTAATGATATAACAAAAAGGATGAATTCATGTGTAATAGCAAAGTAGTTCTGAAACTGCAGTGTGGTTTGTAGCAAGTTGACCTCTGACCCTGGCAGTTGCTAGCTTAGCAAGTCTTAATGTTTATGCTTCTCACAAGTGATTATCTACTGGGTCAGGAAATTAAATATGTGAAATAATGAAATCTTCTGCTCTTTCCTGCTGGGATGATTTGGCCTTGTGTATGTGTTACTAAGATAACACGCAGCTGTTGGGAAAGTGTTACTGGGAACAAAGAAGTGTATTAAAAGACTGAATCTGCCATTGTATTCGAACTGATATGAAACCTTGAAGAAGTAACTTAATAGAAAAACATTATGTCTGACCAGGTGGATAGCAAGGCCGTATATGATAAATGAGGGCATAGGTAACCTGCAAATACTGGACCCATCACAAGTTGGCTCTGTTAAAGGAAAGTCATGTCTATTAAATTTGGTAGATTTTTTGAGAGGGTCATCAAAGCATTGAATGATGGTAAGACTATACACATAGTTTACCTTGACCTGGCCAAGGCTTTTGATACAATACCCCACTCAGGCATTATAGACAAGCTCACTAATTTGGGTATAAACCATTTTATTACCTGCTAGATAGCCAACTCACTGATAGGAACCAGGAGGTCAAAATAGGTGAGGCCACCTCCAACAAGAGACCAGTCACTAGCAGAGTCTCCCAGGGCTTGTTCTTGGGCCCACTCCTTTTTCGCATCTACTTCTCTGAAATGGAAGCAAATGCTGAAGATTTATGGATGACTAAGTTTTCAGATGATTGCAAGATTGGGGTAATCATCAACTCCACTGCAGACACTAACATTTTTCAAGAAGGTCTATCTCTGACTAATAAATGGTGTCAAAGCCATGATCTTAAACTCAATAGTAAGAAATGCATAATTGGACCCCTTGGGAACTTAACCATCCAGGCTAATTACCATGTTGATAATACACCCTTCAGAGTCAACCCAGTGGTCAGGGATCTTGGTACACATGTAGACAGTAGCCTTGCCTTCAACAACCACATGGCCACAGTAGTGAAGAAACCCTTTTTATGTTGTGCAAAGTATAAGTAAGGGTATGGCATCTAGGTCCAGAGAGGTCATTACCCCACTGTACTCTGCCCTTATCAGACCATTCACAGAGTACAGTGCTTTGCTATGTACCTGACCAGGCATATGCAGCAACTACAGTGACCTTAAAGATTCCTTACAAAAAGAATACAAGGAATAACATACCTGCTTTATGCAGAGTGCATAAAAACCCTTTCCCTCTGCTCAGTCTCCTATAAACTGCTGATAGGTGATCTATGCCTGGCTTACAAGGCATCTGCAAACCCCACACTTGTGAATCTCCTATATATTCATAGTCAAAAAGTACTACAAGGTCTAGGGAGGTGAATTTTGTCTGTGAAGAACAAAATATACTGGAGAGACAGATATGTGTCCCAGACACTGCCTGTCTTATGGAACAGGATTCCCATCCATGTGAAGCTGAGCTTGTCTATTGCCCATTTTAAACACAACCTAGACAAGTGGATGGGAAACAGGAAATTTATATAGGGCCTGGCACCCAGGTCCCTTATAGGCACAGGTAGCTTATAAACGCCTGGTCCTCGATGTCCTATTTGGATACAAGGACATCATTATTCTTTCAGGAAAACCTGGCTAGGCTTTAGAAAGCCACTAGCCTAGTAACAGTCTATGAATATATGAATTTATGACATTCATTATTTGTAACTTTTAGGAGCTTTGAGGTGGCTTATTGATCC
This sequence comes from Protopterus annectens, assembly GCF_019279795.1. Lineage (NCBI taxonomy): Eukaryota > Metazoa > Chordata > Ceratodontiformes > Protopteridae > Protopterus > Protopterus annectens. The sequence continues at coordinate 1,699,757,970 of NC_056725.1, read as the reverse complement.
TCTAATATGTTATGTACATCCACTTCTTGAAAAAAAATATTTGTGAAATGTATCATGTCTCACATTTACATTTAATTGGACTACACAAGTAGATATGTGTTATATGAACTGTTTTACACTGATGAATTTAGAAGTCATTGAAATCATTAAGAACACAAGACAAATGGAATAGACCAGTCAGTAAAATGGAAGGGAAAATACTGTGGGTATATTACTGAGAATGGTCAGGCTCACCCATATATATTGTTATAGTAAGTACATACTGTTCATATCTGATATGAGGAAGTACATCCTCAACAACATCAGGACAGGCTAATCATTGTGTGGTCTCCCTCATGGGAGCGTACCCCTAATCACTATGGTGCTACTCAACGACAGCAGGACAGGCTAATCATTGTGTGGTCTCCCTCATGGGAGCGTACCCCTAACCAATATGGTGCTACTCAATGACAGCAGGACAGGCTAATCATTGTGTGTGGTCTCCCTCATGGGAGCATACCCCTAACCACTATGGTGCTACTCAACAACATCAGGACAGGCTAATCATTGCGTGTGGTCTCCCTCATGGGAGCGTACCCCTAACCACTATGGTGCTACTCAATGACAGCAGGACAGGCTAATCATTGTGTGTGGTCTCCCTCATGGGAGCATACTCCTAACCACTATGGTGCTACTCAACAACATCAGGACAGGCTAATCATTGTGTGGTCTCCCTCATGGGAGCGTACCCCTAACCACTATGGTGCTACTCAACAACATCAGGACAGGCTAATCATTGCGTGTGGTCTCCCTCATGGGAGCGTACCCCTAACCACTATGGTGCTACTCAATGACAGCAGGACAGGCTAATCATTGTGTGTGGTCTCCCTCATGGGAGCATACCCCTAACCACTATGGTGCTACTCAACAACATCAGGACAGGCTAATCATTGTGTGGTCTCCCTCATGAGCGCACTAACCACTATGGTGCTACTCAACAGAAGGACAGGCTAATCATTGTGTGGTCTCCCTCATGGGAGCGTACCACTAACCACTATGGTGCTACTCAACATCATCAGGACAGGCTAATCATTGTGTGGTCTCCCTCACGGGAGCGTACCCCTAACCACTAAGGTGCTACTCAATGACAGCAGGAAAGGCTAATCATTTTGTGTGGTCTCCCTTATGGGAGCATACCCCTAACCATTATGGTGCTACTCAACAACATCAGGACAGGCTAATCATTGTGTGGTCTCCCTCATGGGAGCATACCCCTAACCACTATGGTGCTACTCAACGACAGCAGGACAGGCTAATCATTGTGTGGTCTCCCTCATGGGAGCATACCCCTAACCACTATGGTGCTACTCAACAACATCAGAACAGGCTAATCATTGTGTGGTCTCCCTCATGGGAGCGTACCCCTAACCACTATGGTGCTAAAAGAAAATCAAGGCCTAGAGATCACATCCAACTTATAGTGCTTTGCAAATATATTCAGTGAAGATAAGTAGCTGTGACATAAACATCAACCAAGACTGCTTTACAGAAAAAGGCCAATGAGGTAAGCAACTTCTGAAGTGCAATGTGCCCTTGGTATAGTGGGCCACGTTTCTTAGCAGAAAAAGAAATGGAGACCTGAGAGTTTTTTCTAATAGGTTTATTTCTATCTGCAGAGAATTGATGTTGTCTATGTACATCTATATAATGATATTTTTTTTCTCCACTATTAGACCAACTGGGGAAGAAAACTGTTTTTGAGAGCTTCTCCTTAGAATTAAATTTGTCATTGGCCAAATTTCCCACTGTGGCAGGAAGAAGGCCTTTTTGTATTAATTTGTTTTTCCTCTTAATCAATGATCTAGGTCAAAAAAACTTATATATGTAATTTTAAACAACTAAAACTCCATAAACAAATAAAAGATTTACTAGGAGAATATGGAAAATACTCATGATGTAATAGTGAACATGAGCAAAAAACACAGGTTTGTCACTAAGGTATGCCTCAGCTTGAGAGAGTAGAAAAAGCAATAAAAATTATAATATTTTTTATAGCCTGTGTTTCATTTTCAATGTTTTATGTATATATAAAAATAGAATAACAGCAGCCTTCCTTATAGATCAGGGCAGAAAAATGCATCTTCCCTCTCAAATTAACATAAGCAGAATTAATGAAAAAATAATGCATAATGTCATCCGATGCTTAAAATTGATGTTTGCAGGTCTATATCACATTGCAAATCACATTTCAGTGAATGCATCTTCACTGAACAACTAAAGTTAAAAAAAAAAAAAAAAAAAGAAACACAAACTCCGTTCAAACCAGTCCCAACTCAAAAGTCACACCACCACACACACACACACACACACACACACACCCCTACCTACTTCTTACATAAATGCAAACACACCCTTACCTACTTCTTACATAAACGCATACACACCCCTACCTACTTCTTATATCCACACACCCCTACCTACCTACCTATTTCTTATACACACACACCTCTTAAACACTTAAAACACACCTACCTCTCACTTGTACGTTCGTCCGTAGTCCAAACATCTCCTGAAATTCAAATTCCGCGCGGAAGATGAAAACGTAATCCATCGGTTGCGAAGAAGTAAACAGGTCACAAACACCTGCTCTGTCTATGCGGCTGTACATAAAGGGCATTCTTAAAGAAAAACGCCTTTAAAAAAAAAAAAAAAAAAAACGAAAATTAATCTCCCGGCCAGCTAGTTCCAGGGGGGTGCAAGTGCACCTGCTTGCAGGCGCCCTTGGATGAAAAGCCATTGTAGTACTTGTGTCTACCTTGGATGGGGGGATAGTCTGCACATTTACACTGCATACTGTTCCTTGCCTTGCTTGGACACATCCAGAGTCACTACATAGGGGAGTGAGGTGCAACAAGTATGTCACAATTTGAAATGCCTCTGGCTGACTGCGATGGCCTTGACACATTTGTCATACCTCTCAACCTCAGAGCAAGAAATCTGGACAAAGCCATACATAGAGGTGGGAAAAAGGCACAAAAATAAGGACACTTTTTAAATATTGCTCTTATAAACTTAGAAAGATAATAGAATAGTAGGTCTTGGTTTAGTATGAATTTTCTGAAGGGTATGAAATCTGAAACTGAAATGTCTGTCATTATTTTCTAACTTCAGTCTTTAATGATTTGCCACAAATTTGCCAAAAAAACACAATTTTATTAAAAAATGGACCAAAAATGTGATTCAAAAATATAAAATAGCCACACAATACAGCTGGGAACCTGCAAAGAAGGGACACTTTTTAATATTAGTACTGCTAACTTGAGCAGCTGACAAAATAAAAGAATCTACATGCATTTCTGAAATAAAGGCAATCTATAACTGATTATTACAGTTATTTATTAATTGTAAACCCTCTCCATGTTTTCTTCCAAAATTGCCATTTTGAGGAGAGATTAGAAAGGGAAGAACAACATTTTGAGCCAAAATCGGGTACAGTTGAGAGGTTTGGATATGCCTAATTCTATAAAGCAATTTATTTGCAAGTACCTCTCAACCTGTTAATGCAGGAAATCTGGACAAGGCCAAATATATTCGGGGAACTTATAAACAGTACTAAAAATTGCTCTTGTATAAACTGAGACAGTTGATAGAATAACAAGTCTTGCTTTAGCATGCATTTTTTTGAAGGTTATGAAGTCTGAAACTCAGTGTCTGTCATTATTTAGTGACTTCATTCCTAAATGATTTGACAGAAAACCACAAATTTTATGAGGAACAAACCAAAAATAAGAAGCAAAAATCTCTTCATTCTGCAAAAATCTGGACAGTTGAGAGGTATAGTTCAGCCGGGGCTGTCTGAGATTGCTGCCCTTCCCCCCCTCACAAAATTATGGTCGAATGGAGCTTCCCCCCCTACAGCCATTCCAATGAACCATTACTTGGCTATTTCACCTCATTTACCATAAACACTAACCTGGAAAATCCAAAAAACAAAAACCATAAACACTAATGTGCATACTGCTTTACTTCTGCAATGATATGGACTTCATTTGAAAATTTTATTTTGCATTTTACAGCGCAAACACTAATAGATATCATATCTGCTAAACAAAGCAATGCAGTCTCACAATGAAAATAGACTTAGCATTAAAACTTCTCTGCCCTTGAAAACTCACATTCACTGAAACAGCATTGAAACCCACATTCAAAGAAAATACATTTTGCCAGTGGCAGATTAACTTTGGGTTTGGACTGTTTTCAAATCACAGGCCCCTTGCACACGAAACATACACATGCTCTTTCATACACCTTCCTGATTGTATTAAATTATATTCCTTGTACAATACAGTACAGTTTTAGAGGGTGTTTTGAATTTGTTTTTAAATTTTTCCAGTAAACAATGAAACAAAATGCATGCACCAGTAAAGACAAAACTGCCCAATTCAGAACATTTCCATCATAAAAGTCTACTGAAACTTCTACAGTCCACCAGTATCAGTACATATGCACAATCTCTGAAGTAAAAGTCATCTAAATAATTCCACATTAAAGAGATCTGTAACTAATGAAGAGGCTGCTGCTAGCAAACAACTTTGTATTTCATTGTTTCATCTACAAATAAAGTGCCCATTACCCTTGAGGAATAAATTGCCTATCTTATACTAAAAAAATGATAAGCTAGCAATATTGCAATTTGGAATGGATGGCAAATAATAACAGGCTCATAGTTACTAGGTATCTTCGCCAAAAAGGAGTGCAGCATCCACCCCCTTTGCAGAGTACAGTATCAGCAATGCATCTATCTACTGTGGGAGTAGAACCCACAGCCTTCTGCATCATGGATGGGAGATAGGAAATTCACCCCAGGGATCATGTCAGTCACCCTGCTAGACAGGGGCCCAGAGAAGTAAATATTGTGGGAAAAAATTTCTAGGGAATTGTTATGGCTAGGCTTGCAAAGGCCTTAGGGCCGATAGCCTAGTACCAACCTATGAACCTATGAAAAGCAAGTATACTACCTGTTGTGCTATTAACAAGGCAAGCAGACTCAGCATAAGTAGCACTAAACTTTTCCTCCCCTGCAGCTCTCAGCTACTTGTAAAATCTACTCACTCAGCTGTATCTCTGAACTTTGCAGCACAAAGAAATCTGGAAAAAGCCAAAGTTTATTGTGGGGGGGGGGGACAAAAGCCCAAAAACCAGGGACGCATTTTAAACATTCCTTGTATAATGTTGGAAAGTTGCTAGAATAAAATGCTGTGTTACCACCATACATTTCACTGCCAAGCCTTAAACCCAGGACCCTGTGCAAAACAGTCAGAGCAACATACCACTATGTCAAATCAGCTGTTTTGTGAAAGAGGAAGACGGAAACTTAAATGGCTACCATTTAGTGAATTCAGTTCTCACCATAGCACAGCTGTCAACCTCTTAGCACAAAACACCTGAACAAAGCCAATAATCAGACTTCATAATGGGTGAATACAGTCCACAAACATTCAATGAATTAGCACAGCTGTCAACCTCTTAGCACAAAACACCTGAACAAAGCCAATAATGGGTGAATACAGCCCTCAAACATTCAGTGAATTCAGTTCTCACCATAGCTCTCAATCTCTTAGCAAAAGACACCCGGACAAAGCCAGTAATGGGGGAATATAGCCCCCAAACATATTCAGTGAATTCAGTTCTTAACATAGCTCTCAACCTTAGCACAAAAAATCTGGATGAAGCCAATAACGGGGGGAATACAATTCCAGAAATAGGGACAAATTTCAAATATCCATCTTATACACTTAGAAATATTGATAGAATAAAAGCTTTTGTGTTACCATGCACTTTCTGAAGAATATGAAGTCTGATATTCAAATGCGTGTCATTTTTAACATTTATTAACCAGGAAAGTCTGACTTGGAACAAAAGCTAATTTTTAGCAGAGGCCCAGGGAGAAACACTCCAGATAAGGCACATGTCTTTGTAAGATGGGAGGACACTAGAGGAAACAAACACAGGGAGGGCATACAGACTCCACAGAATATTTTTATTTATTTTATTTTACATTTGTTAACCAGGCTAGTCTAACTGGATATATTTCCATTTTCAGCAGAGGCCCGGGGAGAAAAGCTCCACATATAGACAAAACAGATACATAGTATGCAAAATAACAGAGTAAAATCTGGTGGGATATAGACAATGTACATTATTAAAACGTAGGAATTCAACATCCCAGACATAAAAACGGGCAACTTATTAAACATTATTTAATATTTTAGGAACATAAAAAGAAAGTATAAAAAGAATAGAAAATCTATAAAAAAAAGAGAAGGCAGATTTGTTAGATTTATAGACTATCAGCAAAAAGAGATGTTACCTTATGGAGGAAGGATAGATGAGGGGTAGTCCATATAAAGTGGAGGAAGTATGCCATGGAAGTAAGGAAGGAAAAGGTAAGGCACCCCAGCCAAGAATCAAACCAAAGAACCTGTAGCTGTCAGGCAACAATGCTACCACTGCACCAATGCACTACCAGCTTTGCAAGGATGCAAATACAGAAACCACAGATTTTATGAGGAATAGAACAAGTATGAGGGAAAAAATCTGCAATGTTTTTACAAATGGTGGTGGGTAGGGAATTCAGGCTCCTGCCACCTGGGCTCAAGGTACAGGGTTCAAGCCTTATTCTCTACCCACCACCATATAGCACCTGGGGCATTTCACACACACACACACACACACACACACACACAAACACACTCCATAAAACATGAATCCACTACCTGTCCTTCACAAAATGGCCACTGATCCTCTGCAGCTAAATCCACAAAACGGCTGCTGATCCATGAATTCCCCTGGCCTGTGCATGGGTCTCCCTCCACAAAATGGCTTCCTGTGAGAGATGGCTAATCCCATGAGAGTAGCAGGCTGGAGCCTCTTTCCTGCTGGTGATGCAGTCTGGTTACCTTTTGGTCTGTGCGGTCATCACTGCACAGACCTCTGGGCTGGAAGGGTGGAGTTTCCTGCCTTTCCTATCCGGACTGCCTAACAGAGCAGTCTGGAGCTCTGGAATGAGCACGCATGCATGCATGGAGTTCTCAAGAACCATGCACACATGCGTGGAGTCCGTGATTTTTTTTTAAATTTTATTTTTAAAAAAATGTATTGTACAGGTGGGGGGGGGTGCAGGACGGGGGGGGGGGGCTGCAGTCCTGCAGTCCTATAGCACGAGCCACCCCTGATATGCTCCACAAGTTGGGTGTGCGAAGGATGAGAAAGAAAAATTTTGGAGTGAGTTGGATGAAGTGGTGATTGGTGCAGATTTCAATGGGCATGTTGGTGAAGGGAATGCAAAAGGTCAGATGGTAGTGGATTTTGCAAAAAGGATGGACATGGCTGTGGTGAATACATATTTTAACAAGAGGGAGGAGCATAGGGTGACATACAAGAGTGGAAGAAGATGCACACAGGTGGATTATATCTTATGTAGGAGGGCCAGTTTGAATGAGATTGGAGACGGTAAAGTGGTGACTGGGGAAATTGTAGTTAGGCAGCATAGGATGATGGCTTGTAGGATGACACTGGTGAGCAAGAAGAGGAGGAGGAGGAGTGTAAGGGCAGCACCAAGGATCAAATGGTGGAAATTGAAAAAGGGTAATTGTGAGGTGGAGTTCAGGGAAGAGTTAAGACAGGTACTGGGTGGCAGTGAAGAGTTACCAAATAGCTAGATAACTACAGCAGAGCTAGTAAGGGAGACTGCTAGAAAGGTGCTTGGGATGACATCTGGACAGAGGAAGGATGACAAGGAGACATGGTGGTGGAATGAGGAAGTACAGGAGAGTATACAGAGAAAGAGGTTGGCAAAGAAGAAGTGGGATTGTCAGAGAGATAAAGAAAGTAGACAGGAGTATAAGGTGATAAGGTGCATGGCAAAGAGAGAGGTGGCAAAGGCTAAGGATAAGGCATATGAAGAGTTGTATGAAAGGTTGGACACTAAGTAGGGAGAAAAGGACCTGTACCGATTGGCTAGACAGAGGGACTGAGCTAGGAAAGATGTGCAGCAGGTAAGGGTGATAAAGGATAATGAGAGAAACATACTCACAAGTGAGGAGACTGTGTTGAGCAGATGGAAAGAGTACTTTGAGGGGGGGTGATGAATGAAGAGAATGAGAGGGAGAGAAGGTTGGATGATGTGGGGATAGTGAATCATGAAGTGCAATGGATTAGCAAGGAGGAAGTAAGGATAGCTATGAAGAGGATGAAGAATGGAAAGGCTGTTGGTCCAGATGACATACCTATGGAAGCATGGAGGTGTTTAGGTGAAATGGCAGTGGAGTTTCTAACCAGATTGTTTAATGAAATCTTGGAAAGTAAGAGGATGCCTGAGGAATGGAAAAAAAGTGTTTTGGTACAGATTTTTAAGAATAAGGGTGATGTGCAGAGCTGTAGTAACTACAGAGAGATTAAATTGATCAGTCACAGCATGAAGTTATGGGAAAGAGTAGTGGAAGCTAGGTTAAGAAGGGATGTGATGATTAGTGATCAGCAGTATGGTTTCATGCTGGGAAAGAGCACTACAGATGTGATGTTTGCTCTGAGAGTATTGATGGAGAAGTGCAGAGAAGGTCAGAAGGAGTTGCATTGTGTTTTTGTAGACTTAGACAAAGCATATGACAGGGTGCCTAGAGAGGAGTTGTGGTATTGTATGAGGAAGTCGGGAGTGTCAAAGAAGTATGTAAGAAAGGTACAGGATATGTACAAGGATAGTGTAACAGAGGTGAGGTCTGCGGTGGGAGTGATGGATGCGTTTAAGGTGGAGGTGGGATTACATCAAGGATCAGCTCTGAGCCCTTTCTTATTTGCAATGGTGATGGACAGGTTGACAGACGAGATCAGAGAGGAGTCCCCATGGACTATGATGTTTGCAGATGACATTGTGATCTGTAGCGAGAGTAGGGGACAGGTGGAGGAGACCCTGGAGAGATGGAGATATGTTCTAGAGAGAAGAGGAATGAAGGTCAGCAGGACTAAGACAGAATATATGTGTGTGCATGAGAGGGAGGATAGAGGAATGGTGAGGATGCAAGGAGTAGAGGTGGCGAAGGTGGATGAGTTTAAATATTTGTGATCAATAGTTCAGAGTAACAGTGAATGTGAAAGAGAGGTGAAGAAGAGAGTACAGGCAGGATGGAGTGGGTGGAGAAGAGTGTCAGGAGTGATTTGTGACAGACGAGTACCAGTAAGAGTGAAAGGGAAGGTTTACAAGAGCATAGTGAGACCAGCTATGTTATATGGGTTGGAGCCAGTGGCAGTGACAAAAAGGCAGGAGTTAGAGCTGGATGTGGCAGAGTTAAAGATGCTAAGATTTGCATTGGGTGTGACGAGGGTGGACAGGATTAGGAATAAGTATATTAGTGGGTCAGCCCAGGTTGGAAGGTTTGGAGACAAAGCCAGAAAGGCAAGATTACATTGGTTTGGACATGTGCTGAGGAGGGATGCTGAGTATATTGGGAAAAAGATGCTAAGGATGAAGCTACCATGTAACAGGAAAAGAAGAAGGCCTAAGATAAGGTTTATGGATGTGGTGAGAGAGGACATGCAGGTGGTTGTTGTGACAGAGCAAGATGCAGAGGACAGGAAGAAATGGAAACAGATGATCCACTGTGGCGACCCCTAATGGGAACAGCCAAAAGAAGATGACATAATAATTTCAATACAATTGGCATACATGCCATGCTGTTAGCTTAATCTGTATTATTTGATCAAACATATGTGCAATATGTGCATATTATAAAGGCTACTTGGAACAATCATCAGTCATAGTTTGTAGTTGTTAAAAAGTATACTTAATGTAAAAGTCAAATTATTTTTATTTATACTGTACTAATTTATTGTATGTCCCATATGGTGATACTATTTTTTTTTCTTTTTTTGTTATGTATGGTCACAGTTTTATTTGTCATCAGTTTCTGATAACTCACAAAATGATTTAAAGCACAGGGAGACATGCCACCCATTGACGCTCAGCATGACCCCCGATGGCTACTGCACTGATGCCCAGCACATCTGGGACCCAACCTGGCAGTACTGCATCTGCAGCCCCTGCACTACCCTGGCCCTCCACATCAGGTAGCATTAACTCAGCAGCTAGTACAGTGATACCTTCTAAGAGTATTGGTAAAGGTGGTGATTTTGTCACCTGCCAGGAGATGCTAGGCATGGAAAGCACCATTGGTGCACACCACAGCCAAATGGAGAAGATGCTCGCTGAAATGCTGGACAAAAGAAAATGTCAAGCAATCCAACAGCAAGCTGATGAGGGGGGTGGTGATAACAATTCTGAGGGTGAGGACTGGATTCTCACAATCCCTATGGTTTACGGGCATGGGCATCTGATGTTCCCTTCCTATTCCCAATCATTGTGTCCCACAACCTGTGTCCCACATCATCCCAGTCTCTTCTCTTGTTTGTCCTGTTTGTCTGCAGCCACCTCCTTACTTAGCTTACTTACATGATCCTGACATACCTACATCCCTTACCAAACATTCCTGTCTTACAGAAGTAAAAACACTAAAATGGTCACCTGTTCCCAAAAAATATAATTCCATACACAGCTCTCTACTTTACACGTGTATTCTCAAAACATTTGATGTTGTCCAATTGGCTATACAACATGATTACATTGTTGTCACCCATCTTTGTTGTGGTGACAGTCCCAATTCAGCCAATATTCTATCCATGTTCATTTCACACTTTTGAAGAAGTGGATTGCTATGGTTCTTTCCTAATTCCCTCCTCCCCATTCCTATATTGCTTCCCCTTTGTTTTTCTTGCCTCCTATTTCACCACTTTCCTATCTACCCCATGTTCACACCTTTAATCTGGTCAAAAAATAAAATAATACACCACACACATAAATAAGAAATCCACAATCAAGCCTTCCCTTTTTGTCCTCTGCATTTGTACAGCCTTTGAAAACTCAAAAACAAAAGCAAACTAAAAAACAACAAAGACAAGGGTTCACTCCAAAACCATAATTTTATACAAGTAAGCGCTTTTGAACACTGCCAATGCGTGAACTTCTTCAGACAAACAAACATTTCAAATCATGCAATATATAGTAAAACTCTCTCAATGACATCATCAACCTACTTAAAATTTAAAGGTACACAACCTCAAAAGGTATAAAACCCTATTAAAACATACTCATAATACACATAAATATCTTCTAAAAGTACCAATATGTACAATTTAAGAAAAATGTATATATATATATATATATATATATATATATATATATATATATATATATATATATATATATATATATATATATATATATTTATACACATATACGTACAAAAATAATATATATGTTTATATAAATATTTGTATGTATATATAAATACAAATCAAACAATATGGCCCAAAATACAAATCACCTCTCAAGAGATTTTTTCTCAAGATATATTTTATGCAACAAAACTCATTCAGCCCTGGGTAGGCAAAAGCATTAAGTTTAACCTGCCAATAAAGTTCTTTTTCTTCAAGTAGTATTTGCCATGGTCCACCATGAGATGTTTTCTTGACTTGGTCAATAATAAAATACTGGAAGTGATGACCTTCATTATCAGACATGTGCTTTGCCAAGGCATTATAACAATTCAATTTTGCAATACTGTATTGGTGTTCATACACTCTTTGTCTAAGGTGTCTGTCTGTCTTACCAATATAGAACCCGGTACACAATTGGCACTTAGCAACAAAAACAACCCCAGAGAAATCACAATTACATTTCTGTCTGATTTTGAAGTTGACATTATTAAGGGAGAATGTTTTAGTAACCTAAATAAACTTACAAAAATTACATCGCCAACACTTCAACATTCCTGCATTAAAAGGGGGGAAAGCTAATGTGTTTTCCAACATGTTTTAAGGTTCCTCCCCCTTCTAAAGACAATGGCAAGTTTGTCAGGTACTTTAGACTGAATCATAAGGTCGTCCATTAAAAGAGACCAAAAATTCTCCATAATACCCTTCAAATTGTAGGAATCCAGGGAAAAAGTGGTAATAGATTTTAGAGAAGAGACCTCAGATTCACTGTTATTTGCCTCCACGGCCTCAGATTGATGCTGAATCTTAACACCATCAAAGTCAACACCAATACCCATGGTTAAAGTCCCAGTTCCATTCAGAATCAGTCTAAACCATCCATTTTTTTCTCGTATTACTAACCTCAACAATAATTTCATCCACCAAGGGAATGGAATAATTCCTGCTAATGAACATATCCCGCAGGGTCTCACATTCATTAGGAAAATCACTGTCCAAGGTAATCATCCTGGCAGCCCTTACTACCTGTCCCTTAACCACACCCTTTTTTACATGAAGGGAATGAGAGCTGCTAAAATGTAAGAATTAATTTGAGTATGTAGATTTACGAAAAATTTGTGCTTCATACCTACAATGGGGTCTATCCTTTTTCACCAGCACATCCAAATAGGAAATAGTCTCAGTGTTAAATTCAAAAGTAAAACTTAAAAAGGATATAGATGAAGACATAAAGTCCCCTAGAGCTAAAGATGTGTCATAGGTACCATTCAAGATGATACAAATATCATCCAGAAAACATGTGTACCACACCACTTTCTCCTTAAAGAGGGGGGATTCAAAAAGGATCTCCTTTTCCCACCATGCCATTACACAGTTGGCAAAACTCCCCCCACAGGGGGAGCCCATGGCCACACCAGTCCTTTGGAGATAATATTCTCTATTATAAATGAGGTAATTATTGGATAACACTATATCCAATAAATATTCAATCAAATTAATTTCCCCATTAGGTGCCCCCTTATAGATCAAAAATTCTCTCACCCATTCAATACCAAGGGACTGGGGTATCACAGAATACAGATCTTTAACATCAACTGTTAAAAAATGACAATCTTGCTTAAAGGCAACTTCATTAAGTGAACCCAAAAAGTCCCATGAATCTCAGCAGATCTGTTTTACTGTCCCTAAAAATTTCTTTAAGATCTACAACTTTTGCATCTTTATCTAGAACCCCTCCTTCTGTTTATTTCACAAAAAACATTTCATCATATTCCCAGAATCTGCAATACAAATCTTATATACTCGGCCTTTGTCGATGACTTAAATATATACTTCCAACTCCCCACTACTGACCTCCCAAAAATACTTAAAGCTATTGATGAGTTCTCGGTCGTTTCAAACTATAACTTAAATTTAAACAAGTCACACATATTTCCCTTCATTCCTATAGGTCATAAAGAATTGTACTTTCCTATGAGTGAGATCAAAATAAACTATCAGATAAAATATCTAGGAATATTATTTACTTCAGACTTCAAAGATATTATAAACAATAACCTACTAAGTACATGGACTAGTATTCAAAATTATACTGATATATGGAATAACATCAATATGTCTCTACTGTCAAAAACTAGTGTTGTCAAGATGAATTTTCTACCAAGAATACTCTTTCAATTAAATGCTACTTTTTCAAATATTCCCCAAAACTTCTTCCTTGCCATGGAAAAAGCTATATCAAGATTCTTATGGTATCCCAAATCTACCAGAATTAATATGGAAAACTTGTACTCATCAAAGATAAGGGGGGATTGGGGTTGCCTGATTTTAAGCTTTACTATAGTATAATTACTGTCTACAGACTAATACAAATAATAAACTATGACTCATATATAAATACCTGGACACCCCAGTGGACAAAAATCTGGTATGAACAGTTGAAATCCCTTGGCTATAATATCAAATCCTTATCATTCTTGAATTTAAACCAGGCTAGCATATACATGAAGAATCTACACCCACTAATTAAAAACATGATTCTTACAACAAACTATTTAAATCATTGCAATAAGCTGACTCTCTTGCCCTTATACAACTGTTACACCTAAATCCTAATCTACTAATAAATAATAAACCCATAAATCTAACAAACTACCCCCTGATAAAAGACTACACAATTTGGGATATATACAATGGAAAGACTCTTAACACAGGGAAAATGAGACTTGAACTCAGACTTCCTAAGAAATATAGTATTATCCTTAACCAACTTCACCATCTTATAAATGCTAAATTCTCACAAATGCACACTGACTTACAGAACATAAATTTAGTTAAATTAATACTTGAAAATCTTGCGAATAAAGGGAAAACAATTTCGAGGACTTATAAAATTGTAATGAGTGCAAAACATCAGAATTCTTTATTATTTTCAAACTATTGGCAAACAAAAAATCAATCACTGACTGAAGAAAATAAGAAACTAGCCATTGAAAATACAATCAAATTCATTCCTTTCAAGAAGTTGTTATATACAAAAATTATGGTAAATAACAATCTATATTATACCTTATCTAAATTAAATAAATTCAATCCTAACTTTTCGCCTATATGTCCCCATTGTCCGGATCAAACAGCTGATATTTTGCATGTCATTTGGAACTGTACTAAGATACACAACTTATGGTGTTCCTTGAGAGTAAGATTAGAGAAGATGGGATATGAAAAATCAACCCTTACATGGGTGACAGCTATATTGCACATTAACATCAATCAACTTCCAAAAATATTAAAACATGCCTTTATTATGATGTGTGCCCTTATTAAATTCTTTATTACAAAGAATTGGAATGTCATGTCACCAATTACATGGGAAAATTTTAGCAATCTTGCTATCAAATATATCTCATCTCACAAATTAGTTTATTCAAAAACAAAAAACAAACGCTATTACCAAAATATTGGGGTTACTTACTAGATATAATTCTTGACAAAATTTGCCCACAAATTGACATGAAAAGCTAACCTTTTAATAAGAAATGAATGTTATAACCAGTTTTCTTGCATTTTCCCCCCTTCTCTTAATATATGTGTATCTAGATATTTTCCCTAACCATACAATAAATGGTTGAATTTCTATCTTTACTTTTAGACTATCCCCATTCTACTCTCCCTTATGAGACCAAATGAACATACGAATTCTCATACTCTACTTGATGATGTAGTGACTTCTAGTGTATATATATATAGATATATATATATATATATATATATATATATATATATATATATATATATATATATATATATATAATTTTCTCGGAATGAGATTGTTGTCTGTTTTCTTTACATATGTATTTGTATTGTTTATTTGTGTTTTTGAGTTATTGTATTGTTGTTATTATTTGGAAAAAAAAGAAAATTGAAATAAAGAGATTTTGGAAAAAAAAAAGATCTACAACTTTTGCGCAGCCATATGTCATACATTTTCTACCATCCACAATTGGACGAAAGGGTGGGTTCTCTAAATCCTTGTGCATTTTAGGTAGTCCAAACATAACAGGGGTCACAGGAGATACCATGTTTAAATAATTACACAAATCAATGTCAATTCTCCCTTCAATAAACAATTCATTAATGAGAAAATGTACTTTCCGTATTGCCCCATGAAACTCATTGTTAGAAACCTTTTGATATGTTTCTGTATTCAAAATTAATGAAAGTTTGTTGTTATATTCAAATTCATCAATGAAAATCAGCCTCCCACCCTTATCAGGTTTTAAAACATGTAAGCTTTGAAAATTCAAAAGATGAAATGTTAGGTTTAACAAAAACAGGTAGCTGATTATTAAATGCTGTTCTAATAGTTGCATCACAAAGTTTTTCAAAAGTGGACAAACAGTTCTGTAAAACAGGGTTAACAGTGCTAGAAATCCTATAATCAGTTCATACGTAGGTACTAGGCTATCGGCCTTAGGGCCCATACAAGCCTAGCCAAATAATGTACCCTGGCTTTCGCCACCCAAGAAAATTATTTTCCTGTGCCCCTGTCGAGCAGAGCCACAGAAGTGATCCCCGGGTTGAATTTACCATTTCCCATCCAATCATCAAGATTTTTCTTGAAGAGTGCTAATGAGGAGCTCTGTTTGACATAGATAGGTAGTCTGTTCCAGAGTATGGGAAGTCTCTGGGACAGGAATCTATCCCTCCAGCATGTTCTGTTTATTGTGGTGACAAGGTTAAGGTCCCTAGAGCATGTAGCTTGGAGGGATTGGGATTTCTTTAAGTGGAGCATGTCCAACAGCTCTGGGTTTGACATAGCTTTGTATGTTAGGCAGAGATTGCCCCTGAGTAGGCGATATGCGATGGAGTAAAGCTGTAGTTTTTTGAGACGGTCTGCATAGGGCATCTGTTTGAGGCCAGTAATCCTCTTTGTGAGGTGTTTCTGTGGTCTTTCCAGTTGTTGTAGATGTCTTGTGAGGTACATACCAAAAGGGGCATTGTACTCTATAATGGGTCTAATGAGTGATGAGTAGAGGGGAACAATGACCTCTTTTTTTCTGGATGAGAATCCTTTTGTGATGAGATGAGCCACATAGAAGGGTTTCCTGACCGCTGTGGTGATGTGATTATCAAAGGAGAGACTACTGTCCACCTGTGTCCCAAGGTCTTTTATCACATTTTCAGCATTAAGTAGACTATCAGCTATGTGGTAGTTCATGGGTACAGAGTTTTTACCAAAGGGGATGACAATACACTTTTTGGCATTGAGCTTCAGGCCATGGCTTTGACACCAGGTATCTGTCTCAGTGAGGCTCTTTTGTAGTTTGTCCACATCGTTAGAAGTTTTGATTATGGCTCCTAGTTTGCAGTCATCTGCAAACTTTGTTAGCCAAAGACCTTCTGTGTTGGCCTGCACTTCAGAGAAGTAAATACCAAACAGGAGAGGACCCAGGACTGAACCCTGTGGTACTCCACTTGTCACTGGTCTGATGTCGGATTTGGAATCCACTACTTTCACAGTGTGGGTTCTGTCCATGAGCCAGTTGGCAACCCATCTTGTGACATAGGGATTTATACCTAGTTTAGTGAGCTTATCTATAATTCCATAGTGGGGGATGGTGTCAAAAGCTTTGGTGAGATCTAGATAAGCTGTGTGAACCATTTTACCCTCATCTATGGCTTTGGTGACTGCTTCAAAGAAGTCACTCAGGTTTAGGAGACATGATCTGCCTTTTACAAATCCAAACTGAGTAGGGTCCAGAGTTTGGAGATTACCAATGTCTTTGTTTATGAGTTCCATGATGATACGTTCCAAGGCCTTGCAGACCAGGCTCGTCAGGCTAATGGGGTGGTAGTTCCCGGGGTCCGTCGTGGCTCCCCCTTTGTGGAGTGGGATAACTGTCGTGGTGTGCCATTCAGTGGATACAAAGCTTGAGGTGAGGCTATGATTGAACATGGTACTTAGGTAGGGTGCCAGTTCATTCTGTAGTTCATGTAGAACGCAGCCTGGGATATTGTCAGGTCCCATGGATGCTGTGTTCTTGGCTTTGGAGAGTGTGTTTTTTACCTGTGCAGCCGTGATTATAGGAACTTTGCATTCTTCCGGTATAGAGATGGGCCCTCTAGGGGGTGAAAGGGGGGTAAAGTTAGCACTGAACCTATCTGCCAGGATGTTGGCAGTATCAGTTGGTTCTGTATATTTAGTGCCATTATGCTGTAACTCAGAGCAGATCTGAGTTAAAGTTGAAAAAGTTACCAAAAAGAATGTTAAGATTCAACTTATGTATGAACATTTTCAAATCAAGAATTGTCTCAGCCAAGTCCGCTCTCTTAGAGGGCACAAATGACAAACCTCTTGATAACTCAATAAGTTCACTCAGTGGATTAAAGCTGGTGTCATTGAAAATTTTAAAGTCATTGGTAGAATTTGTTAAAATTCTCAATTTTGGTTGAGTCATTGCATTCATAGTCTCAAACGGAACATTATCACCGTCACTCAACAACTGCGCTTGTTTGTTTTCTTCCTTTGAAAGTTCAGTTGTTTCCCCTGTTGTCTCTTCTGTAGATTTTGTCTGTTTCCTTGGTGACCACCCTGATAAACCTGTTCATTTGAGTTGACGGTGTTTCTGTTGTTGTTTAATCACTCATTGTGTCTCACCACATTACCCATTGGACTGGATGAACTGTTATTCATGGTTAAATCAATCGAAGTAGTTTTGTCTGGTTGGAAAGAGCTACTTCCTTGTTCATTCACAGGCGTGGTTTGGTTATTGAGGAACTTGTCATTGAAAGCAGGTGGGAGGGGATAGGTAGTAGCATTCACATAATCCTGCATATCTCTTTCCGATTTCTTCCATTTGTTCTCTTTCAATTTAACCATGGTATTATCTATACTACCAAAAATACGGTTAAAATCATATTTGTAACGTGGAGAATCGATGTGATTCTTAACTGCTTCCTCTAATGGTATAAGCTCTGTTTTAACTCACTCCATCTCCTCATTATAATATTTAATGAGGAGTTTTAAATAGTCACAACTCTGTTGGTCAAATAATTTAATTAATTTGTGATGTAATGGGGAGTTGCGAACTAAGCCAGATGGATACTTCCATTGGCGTAGTCCCTTAAAGACTAAACACAATTCAATACATTCATTTAGGTAGAATACTTCAAGTTGTAGTTTTTTTAAACTTGAAAAGTTTGTTATCAAATACTTTAAGATTGTTCACTAAAGAGCCATTTTCATCTCCATTACGTGATCCAGCAGCCATATTATTAGCCTCAACACCAAGGCACACCAGCTCATTTAGACAATCAATGAGGGAAGGGGTTGTACTATCTGTCACTTCAGCAAACTTACCTTCCTCATTCATATTTTATGAGGAACCAGACGCCACAATACCAGACCTACGAGTTTCACATTAAGAACCGGATGGTGGTTGCAAACAACGAGAGGAAATAACCAAAGCCCCACTAATGCTGGCTTCAGTTCTCTCATATCCACCAGGGAGAGAGTTGAAACGATTGATCTTTGCTGTTAGGGCATCCAATCTGGATGTTAACTGTTGTAGCAATCAAATCAAATCCCCTATGGTATTTACCTCAATAGGGGGGGTTGCATTCTCATGAGAAAATAAAGGTAAGGAGGAGAAACCACTTGCCATATCTCAAACTATGTAAACTCAAACAACAAAAACAAACTAGAAAACAACAAATGCAAGGGACTGGGGTATCATAGAATACAGATCTTTAACATCAACTGTTAAAAAATAACAATCTTGCTTAAAGGCAACTTCATTAAGTGAACCCAAAAAGTCCCATGAATCTCGGCAGATCTGTTTTACTGTCCCTAAAAATTTCTTTAAGATCTACAACTTTTGCGCAGCCATTTGTCATACATTTTCTACAATCCACAATTGGATGAAATGGTGGATTCTCTGAATCCTTGTGGATTTTAGGTAGTCCAAACATAACAGGGGTCACAGGAGATACCATGTTTAAACAATTACACAACTCAATGTCAATTCTCCCTTCAATAAACAATTCATTAATGAGAAAATGTACTTTCCGCATTGCCCCATGAAATTCATTGTTAGAAACCTTTTGATATGCTTCCGTATTCAGAATTAATGAAAGTTTGTTGTTATATTCAAATTCATCAATGAAAATCAGCCCCCCCACCCTTATCAGGTTTTAAAACACGTATGCTTTGAGACCTCAACAAATTCAAGGCATCATATTCAAAAGATGAAATGTTAGGTTTAACAAAAACAGGTAGTTGATTATTAAGTGCTGTTTTAATGGTCATCTCACAAAGTTTTTCAAAAGTGGACAAACAATTATGTAAACACAGATTATAGGATTTCTAGCACTGTTAACTCTGTTTTGCATAACTGTTTGAATCCCCCCTGTTTAAGGAGAAAGTGGTGTGGTGCACATGTTTTCTGGATAATATTTTTATCATCTTGAATGGTACCTATGACACAGTTTTAACTCTAGTGGACTTTATGTCTTCGTCTACATCCTTTTTAAGTTTTACTTTTGAATTTTACACTGAGAACTATTTCCTATTTGGATGTGCTGGTGAAAAAAGATAGACCCCATTGTAGGTATGTGGCACAAATTTTTCGTAAATCTACATACTCAAATTCATTCGTACATTTTAGCAGCTCTCACCCCCTTCATGTGAAAAAGAGTGTGGCTAAGGGACAGGTAGTAAGGGCTAACATGATTACCTTGGACAGTGATTTTGCTAATGAATGTGAGACCCTGCGAGACATATTTATTAGCAGGAATTATCCCATTCCCTTGGTGGATGAAATTATTGTAGAGGGTTAGTAATAAGAGAAAAAATGGATGGTTTAGACCGATTCTGAATGGAACAGGGACTTTGACCATGGGTATTGGTGTTGACTCTGATGGTGTTGAAATTCAGCATCAATCTGAGGCTGTTGAGGTAAATAACAGTGAATCTGAGGCCTCTTCTCTAAAATTTATTACCACTTTTTCCCTGGATTCCTACTATTTGAAGGGTATTATGGAGAATTTTTGGTCTATTTTAATGGACGACCTTATGATTCGGTCTAAAGTACCTGACAAACCAGCCATTGTCTTTAGAAGGGGGAGGACCCTAGAAAAACATGTTGGAAACAAATTAGTTTGCCCCCTTTTAATGCAGGAATGTCGAAATGTGGGAGATGTAATTTTTGTAAGTTTATTACGGTTACTAAAACATTCTCCCTTAATAATGTCAACTTCAAAATCAGACAGAAATGTAATTGTGAGTCCTCTGGGGTTGTTTATGTTGCTAAGTGTCAATTGAGTACCGGGTTCTATATTGGTAAGACAGAGAGACACCTTAGACAAAGAGTTTATGAACACCAATATAGTATTGCAAAATTGAATTGTAATAACGCCTTGGTAAAGCATGTGTTTGATAATTTAGGTCATCACTTACAGTATTTTATTTTTGACCAAGTCAAGAAAACATCTCGTGGTGGACCATGGCAAATACTACTTGAAGAAAAAGAACTTTATTGGCAGCTTAGACTTAATGCTTTTGCCTACCCAGGGCTGAATCAGTTTTGTTACATAAAATGTATCTTGAGAAAGAAATCTCTTGAGAGGTGATTTGTATTTTGGGCCATATTGTTTGATTTGTATTTATTCAAAAAGTAAAAGAAACACAAACCAGTAACAGGAAAACTCCACAAGCAAATACCAGCGTTGCTCAGCTTTTAACTGTAATGTCACAAGTAGCAGTAGTAAATCCCAACTGGAACAATAGAAACAGCAGATGAAATCTTCAATAAGCAACCCAGATAGTACGATAAATCCTTTATTTGAACAAAAAGACAAGCTCAAAACAAGCGCTTTCGCCTGGTTGTACCAGGCTTTATCAAGTTCATTAAAACAAATAGTTCCAAGCCTTTTATACTCTTGAAAGTTGATCATGTGATCTTAATAACTTAATTGATTAATTGTGAAGTTGCTAGGTAAATTACTGACCTTAAATGGAAATAGTACAGATTTTGTTAAAGAAATAAAAATATAATGTTCAGCCTAAGAATAAAATCCATCCTAAAAATAAAGCGTGTAAAAAATATATATATGTTTAAAACCGTTGCAAGCATTGCAAAAATTCATAAAAATATGTGTTTGTTAAAAAAGAAGATAGAATTTATTAAACCCTTACAATGCACTGACAGCTGTTGAATAGAACTGCTGTCTTCCTGGTAAAGAAATGCAGAACTTCAATTTTAATGAGGTTGACCAAAGTCTATCCTGAATTGTGAACACTGTGGAAAATAATCGTTTAGTATGTCCATACAATTCTTTTGACAGTGGAGGTAATGTTAACCAGTGTGACTTTTATGCATGTCCATGCTACTGTATTATAACTTGTCTCTGTTGATTTTTAAAACACTAATGAGACTGATGGTATTATTTAAACCTGGGGGTTTGGTTACATTTAGCTTCAGTTGCCAAATAAGCTCTCTGTTTTCAAGCCGGGTTTCCCAATCTCCACATCTAGGGTCATGGGGAACCTGCTCAAGTACAAAAAACTTTAATTGCATGTTTGTGCAACTCAAAGAATGTTTGTAAAAAGCGTTGGTGTCTCTTTTCTTCTCTATGTCATAGAGATGCATCTACCATAGCCAGTAAGGTTAAGTACTTCCCAAGTTCAAGCACGAGTCCTTAAATGTGTATCTCGCATGTGCAAACACTGCCATTGATCATGCAAACCAGCTGCTCGGCGGTACACTATGGAAAGTATTTATTAGCATATAGTCTTTATGTTTACTGCCCATTTAGTCTTCATCCCATTAAAATCCATGTAAAAACACAACCAAAGGGAAGGCATTTTTTAATGACTGAGCACATATTTACATTCAGTCATGTGTTACCTGCACCCATGCACTTGAAACTTTGCATGTCAGTACTTGTTCATAAATGTCAACTACACTACAGAAATAAATAACAAAACTGCATTGTTACATACCATTTATACCTTTATAATGACAATAGATATTCAAATTGTCTTTTTCATCATAACAGGACATGTTCCATATCATATAGTAATGATGGCATCATCTATAAAGACCACTATGACAAGGAAAATACATACTTCAGGGGTGTTGCAATCATTAAGAGAGAGAGTGTGTGTGTGTGTGTGTGTGTGTGTGTGTGTGTGTGTGTGTGTATGTGTGTGTGTCTGTGTGTGTGTATATATGTGTGTTTGTGTATGTAAACTTCACTGTGCCCTGCTAGTCCCCTTTAACATTCTAGGCATACTCACCACCACCTTTGTTTGGAAACTGATTTACCAGCTCTCAAAGTAGCTGTAATATTCATTGCAGCTTATGTCAGCTGCTTTGTCAGCTGTCAAATTAGTTATCAGACCTCAAGTAGGTATATTACAATGTTATTTATGTGTGTGTGTGTGTGTGTGTGTGTGTGTGTGTGTGTGTGTGTGTGTGTGTGTGTGTGTGTGTGTGTGTGCGCATGTGCTTGCATGTATACTTGTGTGTAATTGTGTGTATCTTTGGTGGTGGTGGAGGTATCTGTGCCTGTGTATGATCTGCAGAATTTGTGATACTTCATAATGCAGACTAGTAGCGCACTCAGCTGAGCTGTGCAAAGGTGCTATGCTGAGTGAGTCACTGTCACTCACATTCTTAGTAATGACATGTTGCTATAGTGAAAATGTGTATGACTATGAATCCCAAGAGGATGTGTGCCACAGCTCAACACATTGGTGCAGTGCAAATTGTAGCATTTCCCCAGTATTTAAGAATCTCAGCCCATGTGACATCTGCATATTGATATGAAGAATACACATATTCAAGATAGTCAAAGTAACAGGAGCACAGACACCAATCAGCTTGCAGTTTAAACTAGATTGATGATATCACCCCAAGTTCCCTGGGTCACATGGCTCACCACTGTTAGCTGTAGCTTTCTTAAATGAATATTAACCTATTTCACATATGCCTGTATGTGACAGTAACTGCTATGAATCAGTGTTAAATGTTACCATCTATTATTAATATAATGTTTTTATACATATTTCATAGGAACACTATACATAGCTTTTTTCTTTTCTTCTGGTCCTGGGTATGAAAAGGATGTCTTTGTTAACTAAGGTGTGACCTTCAATTTACATACTTGACTGCTTGACTCTGAAATGTAAAAGGATAATTTATGAAAAAAGTTACCAAGAAAATCTGCCGAGTGTATCTCAATGTGTTGATCAGTTAATGACATAAACTGTTTGAACAGGGTACTTTTGTGATTCTGTTTCCTATTCCATAAATAAAAGATACAGGTGATAATATAAGCTACTTCTTGACACTGCATGCTGTCTCAAATGACCTATAAAGAAATTGGTATAACATCCAAAAATAGTTCATTCGTGATACTGCAGTATGGCTACAGAATGTGAATTATCTTAGTGAGAAACTACTTTTACAGACAGTCTGATTATGTTTTGCATGTAGAAGATCAAAGCCCTGCTGTTCCATTTATCTTAATGCTCATAATCTTACAGCTTTAAAAACTACAGCTATAATTCTGTCACTTTTAGCTTCCTGTGAAATGACAGATAATTCTAACTGATAGCTTTTAGCAAAGCATTCTGAAAACCAGATATAAAATTATCGCATTGCTTTGTCACCTACTGGGTTACACTAAGGTAAGCATTCTGGGGTACTTCTTATTATCCAACAAAGTAGCAGATGCCCGTGAAACCCTTGCACGGCATAAATGGATAAACAACAGTCAACAAAAAAGCCAGCAAGTGTTGGTAATAACCATATCACAAAAGTATTTATTAACCAGAGGGAAAGAAACCTCCTCTGCTGAAATACTGCTATGATAAATATCAATAGCAGAAAAAGCTTTTAAACAAAAAAAGCAATAAATTCCAATAGTGTTAGATTCAAACTTTGCTCCTATGAGCCTTCTTCAGTGAAATAAGAAATGGAAAAACAGAGTATCACAGTACACACATATATATATGGATTGGTCCCACCCATGGTCCAATCCAAACACAAAATTCACAATTGGTCATTAAGACCAGGTGCAAACAGAGCTCCAAGTTTGATAATCCATTTTTTCTCCTTGGAGCTAAGCAATTCCTGCCAAAACTGTTTATCATTACATTTCCCTCTAATACAATCAATGACCACAAATTTGTATGAAGCAGATACATGTTGCAAACAATGTTTGTATAAAGCATTGCTAATGCTTTTTATATCACTCAAATGCTCACAAATTCTGAAACGGAAAGCTCGAGAAGTCTTTCCAACATAGAAAGCAGAACAAATGCAGGTCACCAAATAGATGACCCACTCAGTATTGCAGTTAGCCCAAAACTTTATATCAAAAACTTGTGAGGTATTTTTACTGGTGAATTCATGACGTGAGACACGAATACAAAATGAACAATGCCCACAGGGATACATCCAACAATGGGTTTCCCTAGAATAGACAGCTGAGTTGGTTCAGAAAAATCTGCACCCACTCTCTTGTAATGACTCAATTTTGAACCAATGGTTTGTCCCCTTTTGAATGAAAAAGAGCAATGATCCGGCAACATGGAACAAAGTTTTGAATCAGCTTTAAGAATGTTCCAATGTCTCTGTATGATATTTTTAAAGCCTTGTGTATTACGTCCATATGTGGTTACCAAACGTAAGGGTTGTGACTGTTGACCATTATTTTTGTCCTTGTATATTAATAAATCATCCCTATTTAGGCTGGACACAAATCTTTTGGCAACATGTATCAAACCTGGACGATAACCCCTCTTGATAAATCTACAAGTCAGATCATCTTGGGCATCAGTGAAGGATTGGTGGCTAGAACAGATTCTCCTGGCTCTAAGAAACTGAGATTTCGGTATATTATGGATGACATGTTGTGGGTGGAAGCTGGTAGCATGTAATATTGAATTAAATTCAGGGAATTTCCTAAACATCCTGGAGGATAAAGTGTGATCCTGGTTCCTAGTAATTTCTACATCAAGAAATACTATCCTAGATTTGTGATAGGTCAATTTGAATTCAATCCCCCATATGTTGTTATTCAAATATTCAAGAAATTCCATGAGATATTGTTCATCAGCTTTCCACACCAACCAACAGTCATCCAAATACCGACGCCAAATATCCATCTCACACATATATATATTATGTGTGACATCATAAATTATGATCTCTTCAATGTATGCCATAAACAGATCTGCATATATGGGTGCAAAAGATGCACCCATAGCAGTACCCTGCTTCTGCCAATAACAAAAATTCTGAAAATAGAAAACATTGCTAGACAGCACATATTCTGTAAGGCATACAAGAAAGGTGTTGAATCCAGATGGATATAAACCTGATCTAGCCAACCAATAATCCAACGCTTGTAAGCCCGCCCAGTGGGGAATGTTGGTATAAAGAGAGGTAATGTCCAGGGTACATAATAACCAATGAGATTGAAGTTGGGAGTTGTTGATAATATCCAAAAATTGGGTGGTGTCTTGAATCCTGGCTCTAATTTGACTCAATAACGGTTTTAAATATAGAGTCAGATATTCCGATAGTGGTTCCGTAAGGGACCCATGTCCAGAGACTATTGGTCGCCCAGGTGGCTTAGTGGCATGTTTGTGAATCTTTGGCAACAGATATAAATACTGTCTTTTCGGTGACCCAACCAGTAGCTGCTCTTTCACTTCTTCGGTGATGATACCTTCATCCACTGCCTTAGTTAAAAAATCATCAATCTGGCATTTAAAGTGGGGAGAAGGGTCCACTAACATCCGCCTATAGTATTGTGTATCACCCAATTGTCTCATAGCCTCACCATCATAAGCAATTTTATCCATTATCACCACCGCTCCCCCTTTGTCAGCTGGAATAATGACCAAATTTTTGTTACCAATCAACTCATCCAAACAACCTAATTCCTCACTAGTCAAGTTGTTATAAGTGGCTGGAAAGTCTTTGAGATGACAATGTATGTCCCGTAGGACATTTTTTTGGAACACCCCTACTAAGTGATTCATAGGGGGTATAAAGGTTGATTTTTTAAATCTGAATTTACCAACTGTATCATAAGGCACATTGGAAACATTACTGTCCACATTGCTGTCAAAGAACACCTTCAAATTTAATATGCGGCAAAAATTGGTAACATCCTGTGCCAGAGACTGCTCGGAGACAAAAAACCCTGGAACAAAATTGAGCCCTGGTCTTAATGACCAATTGTGAATTTTGTGTTTGGATTGGACCATGGGTGGGACCAATCCGTATATATATGTGTGTACTGTGATACTCTGTTTTTCCATTTCTTATTTCACTGAAGAAGGCTCATAGGAGCCGAAACCGGTTTGAATCTAACACTATTGGAATTTATTGCTTTTTTTGTTTAAAAGCTTTTTCTGCTATTGATATTTATCATAGCAGTATTTCAGCAGAGGAGGTTTCTTTCCCTCTGGTTAATAAATACTTTTGTGATATGGTTATTACCAACACTTGCTGGCTTTTCTGTACTTCTTATTATGGCATACCTTACAAGTTTCATTTTATTCCTTTTTCATCACTTCAGTATTCATTGTAGACTTGTTTCTTGTTTGAACCATTTACATTAACTTTTATATAACCCAAATTATTCATTTACTTGTGAAACTATCATAAAACCTGTTGCTTTGCACATTTTACCAATTCTTGTGAAGCAGAGCACCTCCATAACACTGTTCTAGAGGAACCTGGATGAGTAGATGGGGCGCAATAAATTCTTAACAGGGATAGTGCTCACAACCCTCCTGGACATGGGCAATCATTACTAAATGCAGTCTTGGATATTGAGTAGTACCTCCATGCAGTCTTGGGTATTGAGTAGTACCTTTACGGTTATACCTCTCAACTTCACAGATTTTCACAGAATGTCCACATTTTTGCTTCATAGTTTTGGCCTGTTTCTCATGAAATTATGGTTTTCTAGCAAGTCATTAGCAAATCATGCAATAATGGCAGACATTTAAAATTCAGATTTCATACCCTTCAAGAAATTCATGCTAATGAAAAACCTGTTCTTCTATCAACTTTCCAAGTTCGTAAGAGCAATATTTAAAAACTGTCCCAATATTTGGGCCTTTGATTCCCCCATTATTTATGGCTTTGTCCAGATTTCTTGCTCTAAGAGGTTGAGAGGTATGTCTACTGTATTACATTGGGTTGAAATGGCTAGGCTTAAAATGACCTCCGGGGCAATAGCCTAGTTAACTCCAATGATCCTATAGTCCTATGAATGATTGTATTAGCTTGCTTATAGCCTCTTTATGTTTGATAAGGGTCCTTAGACTAATTTACTTACCCAGGTAACATGTAAAACAAACAGATAAATAGATAGGTAGATAGAAATATAAACAGATAGATAGATGGACAGACACCCAGAAAAAAACAGATAGACTGAAAGACAAATGCTGAATGTTTACCAGTTCCACTCTGGCAAATTACTTAATTCTTTACTGCTATATAGAGGAAAAGATTCATGTTTTGTTGGCCAGAGTGAAGAAACTGTTCTCCCGCTCATTTCAAAAAATAATATAACCTGCTTTAGCCCATCTTTGATATACCTAAGAAATGCTTACTCCTACATTAACTGTTCCATATACTTTTAGAATCTGTAATCCCTTTCTAGCTGTGAAGAAATGGTGAATGAGGTTCACCCAAAATTTTCTCAAACAGCAGCACACTACTCTGAACTTGTGAATAGGTATATTTAAGAATATAGTGACTGTATAGATCAAATATACAGATGACTTGACTTGTCATTTGTATAAATGTAAAGAAATTCGAATAAAGTTTGGCCGGGTGTATTGGATAGCAGCTAGAGCAAGGAATAACACAGATGGAAAATGGAGGCACTATAATGCTTGTATACATCAGAAAATACAAAAGTACTAAAGGTATTATTTATACTCAGGATAGACTCAAACTTCACAAATCATAACATGGTGCCAATGATGATAGACAGCATGCAATGACTAACTCCATCTGAATTCATTAGCCAGGGTATTACTGAGTGTTGCAAGGTAGCCCAGGAAACATTTTAGATGGGCTACAATAACTCTAGAACACAAATGGTAGTCCACATACTTATGAGAAATCCTACACAGGTAACAGAAGATTTACATGCCTCCTAAGCTCTTGATACAGGCACATTTCAGAGTCCAGTTGTCTTGGGGGTCTCTCTCAGTCCCCTACATCAAGATTTCCTTGGCAGGTCCTCCACATGATGTTGCAGCACTGTGGAAACATAATATGGATCTGTATACTATAGCAATAACTACATATGACAAAATTGCCACATTGCATATATATATATATATATATATATATATATATATATATATATATATATATATATATATATATATATATATATATATATATATATATATATATATATATATATATATATATATATATATATATATATATATATATGGGTCTACCTGATAACAACAACATGCCAAAACACCACCAACAAAATAACCGACACAAAAAAAACGAAAAAAAAAAGTTCAAAAACACGAAACTTCACATACCCAATAAACCAAAATCCCGACAATCAACAAAACAAATACCTTTCCCGAAAAACACACACACAACACAAGCACACCAAAAACCTTAAAACCTAAACTAAACCTTACATACACAACTATCTATGCACTTACCTTAACTCAAACCCTAACCCTAAGGTCCGTCACTATCACACACTTACCTTACCTGCACCCTAACCAACACTCACTTAATCCGCCCCTAACCCTCAAGTCCATCACTATCACACAGTTACCTTACCTGCACCCTAACCCTAACTCACTTAACCTGCCCCTAAACCTAAACCCCGTCACTATCGCACACTTACTTGACCCGCACCCTACCCTAATGTCCGTCACTATCAAACACTTACCTTACCCACACCCTGACCCTAACGTCCGTCCCTATCGCACACTTACCTTAACATGTCGGTGTTCTCAGCATTGGGATTCTCAATTGTCGGTCTTCTCCATTGTCTGTCTTCCAGCGTCGGTGTTCTTGTTGTCGGTGATCTGCGATTTTGGCATTTTCAGGTAGACCCATATATATATATATATATATATATATATATATATATATATATATATATATTTGTATACACACACACTCACAGGGCAGACACATATGCTTCTATATCAATTCCATACCTATCAATATCTGTCTGTATCTCTCTCTCTCTCTCTCTCTCTCTGTCTCTCTTTACATATAGATAGATATACATATACATGTACATATACATATACATACATATTTACACACACACACACACACACACACACACACACACACACACACACAAACATATATATTTATATATATATATATATATATATATATATATATATATATATATATATATAGTTCCACTTCATATAATCAAAAACTCATAACATCTAACTGCAAAACAGCAAGACCAAATGATCGAAAATTCGTAACATCTAAAACTCATAATTTCAAATCTCACATCAAAAATGAATAAAATTGAGTAGTGTATCATCAAACATGTGAATGTTAGAGTTTATTCTGTTAATCTGTATATAGTGTTTTTTATGCCACTGTGTACGTGTGTTTGGGCCTTACAGGTAGTGATTTAGACATTCTGTGTACATTCTTTATGCCGATCGTGATAAGGTAGGGTAAGGAAATGAACTTTTTCTCACTGTAGTGCGATCTCGGAGTTGGTATATTTAATTTACGGGGGTGTGCAGGGGGGCTTGCTACCCTGCATAACCATAGTAAAAAGTGTGTGGGATGTTATTTATATTCGCTTTGTAGTTTTCGATGTTGTGAGATTCGATGTTATGAGTTTTAGATGTTATGAATTCTCGATCATTTGGTCTTGCTGTTTTGCAGTTCGATTTTATGAGCTTTCCATTATATGAAGTGGAACTCTATACATATATATATATATATATATATATATATATATATATATATATATATATATATATATAGATATACACACACACACATATATTTGTCGATGTCCACAACAGGAGACACTGATTGCCCACTGTAGCTATGGCTGGTGATACTTACCCAGGATTCACAAAACTCCATGCAAGAATAAGACTATTCTTGCACTGAGTGTTTTGTGTCCGTTCAGAACAGCAACACGCCTTGCATATGCATGAAGACACACTGCTATTTAATCTAAATGGACACAAACCAGGAACGAGTGCAGGGGTCATGTGTCAGCAGGATCTGCACATGTAACATGCCCCTTTCACTCTTTGTGACACACACGAGTGTCAATGTATATATTAGAGTCCCCAGACACTGAAATGTAAGTAGCTAATATTTCAGTGCCCACAGACACTTAAAAAAAAACAAAACACAAACACCTAGAAGGCAGCAGCCTTCAAGTGCACACCCCAAAATTTATACACTCTTGCCCTACATGCATGGAAGCAGTAGGGCAAGAGGAAAGCAATAAAAATACAAAAAAATTTTTTTTTTCATCAAATAAATCCAAAATTTAAGTGGTACGCAGCTTGTTTGTGTGGTGCGCTGCAATGCTTACTCTGGCTGAAATCCTGAAAATGATAGACAAGTGCTATTGTGATACAAAATATCAAGTGGCTGTAGCATAGTGGCACTGCCATGGTTTAACATGTAGAACATACTCAGTTCAAATTCCCTCTCTGCCAATTTATTTAAAAACTTTTAAGAAAATTGAATGATAGATGTCAATCATATGGCTCATGTATAGCACAGTAGGGGTGGGAATATGTAAAATATAACTGTAAAATGTACATTATAAATTTAATGAAAAAATAGATTTAAGCAATGCTTTGCTAGTGTAAGCATTGCTTACTGGCTTTCAGCTGTACTTACCTGGTGTAAGCATTGCTATGCGGATTTGCACAGAGCTAAGCATTGTTCAGAATATTAAAACTGGCCAATCAAGAAAAAGTGCTGGAAAAGTGCCCTATTTAAACTGCACAGGCAGGAATACAGCTATAACCATTTGGGATAGTTCACAGCAGGACCAAAAAGTCTGGTGGGAGTGAAGGTGTTTGCTTCCAAGCGCAACATTAGGACATCCAGGAGCCCAGGGTTATAGTTGGGCTCCTAGTAAAAATCATGATAGCAGGCTGCTGCAGGGCCAGTACTTGGGATTGCAGTACAAAGCGGAGGCCTGGGACCAGCTTGCACACTTTCTCACCAGTGCCACTGGAATTCCTTGGACTGGTGAGCAGGTATGTCACCACCATAATGACCTGAAGCAGAGGGGGAGTGCACTCTAGGATCAGTGTATCCAAGAAGCCTGAGCACAAAATGTCCCACCTGTGCATAAGTATGCAGTTTTATGTATCTCTAAGTATGGAAAAAGTTAAACTTGTGAATGTGCAGGTGTGATTATTGTGGGATCTCTTCCCGTACAGCTGCTGCAGAGAGATCCCAGAA
Organism: Protopterus annectens; assembly: GCF_019279795.1. Taxonomy (NCBI): domain Eukaryota; kingdom Metazoa; phylum Chordata; order Ceratodontiformes; family Protopteridae; genus Protopterus; species Protopterus annectens. The sequence continues at coordinate 1,699,726,156 of NC_056725.1, read as the reverse complement.
TGTTGAGGCTCATGCCCAGTGACTGGCCCGGCTGCATTGGCAGTATGGTGAGTACAGAATACCCCCTAATATTAGCAGTAAGAAATCAAAATTATAGTAATGGCAGTACTACCTGTATATATAACTGTACTGTAATAGTCAGGAATAAATGCCTGTGTCAGGCTGCCAGCAATACAATGTAGTATTCCCAGCTGCTGTGTAATACAGATATCAGTAGCAAACAAGGTACAATATGCAGGAGAGGAATATTAGAATATGTATGAGTGTGTCTGAGTGAACCTGCCAAGAAAGTGCCATGTCAAGGCTACTGTAACACTTAGAAATAAAAAGCATTCCCCTGTGCAGATCATGCAGGAATAATAATTGTGGATTTCTGAGTTGTATACAGATATCTATGTCAAAACTAATAAAAGTGATCTCAAACACTGGTGTGTGTCATCTCACTTGAATCTGAAAAATAGAAATGTGTATATCCTGCAAAATGCATTGACTGGGGTGAATTGATTTAGCACCGCCTGTCTGCATACTTTAGAATGGGCATGTCAAATAACTGAAAAAAAGCAACAGTACATATTTCCATCAGAACGTGTTTTACTTGTTTGTCTGCCAGCATGTCCTGTGTTAACCTTTCAATTTCAGCCGTATGTAGCTGTGAATATACTGAAAAATGTATAAGGCTAGCAGGTGCAGCCTTAAAACCTAAACTGTGTACTCAGCAATCTAAACTGCAGTATGTAGTTGTGAAACAGTCAAATGTGCAATCCAGCTAATATGCACGTTTCACAAACAGTGACACCAATGTTTGTTGTGTATGCATAAGTTGTACTGCAAATGGGAAACAATTAATGCAACATGTCATAATAAAAGCACTGTGTACAAAAATATGTAGTGGATAGAAATGTCACAAGCAACAAACAACACCTCCCCAGTAATTCAGTCTGATAAGGACTAGGCCTATAGTTCACTTTTGCACAAACAGCACAGTTCAAATCCAGGGACCGCCACTAACATCAGTCTGGGTCTACAGTTGTAAACTGCAATCTGACTAGAAAATGTAATGAACTGCAACACATCCATTTTCCATACAGGGCCCACAGGTAAAGAAATCTGAATAGAAATACTAGTATGATGTGCATAACTATGAAAGGTGTACAATTGCTGTGTTGATTAGCCCCAGTC
>NC_056725.1:1699527477-1699719977 GCF_019279795.1 Protopterus annectens | reverse complement strand
CTGTCTGTGACACTGCTGCCCACACACAAGAAGGATGTCTTCCATACAGGAAAGGTAAAGGAACAACGCCCACATGATGTAGTCATTTATAGTAGTGGGTTGCTATGACATTGGCTATTGGAAGTACTACACAGCTGGATGCATGCAATGATAGAGAAAGAGAAAAAAAATAATACAAACCAAACCAAAACAAAATAAAATAATACAAGGGAAATATACAAGTGTACATAGAACAGATGACAATACTAAAACAGGTATGTGAAACATGTATGCATGTAATTGAATGTAGCACTTGGTCTGTAATAATGGGATAGATGATGTGGAAAGAATTATATGTGCCGTCAAGACTTGTTGCTGTAATGATGTCTTGCTGAATAAGTGCTATGGACATAGCATCTGGCCCTGTGGGCAGTGGGCCATACCTGTCAACTGTGCAGATCTGCACTGAATGACATGATGTAAGCCATCATAGTCTGTGTTCTGTACCTCAAGACATGTATATTAGTGTGGCAAATAGCTGAAGGTGGAAGTAATGAAGTCATGATAGACACATGAGTTTCAGATGCCACCAACTTCAGGATAGTCATGTTAACATGAAATGTATCATGCACAAACATCATAGGTTTGTAATAGGCTTACCCAGAATCTGTCCCTGTTTATACCCCCTAATTTTTGGCTGTGTCCGGTAGCATTGTCACCTCACAGTAAGATGCTGTCTGGTTCGATTCTCAGCTAGATCGTCTTCTGCATAGAGACATGCGTGAATGGGCGTACCTTCGTTGAAGGTTGTGCATCAGGGCTGGTAACTCAGCATGGAAAAATCAACTACCAATCATTAGTGGACTGGAGTTCCGCTGTGGCGACCCCTAACCGGGAAAAGCCGAAAGACACAAACAAATGTTTGGCTGTGTCCACATGAGACACTCTTCTGTTTTGTATCAAGGCAGAACAGTGCAGCTGTGGAGGAAGGACATTTAGAGAGTGTGGATCTGATGTCTGAATGCACTCCATACCATATATATATATATATATATATATATATATATATATATATATATATATATATATATATATATATATACACACACAGTTGTAAGCGGGTGCGAAATGGACAGTTATGTCTGGTGTGAAATCCATGTTGGGAACACATTACCCTTTGTTTGTGAAGGTGAGAATGGAATGTTGGGGAAAGATGTTAGGTATATTTGTGGAGGGACTTTGGGTTGGAAATTAGACAAGACAGCATACAGGGGTGGTATATGACACATGTGGTGGGTAAATACCTTGGATGGGGAGGTGTGTTTGGAAAGTGGAAACCCATGAGCTCCCAAATAGAAACAGTGGGACAAAGGTCCCCACCCATGGGCAATCTCCATTGCACCTTCATGGCCCTGAAGGTGGCTGAGCTGGGGGCTGAGCAGGAGAAGCAAGCGGACCTTGTAATTGTGTATCAAGGGCCTCAAGGTGGTGTAGCAGATCCCAAATTCCCTGTGGAGCTCCCTATACACCAGAGCCTGGACCTGACTTTGGGTGACAGAATCCTGTCTGTGTGTGCTCCCGGGGAGGACGAGCACCATCCCCTGAGGTGGATCCACCTGAAGGTAGTGCAGGACCAGCAGATGATGAGGTCCCAGGGTGGGTCCCAGATGTGCTCTGGCCTGGTAACATGGCCAGATGAGGTGGGAGAGGTGGTTTTGTTGGGAACAGCCTTCCCAAACATGCTATTGTGTCATAGTTATAGAACATATGTGGGTAGTAATAGTCCACATATTACAGGATTACTTCTAACAGCATTCATAGATATCTCCATTAACACAGAACACCAGATTTGGAGCAGTCACATAGAAAACAGAACACATGCATATATGGAACCATAGTAGCCATTACAATGACATCCAGGTGACATTGTTAGCAACAGGCTACCAATGATAGTGTTTCAACATGGAACATGAATAGAAACACATTGCAATATTTGTCCTACAATATGATATATGTCCCAAAAATAGGTTTGCCTTAAACATACCCATTGAGTTGTGTGTTCAGATTATTGTTGCAGATATGGAGAGGGGAGACAGAGATGTCAATTAACAACTATTATATCCTTGCAGTATGAGGTCCTCACACATTTTTTCCTCTTTATGTCTTTCAGGTACCATGTCTAGGGAGCGCCTACCAGTGTATTCCCCCAGGAAAATGATGTTATCAACTACCTGGTGCAGCACCAACAAACCCTCTTTGGCTGTACAGCCCATGATCTGCAGGAGGGGACTGCCCTGTAGAACAAGCTCGTCCACAGGGTAAACGATGTTGGCCTGTATAACTGCAGTTATGAGCAGGTCTGACACCGCTGCACTGACCTCATGTGCCTCACCCATCAACATGCTGCTGCAATTAGGTGGGACCAGCTAGCCACAGGTAGGGGTCATGCCATCCAGCCACCCCAACACATGCTGAGGAGCTCCTTGCCAGTCTTGGGGCACCTGCCCACCAGCAAAGCCAAGAACCAGCTGATAGCATTGTGGAGGTGGGTGCTACCCACACAATGGATGAGGAGCATGCAGGTAAGGCCACAGGGCACATCAGTAGACCACTGTTGCTTATCCATCTGCATCTGTAAAGTTTCATCACACATATGTGAGATAAAATATATATATAGTCTGTTGCTGCAGTGTAAGAACAGATGTGCATAATCTGTAGTATTGTGGGTTTGTACTGCTGATGTACTGAAATGCTGCTCCCACCCTGCACCAATGCCATAGGTGTGGCTGCTGACATCACATCTCTCACACAACTATGTAGGTCCCTCTGGTATACCTCTGGGGTAGCAGCCTGTAGCTGGTGAGTATGGTGTTTTTTGTTCAGGTTTGCAAATACATAGGCCATGTTATGGCCATGGTATTTGGCATGCACACATTTAACACACCTTCCCATAATGCATGCTGTACATGTTCACTTATTGCTGCTGTTAACTGCACTGCACTGCATTACAGTGGCCACTATGGTGGCATATCTGAAAGGTATGTCAGAGTCCTGAAATATAACTAACAACCTGTCATTGCAAGATTTGTGCACAGAGATGAACATAATGGTGGGACAAATGGCCTACAGTAGGAACATGTCTGAAACATTACCCTTATATAGTGGCTACAACAGTGTATATACCACTATTACAATGGAAACTGTTACAGATCTACACAACGGCATATCACAATACCACATTCCACAACCCTTAGAACCTGTAATGTGATCCTAACATGTGCAATGAATGTGTAATATAGAATCCTATGCTAGGACAGCAAATATGGGGAATACATACCTTAACAAACACTAGAAGCATATATGTGCACACACTCCAAACAACATATTGTGGAAGCAGCTTTTGAGGTTCTGACAGCATTCACTCTTCATGCGTATGCACCTTCCATCAAGTACAGGTCTTCAATGTCACACTAAGAAATGGTCTGCTGTCCAAAATGTATGTTGATGACATTTGCCCACTCTCCGGCAACAGAGGCAGTCATGGCTTGCACACATCTTACAAACCATGGCATGGATCCAATATCCAACAGGTAGCACTCAGGAGTGGGAGATGTAGCCTTACCTCACCATTGCATATACCATGGCAAACAGTGCAGACAGTCATGTATGTGACGAGGACATATAGGACAACATTAATGTAGAAAATAAACAGATGGCCATCCAAGACAGATGACGACACATGTTGCAAACCAGTAATGGAGGCTGACTAGAAACATGCCGCAAAATTGAGGGAGTTGCAGGAATGTCTAGCAAGTACTGGCTGTGCTGTACCTGTGTTGACAATTGCCTGGACTTTGCATAAGTGTGGCCTATGGGTTAGGGTAATCAGATGGGAAAGTCATTCCACAGGAAACATAATCCAGAGCTCTCTACAGGTAGCATATGCATAACATCAAAAGTCCCCCAAAGGCATGTGTTGCAATGTGTAATGGTGTACCAAGACCAAGTTTGAAACCTACAGACAGTATTAATAAAGATACATGAGCTGCACAAGCAACACCTCACTCCACCTCAGGCTCACCATCCCCATCTGCACCTTGCTGGTGCCAGTGTACACCTGTATGTTTGCCGTTCATTAGCAGGGACTAGGCTGGTGCACATGATGTTCTGAATTTAGGACACTACAAAATGGCATTCATGTGTGGCCCATAGTTGCCAAGCAACTGCAAAAAGGCTGAGGATGGGGAGGAGTGTCATCCTGAAACACAACAGTTAACTGAAGCAGCCATCCAAAGCTTGCTAAGAATGGTTGTATCTGCACACAGTAAAGGTAATGAATTGTGGCAGACATATCCCTGACTCCACAGCAACAGTGAGGGCACTGTGTGACCTCTAAGGTCTGTGCACATGAGTTGACCTTGCAATCTGGCAGAGTTGGGGTACATTTGTATGGCGGAGTGACCAAATACTAGGAAGTGCAGATGGGCCATGCTAGTATACTCCTTCCAGGAATAGTGACTGCTGTAGTACACTTAACAGTTGATGCAACAAACCATCATGTTAAGGGTGTGCACACTTATGCACCCACATTATGTATGCATCTCAATCAGCATCTGCACAAGTTACACATTTGTTTGATACTGCATTTAATTGAACAGGTCATATGTCACATATCAGGTTTGTGTAATGTTAACATATGCAGTATTGTGGCCCCATGGCATATCAGGGAAGAGGGTGCCATGTCAATAAGGGTGTGTACACTCCTCATAGCCACAGTAAGCTTTGAAGGTTGTCATTGTAATTGTATTTTATTGCTCATACATACACCGTTGATGATGAGATCTGCAAATCAGACATCAGGCATTCACTATTGACGTCTGCCCTCATATCATCCCAGGTATGTGTCAGATAAACACATAAGGGCTGTGAGCACCAGAGCAAACATAACTGACAGACATATACACATTCAGCAATGGCATGTACACCTGTGAGGAATGGCACACAGTACATGCCCGGGTGCTGAACAGGTGCAGTGTGTTCCAGGGGAAGGGGCATCACCTACTAACACAACCAACTCATCCATCACAGAAATGTATAATGTTGGTAACAGGGATTGACTATAGCTACAGTGCATGCTGTTGAGTGCCATATGTCATGCATGTTGATAGTTGGGTAATGAAAGGTCTGTGTATAATATCTTTGTGCAACCTCACCTGTAGGTGTGTGTGTGTGTGTGTGTGTGTGTGTGTGTGTGTGTGTGTGTGTGTGTGTGTGTGTGTGTGTGTGTGTGTGTGTGTACAGTTAAGCAGTGACATACAGGTCTTAAAGTGTGTTTCTTGTTTTCCCCTCACAGATGGCGAGGTGGGTCAGGGTCCCTCCTGCAGGCAAACTGATGTTAGTGTCAATACAGACTCTGACAATGATGATAGGTGTGGTGAGGCACAGGCAGGGTTGTCAGGGGCTGAAGCTGTGCCATCAGTTGACATCCCACTGTTATCCACCCCATCCACACACACAGTCACATTGCCTATACATACCCAATTACCAGTGTCCATAGATGAGTGACAGTTGGCGGGTGGTGGCATGGGACAGGACAGTTTGGTGACTATGACAAGTGTGTCTGGACACAGCAGCCATAGCTGAATGACCAGTGAGATTCCACACAGGCAGATGTACAGGGGTGCTTGTAGGAGGGCTGCTGGTCATCATGCTCCTGGCAGAAGTGCCACAGCAGGTATCAATAGACACATGTTTCAGGCCATCATAGAGGTGCAGGCACGTATGGAACATTATAACAGACAGGGTCTGAGGCTCCAGAGGGCTACTCATTCTACTGTGATTAACAACATCCGTGATCTTGTAGGTGCCCACCGTTATTTTTCAGAGGTCAGGGATAGACAGTTGGGTGAGATGGTGGGAATCCTCGACCATGCAATGTCTGTGCTTGAACATATGGTGGGAGTATTGTGACAGCCACATGTACATAGGTCAGCAACACCAACAGGTGGAGGTTGACGGGGATGTGCAACAAGTCAGAGCCGCTCCCGTAGTGGCAGTACAAGCACCAACACTGCAGGAGAGGTGATGTTCATACCACAACATAGCAGGCCACTTACACATGGCCCTGGCCAGTCCCAAGAGGGACCCGGATCCAACAGACTTTTGTCATCATTAGGGGACAGTAACATATCTGGCCTTGTACCTGGTGGTACCAGTGGGACCCCTGGCAGGCACAGTTCTCGTGTCCATGGCCAGACACGGTGAACTGTACACCCTGCCAGGTACAGTCTGCAGCTGTCCAACAAACCCCTGTATAGGGCACCCACATGGCAGAACTGTGTGCATGCATACACACACATATCACCAACACAGGTAGGGCAACCCCATACTATATACACCACATATGCACAGGCCAATTAATAATGAAACCCCCTAACACACACAAATTATGTCAACCAAACAGCTCAGCCTAGGTCTGTGGCAAACCCACAACACACCCTGTGCATATGATGATACCTGTGCCACATTCCTGTCATCCATATCATTGATGCAGGGACAGGATAATATGGTTCTGATGCACAGGGTGAATGTACTAAGGTGTACCAATGCAATGTTGCGTAACGTGTTTTCAGCACTAAAGTTTAATGCTTACATGTCAGGTTGTGTAGCTGTCCAGACATGATGCATTATAGCTGTTATTAACACTGACTGATTGTTGTCTCCATAATGTATTCCATTTGTGTGGCAGGTGTCTATGTGTCAGCAGGATGTTGGTCTGCTGTTGTTTACTACAAGGGGTATGGCACTGTGGTGACACCTTGACTGTGACATATTCTGGGTACAGCTCAATACAAGTAACAGGTCTGTACAACAGTTACTTCATGTGTCACATAGCTGATAGGTCTGAGGGGTGTATACAGGTGAGTATATGTTGGCTGATGTCAGCAGCCCTTCTACAGTGGACATTGGTAACTGTACTGGGTGGTACACACCACATGTTTGTGCATAACACAGACACACACACACACACACACACACACACACACACACACACACACACACACACACACACACACACACACACACACACACACACACACACACACACACACACACACACACACACACACACATACAGAAGCTTTGGTGTTGATGCAATACACAGAGAATACTGTACACATGGATGGATGTACTTTTGCAGGGAACCCATTTTAGCCAATGTAATTCCACCAAGACAGAATAGGCACAAAATCACATCAGTAAATAATCAGTCTGCTTGTTTAATGACATTGACGATGGTACCGGCAGGATATATGTCCCCTTCGCCAATGTAGTGCAGTCCTTGACTTGGTAAACATAGGTGTGCTGGTGTGGGTGGCAGTGGTCCACATACAGTGGACATTGGGACATGTACCGGGGGTACCATGGTGTAAAGACAGCATACCCAGCACCCTCACCCCACACTGGATATTTTACTCACTGAAACCCATGATAATACTCTGACATACTCACAATCACACATTGACCAGGACTGCAATACAACCCCTCATCTATCTCAAGAGTGCTACTACAGGGATATGCATCTATTGCACATGTCACAGGGATAGTAAGGTGATGCATTGTCATGGCTCTCCTATGGTCGGCAACATTACTATCCCTTATACTGTATGGCAATGTGTATTGTATTAGGAGAATGTGGCCTCAGAATGCTGTATCCTACATATACACACTTGCAAACATACACACACTTGCCAGGACTCAGAGGGTAACCCATGCCTATCAAAACATTTGTACAACAGTGTTGTGCTGGTATTGCAAGCTCCAGGTAGCCCATAGGGTGAAGAGTGCAACAAGGTACATGTAATGTTCATTACAGCAGCAGCCATTTCTAACTATGGGAATGGGGGGTGTAGTGGGTGAGAAGGCCACCAGGGTATTATCAACTACAGGTTTACAAACACACAGACACTGTTATTCTTAATAATGTACACTGACACACTTGTCAGTACTGGGGTCCATAGGTGTAGGTTTTCCTAGGTGTGTACCAAGATATTGCCAATGGAGAGATGAGAAGAGTAGGGGATGTGGGTACAGTGGCATCATGCCATGTGATATTTGTCAGCAGGTCATCTATCAGCTGATTCCATGTGAGTGATCCTCAGGTTGACAGTTAAATGCAACATTCAATCATCTGGTTGCCTCTTGCAGAGGGCCAGTGAAGTGCTCCAATTGACATGTATGCAACATATATTGCATAACATGGCCAGTGTCTGTCTTGGAGACCTGTACCCAAGCATGTTCTGTTGACTGTGGTAGTGTAGTTGAGGTATCCATGGCATGTGGTGTATACAGGATGTGGATTCCTATCTATGACATTCATAACACAGCTGGGCAAAAATGTCAGTGTCAGTCAAGCATAGATTGTCTGTAGGTATCCAAGATGGATACCTGACATCAGTACAGAGGATAGACAGACATCATCTAGCCACCTAGCTATGCATTAGGATGAATGTGTTGACAGATAGACATCTGACACCGATAGGTATGCCAGTACCACATGAAAGCAGCCCTCACTGACATGTGCTATACGCACAGTAGTCTACAGTTATTTCCCATATGTCAGATCATTATCCAGTTGGACATATTTAATGAGACACAGCTCACACATTAGGAACATGACAGTGAGGACTCAGAGTCCATCTTTGCATGCAGGGGTGTTTGTTTCCAGTACTGCAATTTGCAATCTACTCTTACTTGGGAAAGCACTGTCAACAGTAGTAACATAATGACACACTACATGCCAGTGTGACTGCATATAACCTGGGATACTACCCATGTATGTAACACATTCAAATGGATAAAGTGTTGTACAAGCCATATATACTCAAGTGTCCCAGACAGTAGACTCACACCCCTTGTTACTGTAATGACAGCCATAGACACATGTTATGTATATGGCATTACCATGCTATTTTATCAGACTGGAATGTAAGCACTGGTTACCAGGGCTGAGAAATGCTTATCAAGTGTCAGCATTGCTGCAATATTACAGCTAAGCACATTTGCGCACTGGTAAGTGAAGCCTACATGGTGTAAGCGCCCGTACATTTAACCATACGTTAGCATCGCTTAGCTTCATGCAGACCCACACACAAAAGCTGCTCAAAACTGCCTTAACCAATCTGTATCCAACAGCCCTTGTTCTGCCCAGCAACAAAATTAACAGACCTTGAGCCCAGGACCCTGTACATTATAGTCACAGCAGTTAACCACTAAACCATGACAGCTGTGAAGACAGTTGTTGTTTTTCCAATACATCTGTCAGTACACATACTGAATAGTATTGAACAATTGCTGTGACTTCTACAATTGTTTAGTACTTGTTAGTCATATTACTGTTGCATCACTTATGTTGTTATATCTAAATATACACATATCAGATAAATACGGTGTGATACATCTGGGAAGGTATACATAACAGCAATGTTTACACTTAACAAGGATATACATATATACATATGTAGGTATATGTGTACATGTACATACACATATATATTCATATATATGTATTTATATACAGCTGTATATTGCATTATAATGGCCATATATAGATCTCTTTCTCTCTCTCTCTCTCTACATATATATATATATATATATACATACTATATATATGTATGTATATCATATGTGTGTGTGTGTGTGTGTGTGTGTGTGTGTATATATATATATATATATATATATATATATATATATATATATATACAAATATATATATATTTATGTCTATATATGTAGATATCTATAACTATATATATATATATATATATATATATATATATATATGTGTATGTGTGTGTGTGTGTGTGTGTGTGTGTGTGTGTGTGTGTGTGTGTGTGTATATGTACACACACACACACACACACAGACACACACACACACCAGTGCGCAAATGTGCTTAGCTGTAATATTGCAGCAATGCTGACACTTGCTAAGCATTTCTCAGCCCTGGTAACCAGTGCTTACATTCCGGTCTGATAAAATAGCATGGTAATGCTGGAGGGACAGATTCATCACTCAGAGACTCCCTACACTATGGAACAGAATCCCAGTCCATGTGAGGCAGAGCCCCTCACTGACTCTGTTCAAGAGAAATCTTGACGAGTGGATGGGAGATCATAGGTTTACCCCGGGAATCATCTCTGTATCACTGCTGGACAGAGGCACAGCAAACTAATGGGTATAGTATTCTCATCCTAAGGGGTGGTGAAAGCCACACACACTCTGGCTAGGCTTTTAAATGCCCTAGGGCAGATAGCCTAGTATGAACCTATGAACCTATGAACCTATGAACACACACACACACACACACACACACACACACACACACATGTATATATATATATATATATATATATATATATATATATATATATATGAATGTATATATACATATATGTTTAACATATGTCCAGAACATGGAGTGGAGTCATATCTCAATACCAATAGTCTAAACCTCTTAGTGCAAGGGGATGTTATGTAAGTATTGCAGGTATAAATGTAGACTGTTGCTGCTGTAACAGGCGTTGTCTTAACAGAAATGTTGTGTGTGGGAGGTCACGTCTGCTATTGACATGTACCCCATCAGTTACTGACAGACATCCTAAGTTCATTATAGTACAATACCACAGATATCACAGTAATGGTCCTGTGGAATACAGCAGAGATACGACCAATAAATGTGGACAGTCTGACATACTCTGGTCAGTCCAGAGGTATACACAGAACCCCTTAGTGCAAGATATGTGGACCAAGCCTGACATTGTGGATGTTAACAGCCATGTAAATGGGTATATCAAGTAAATACTGGAATACATATGCCCACAGAGTTTATGCATTCGCAGACTCCTGTCTGTCCTGACATATAATAACCAGTGGTGCAGAGGTCACATGCCCACATACTACCCACTAGTTGGTGCCATACATTTGTACAGCATCCCACTGCTTTGTCAGAAATACAAGACAGTTATGGTGACCCAGCAGCAGGACATATGACAAATATCTGGACATACCATCGCACTGGGTAAGTACACTGAGCTGCTAGGCATGTCACAAAGCACTGTACAAACTACAGGCAGACTGCCACAACACTGGCCTACATTTCTTACGGGGGAATACACATGTACCTGCAAATATAGCAAGCTCTACAGGCATGTCACAGCACAGAGTAACAGACACCTGTGTGAAAGTGCATACCCACAGCCAATGTGAACACAGCCACAGCCACATATGGTAAGTGTGCTTAATATTACAGTATATGGACTGTCTGATCAACACCATCCTCATATGTGTTACTCACACACTAATCCTACATATACTGGGCCACTACAAAGTGTAGCCTGATGCGTGACTGTGGTATGGGACGTGTGTGTTTGGCCCTACAAACATGTAAGCCAATAGGGTACCATACACTGGAGCAGCATGTAATATCAGCTAGAACAGGACCAAGAACAATGACATCTACCACAGTCTGTGCATAGGCCAACGTACATATTTGCAATACTCACACTATTGACAATCACCATACATACACATACCTCACTACTGTACACACTATGACAGAATGTCCAGGTTTTGTCCTCAAATCTAACCCCCACTATACATAACGTCTAGTAGTCTGATATCTCACTGGCTTATCATGTATGATAACAATAAATAATGGTGTACTGAACATATGCACTTATTACTGCATGACATATGTACAAAGGTTGATGGAGTTGTGGCTGGTGGCACAAACACAGGGCCAATATTGACATGTTGCTGCGATAAGCTCATACATTTACTGGTGTAACAGGGTTTGTTGTGACATATGTCCTATGTGGGATATGAAGTCAGTAACTCTCATGGCTGTCACCATTTACTGACTGCAGTCCTCAGACTATGCTTCTGCTGTTCTAAGATAGGTAATCTGTGAGTAACCCAAGATGCATAAGACTCCAAACACTGGCCATTCTGCAGATAGCCCTACAGCTGGGAGTTTCCTCAACCACATAACATTGTCATGACAGGTATTAAATCATGTAGACCAGCCATATCCACACAAACCCCATTAAAATAACATTACATCAAATGCAGAAGAGCAAATCTTACATTCTGTAGTCATGTGTGGAACATTCCCTTCCTGTTTGTTGGCCTGTCTCGACAGTGTATGTTGTTAGAGGTATATCCCATTACCATCTGTGATGCTGTTTGCAAACACCAACATGAAGTCCTGCTCACAGTGAATGAAAAGAGCCAACACCCACATGATGTTCCTAGTTATAGGAGTGTGTTTTCGGGAGCGGCCTTGGGTCAACTGGTGCCGTAGGCAAAAGGGCTCTACAGCGTCCCCCCCTTACCACCTAGTGCCCCCATCCTGGTCTACCTACACCAAATAAATACCAGAAAAGTGCCCCTGCTAGAGCAGCACCCTTGGCGGCTGCCTAGTTGGCCTATACCTAAGGCCGGCTATGCGTGTTTCCATGTAATTGGCTATGGGAATGTTGCCACAGCTGTTCCACATGTAATCAGCTAGTGGGGGACTGTAATTTGTACACAGGCCATCAGCTGATCATGAGCATCACTTACAAAACACAAGCTGCTGCCTAAGCAAAGCAGGTGTACTTCTCCACATCCACCAGAGACGGAGTGAGAGAGACAGACAGAGACAAAGTAAGACAGGGAGGGGATAGGAGAGTAAAAGCTAAGCATGTTTGTGTCACACACTTACCAGTACAGAGTTTCAAACCCCTGCCTTACTATGTATTGCTATTACATTTCTATGCAGTTATTCCATGCGCCACAGAGATTACATGTTGGGGAGCTGTCCAAAGGTATATGTCTTGGTGAGTGACATCAGCAACAGTGATAAAGGAGGGATAAAGTAGGTGCAGTACATGTGCCTATCCAGAAAAACAGGTGTCAAGGACAACACAGCAACACTCTATCAGGGACTCACACACATTATCACAGTTGGCAGGGTCAGGATTAGAGTTCCTAACTAGTTTGCCACACTACAGTAATACGCAGGTATCACATCCACCACAGAGGTTATCAGGCTGATATATGGGCAAAGGGTATGTCAAGGTGTCTGACATCAGAAAGCATGCTTCAGTAGACCAATAGGAGGTGTAGTGAATGTGAATGCCATCCAATTCATTATACTCTACACAAACACAGACACAGATTTGCCAGTACTGACATGCATGAGTGCATTGCTTCACAGGTGTGTAGGGCTTGACTGTGCCAGAAGGCTGTACAATGCTAGGTAAAGTGTACACCCTGGCATCAGGCCACATGACAATTGTCTGGAGTGTGGCTCAGGGGTGTAGTCTCTGGATTGGCCCACACAGGTGGGTATTGTACTTACCATCCACTCATCTGGGTTACTATTGTGGGTGGCCAGTGCTGTGCAATGCCTGCCATGTATGTGTTCTCTATTCCATAACATGGACGGTTTCTGGGATGTGCACACATCCCACATGCATGTTCTGTGACATGTGGAAGTGTACCTGGGGTGTCTGGGGCATGTTGTTTAGACAGATTGTTATTATCTGATGTGCCATTCCTGACCTCATGTGGTGAGAACTGGCAATGGAAACCAGGTTGACCCTGCACCTACACTGACAGCGTGATACAGGTATTCACTGGTGTCAGTGGCATTTGTCTATACAGTACATGTGTATAAGGCATGGTATTTCCTTTGTGGGTTATATTTGCTGACTCTACAGTTGTTGCAGGCATCCAGTGGGGAACATAGCAAAAGATCACTGTATGCAATTATTTGCCTATTGTAGGGATGGGACAGGGTACCATGTCCTCTGTAGTCCACTGCAATCACACCATGGTCACTATCTGTGGGCAATATGAAGGGAACTACCAACATAGTGGTTGTTGTCTTGCCAAGTGTGTTTGTGTATGAGACATGGGTGGAGAGTGTTCTTTGGGTAATTCAAGGGTTGCCTATATTGTTATCCAATCCATGATGTCACATGTAGGGGTATGAATTGTCTACATCAGCCATTCTGCTGTTTGACATCTGTTGTCCTTGCAAGATGGACATTGTGACATATAATAGGCCCACCATATAAGAAATTTGCAAAACTCACTTTGAAATGAGTCCTGTTCTTATACACTCACAGCTACTTCCACACAGGATACTAATGACAAACACACACACACACACACACACACACACACACACACACACACACACACACACACACACACACACACACACACACACACACACACACACACACACACACACACAGTCCCACAGTTTCCATGTCTGGGATTAGAACTCTTACCTAACTAGTACATCATATTATTACATTACACAGTTATATCATGTGACATGGAACTTACTGGGCGATTTTTTCCCCAAAGGTGTATTTCAAAGTGAACGCCAGCAGCCCTGACAAAGTAGGGCAATGGAAATTGTAGTGACTGTGAATGGCCTTGAAAGCATTGATCCCTACACAGACAAACATGCACAGACAAAGTTTGACAGTTGCCATGTCTGGAATTAGAGCTCCTACTTAACTAGTACATCACATTACAGCAATACATAGTTATAGGATGTACCACGGAGCTTAGTGGGCTACTTCTTCCTCAAAGGTGTATTTCAAAGTGAATGACATCAGCAGCCCTGTCAAAGTAGGGCAGTGGAAATTGTAGTGACTGTGAATGGCCTCAAAAACATTGATTCCTGCACAAACACACAAAGCTTTACAGTTGCCATGTCTGGGATTAGAACTCCTACCGAACTAGTACATCACACTGCAGCATTACACAGTAATAGGATGCGACACAGAGCTTACTGGGATACTTCTTCCCCAAATGTGTATTTCAAGTTGAATGACATCAGCAGGCTTGCCAAAGTAGGACACTGGGGAGCTTAGTGACTGTGAATGTCCACAAAAGCATTGATCCCTACACACACACACACACACACACACACACACACACACACACACACACACACACACACACACAAAACCAACCACATACAGTCTCACAGTTGCCATGTCTGGGATTAGAACTCCTACCTACCAAGTACATCAAACTATAGCATTATACAGTTATAGCACACACCACAGAGCTTATAGGGCTACTCCTTCATCAAAGGTGCATTTCAAGGTGAATTACATCAGCAGGCTTGCCAAAGTAGGGCAACGGGGAGTGCAGTGTGTATGTGCATGGGCCATAAACCATTCATCTGGAAGCACACACACAACACTCAGGCACACACAAGTTTAAATTTCAGAGGTACGTGTATACAACTGCTAGATGAATAATGACTTGTACAGTCATGTTACACAGTTATCACAAGCACCACAGACACTATAGTGCTGAGGGATACCAGAGGAAAATGTCTACAGTGATTGACATTTGATCATCATGTGGTTTTAACCAATTGGATGTGTGCTGAGTGGGAAAGGCCTCATGATGGGAGGCTCTTTGTCACTGTCTATCACTCTCTTCCACACATTTATGTATGTGTAAGTTTGGCCAACTATAGTGTGTTGGCCTTCAATATATGTGTTTATTCCTATCCAATGTGTGTGCAAAGCATGAATGGTGTGCAATGTGGAGTGTGTGCACAAGCATCTGTGACTGTCAGATATGTATAGTCCACTGTTGTTGCTAGACATGGGCTTCAATTTTGTAAGTGTGGGAGCATGCCCAGTTTGACCTTCTGTACTGCATGTGTGAATCCATTCCAGGCAGGTTGTACTCCAGTGCAGGCTTTTGTGTTCTACACCTACAGCTAGCAACCTGTTTCTGTGGGATATCTGTAGATCGGTTGACAATATAGGGTCAATATGGGCAAAGGCTAGTGGGTTAATGTAGGTTATTGTGTCTGTGCTGCTTCTGCTACATGGTTTTGGTGTTAGCAGAGATATTCAGCCATATGCACTGTTTTACACTGTGATGTTTTATGTCATCAACTACTATCAGGTATACATATTTTCTTGCAGTAATTTCCTGGGGAACACAGGATGAATGAAACTGTGTCCAGTATTGTTGTCTGCAGCCTACATATTCTTGCACAATCATGCCATTCTGGAAGGGAAGATGCAGACACTTGGTGATGGGTCTGTGTAAATGGTTCAGCACCTTGGTACAGTGGTGGCTGAGGATTCCATGCTTGTACATCCATCGATGTGACAGTATAGCCATATCCTGCTGTGGCCATACCTCACAGCTGTACAGATTCACACAGATTACCCAGAGACAGGGGTCATATTTTTGGTCATTACCCCTTCACATTGTGAATTACAAGCAGGTTTGTAGCCACCCATTCCTGTGTTTACAGGGAGGGATAGTATGTGCACACGGCTGAGTTTCAGACTTCACACACTACATAGCATCCATGCTCCTACCCTCCTCTGTTATTCTATCCTCTTCCAAACATTATGTAAACATTATCTGATAAGTTCCTTATAGTTATCACTTCGTCCCAGCAGTATATGGGGTTGGTCACAGTTCATTCAGTAGGACATGTTGGACATGTTACTGGGATTTGTTGACATGGCCTTGCATTCGAGTTCTGTGGACTATGTTATGTTATTTGGGAGTCCATGACATAACATACATTGGCAGTATGGTTGAGACACATGCCTTTGACAGAGGACTGGAGGGCATTTGTTAGTGATGCAGGCCATCTGTAGCAGGCTGTTGCATTGTGTCACTCCTACAGTCCCAGGCTACAGGCCACTATATTCCCCTGGGGTGATAGGGTAGGTGTGCAAGGTGTTAATGTCAATAGTTTCTGTCATTATTGATCCAGTGGTGTGGATGCTGGTAGGGTGCTGCTTACAGTTAGGGACACACCTACATTGGACACCTCTTCAGCATGCTGCATTCTGTAGCTATTTCCATACGGAGGTGGGGGTCATATTGGACTCATTACCAACAGCAGGGATAAGACCTGTGAGGTACCTGTGGGTGATGGTGGGGTAAGCTGGGTGCATGTGTGCTATGGAAGCTATTTGCAGCTGACCCCCAGATATACATGGGGCATTCCACTTATGCTGGCTTGTGCAGAGACATCAGCAGTTTCTCAATAATTCATACCTGTGACCGTGTTTGGCCAGATGACATTGGTATTCCATACTACAAATGCAACTAATGTACTGTTAACCTGTATGTACAATTCCAAAGGTGTGTCCATTTGACAGTAACATTTTATACACTGTCTATCTAGGGTACTTCCACCTGTGTTCTGTTTGTATGTCTGGGCCCACATTCATGCCATGTCCATCTTTCAGATGGTGACAGATATTACATCCAAACAATTACTATAGCTTGCTGCTGGAATGTGTCTTGCTGGGATGCATTGTGTTTGGCACTGCAGTTGTGAGAACTTGGCTCTGTCATCGGCAGTACTGGTCAATGGCCACCAGGACAAAACCCACCATGCCTACATGCTGACCACTCTCACACAATATACAACACACACCAGCCGAACACACACAGCCCTGCATATTGTACACATGCTACAATCTATCCTGCTACTTTGGCCAGCTCAGGTAATCTGTGCTCTACTGTTATTATATCTACACATACACGTTACTACATTTCAACATAAGATTGTGGGGGGCGGCACCTCACAACTGTACACATTTGCTATGACTGTTCTGGTATTTCAGGTACTCTATTTCATTCTGTATTCTGACCTATCATGCAGACTAGAGGCATATCAGTGTACTACAGTTCTTAGGTTTATTGACCTACATTTCAGTTTCAGACTTCTTGCCCTTCAGAACTAACATCCCACTGCCTGACCTGTTGTAGTCTGTGTAGGTCTGGAGGGGGGCTGTTTTCCATAGCCATCAATCAGAGGCCTTAGCACAGCCTTTCTTTGTGTTTGTCTATGCCTGTCCTGCTGGCTGAGACTGTTGTTGGGTATGTGATGCTCCCTGACTGGCATGTGTGTGTCCTATGGACACACATTTGGCCCACCACATTTCCTGTAGTGGGTTTTGTCACCTTGTCTAGTACTGGCTGCTATTGTGACACCGGTATTTGTTACAGAATTCATGCTGCAAATATAGGTGTCTACTATCTGCTGGCATCCCATTCAGCCACCCGATTCCCTTGCATGCTCACATCCATACCATAGATACAAGTAACAAAACATACTACTCCATTCAGCAATTGATAGGGAGAGTGACTTACCTTGTGGCTGTACCAGTATTAAGGATGGTGCTGGAGGGCAGACTATGTCAGATGCACATAGTGCACTCCCTATACATGGTTAAGCACAGGTAGTGTCATGTTTGCATCCCTTTTACTGTATGTGTGAGTTAGAGAGAGGTGTCATTCCCTGGGTTCCTACCGTGTCAGTGCATGTGCTATGCATTGCCTCTTTGCCAAGGCCTGGGCATACTGGGCACATCTCCTTCTGCCTACTGGGGTAGGCGCAGGTTGTTCCTTCTCTGAGTCACTCTGTGTCTGTACAGGCCTTGGCAATGGTGGGGGGGCTGTGTGGCCCTGCCCCATGCTGTTCCTACCTCTTCCACATGTTGATTTATGAAAGCTAATGCAGCCCCTATCATTTTATTGCTTTTGTTAGGTAAAATTTCCCTGTTTGTGTACACCGAGTAGAGTTTGTGGGAAAAAACAGAAGGAAAGGTGTTTGCATAGTTTATAGTAGTGTGCTGTGCTAGGTTGGGCTGCTGCCTGTGTAATTGGCTGATTCTGATACATTTCACCTGCCAGCTATGCTAGTTCTCCTTGATTAACTTCCTACTGCTGTTTTTCCTTCCCATTACCTTCCTGTTTAAGCCCCAAGGCTCGCTGCACAAACACAGTTCTTAGATGTGCACAGAGTTGCTATTTCCTGGTTTACTTTTTTTTTTCATTTAAAACACTGTGCGTGGTGTGCACACCCGTTTAGGCACTGTAAAAAGTGCTTGGCAGCTTAAGACACACCCCCTTACTTAGCTCTGCTAAGCTAAGGGCAAACCAAGCCACAGGGCTCCAATAAGCTTACAGTATGCCTTTCACACCCCTCTATGATGTCAGCTAGCTCTTAGGCTTGCACAATGGTCTTCCTGCACCTACACGGTTGGGTGCAGGCTAGCCATGAGGGGAAATCTGATTCAGTATCATTCCCCTCATTTGCATAGGATTGCCTGGTAATGCCTAGTTACAAGTCCCACACTGAGCCTTCTCCCTTAACAACCACTATTCACTGGCCTTGTTGTCTTCTGCCTGCCATTGACTTTAATGGAAAAATTGTGATTTTGCAGGGGAAGCTTTTTCTGTTATTTTCTGGCTGATCCTGATTGCGGCCCACTGCCCTATGCTTAAACGTTTGAAATCGGCCAAAAAAAAAAAAACGTTTTCTTTTTTTTTGCAACTGTTTTCCATGCCAATGGCCATATATTACACATTATATACACCCTTCATTTGGTGCTGTCATGGCTCCATTTTCTAGTTTGCATAAATGTGCTCGGTTACTGAGTACATTTCTGCAGGTTACACTAGTCCAGCACGGATGGCTGCCAGCTTCCTGGATCACAAATTCACCTCATTTGCATGGTTTTCACCTGCAAATGGGGTAATTTGCATACAGAAGCTGTGTCCATGCAGGAATACTGCAGGAACACTTTTACATGTCCCGGGAGCTTGTTCTTGGATCTCTCAGCAGCCAAATTGCCCCCAGCAGCTCCTGCACTATTCCTGCATGCTGTGCAGAGCTTGCTGAATCCTGGGGTTGGTTTCACCACTAATCCCTACAATTTGTTTATCAGCTGTTAATCCAGAACTGAGGCAAAGCCATGGCAGAATATATCAACTGTTACATCCTTGCTAAATTAACCTGTGAACCAGTCATAAAACAGGTGCATGTTTGATCGGCCACTCTTTCTGACATAAACCTGCATTGGTTGTTGTCCTGGAGACTACTGTTTTCTAGGAAAGCAAATGGTCCTCCCCACAGGTTACTGTCTGTGACTTTACCTGCAGTTCTTAGGATTTTTTTTTCTCCTTCCCCAAACCCACCATGCATTTGTATACTTTCTATGTTTAGAATTGCATGAGACCTTCATTGGGGGAGGGACCTACAAGCATGCTGCCTTCTAAGCCTATTCCTGAGGATGCTGAGATGCAGCCCATTTGATTCTTGTGCCTTTTCTTCCATAGGCATATCCATTTCATTCCACCTACTTCTTTCTACCCTTGTGTTTGCTTAAAGGTTTCCTCATTACAATCTGCTCCTGTTCCAGCATTGTATTTTCTTCTTGATTTCCCAGGGGAGCTGACACAAACAAGTCATTCAATACCTCTGTTTTTCCCCAGTGTTCTTTCCTGCCATCTTTGCTTTCTTTCAAAATACTTACGTAGGCACTGCTCTCCTTACTGATCCTTTGGAGAAATTCCATTTCAACCTTTGTCTTTGCTACAGTACTCAGTATAGAAGTGAACAATACAGCTATTACCTGTAGGCTTCATATGTATAGTACACTGCAGTGTGAGTACACCAACATAGCTCCTTTACATCTGTAACCATCAATAGACACACCTCATGTAATAGCGTTAATTGAAGGTATAAGTGTAATGTATGGGTTATGCAACAAACTAAGTTGGCATTGGTGTTTTTCAGTAAAATAATACTTACACTGTTAGCTGTTATACCATACTAATAATACAGTGGAGCATATTAAAGTAGGTATGTCAGGACACTATGTTACTGAGTTTATTCAGGATGCTATTATGTTAGGAATTCTGTGTTGGAAGCAGTGCCTGCAGCTGGTGGCATGGTTCTGACTCATCAGTATAGATGCTGATATGTGGAAAAGTGAACTGCGGATGATATTAAACTATAGGGCAAAAGTAGTATATTGTGGAGGGGAGCAATAGTTCTAGCTTCTACTTTGTCTGTCAGTTATCAGAGGAGATTAAGGCTGTGAGCAGTAAGTCTCATCTTGTTGTCTAGGGTCTGAGTCCCTCAACCTTCATTTATCTATGAGTCACTCTGACTAAGTCACTTAACCAGACAGTGCTGCTGGGATGAGTTTGAAAAGTGTCCATGTAAACAATGTTGCATCTTTATTAGCAAATACATATATAAATAGTAATAAGCAGAATTTCTGGGTGGAATTGCATGTTCCAGATGTCAGTGCATTACTACATTGCAGCCCAAAATAGTGTATTGAAATAGGACAGTTCCAAGAACAAAATAGTGTATTGAAATAGGACAGTTCCTAGAACTGCTATGAGTCTGTCTCACACTGTGTGTGCTCTTGTGTCATTTTACACAGTGATTTTATTTTTAGACTGTAAATCAGGTGTGTTTGTAGCGGTCATTAACTTTAACTGTCACAGTGTATCAGTGCGTCGTATGCTGCATAGTAAAATGTTACAAAGTAGCTGCTATTAGATTATGAAAGTAGAGCAGTGTAAGCTGAACTTACCATAAAAGTAGATGTATGAATGATCAATGCTACATTAACTTTAGCTATATGTGTTGCATCCTGCCAAACAGCCAGCCAGCTTCCAAAGCTTCAGGGCACCTTCCATGCACCCAAACTGACAGGCAGCTTGAGATTAGCTAACTAAAAGACATGTTTGGGTGCAAAGCCCTTCAGAGCTTTCTTGCCAGCAAAGAGATGGTAGCTGAGCCCTGAAAGGAGAATACTAGGAATAGCAAAAATTAATTTCTACACCCTAACATACAAAAATACACTAAAAAACAGGTGGAGGGGATGGAAGGAGGGAGTGACTTCAGGGCACCTTCCATGCACCCAAGCTGACAGGCAGCTTGAGATGAGATAACTAAAAGACAGGTTTGGGTGCATCAGTGATCAATCAAACATCTACTGTTGTGGTAAGTTCAGCTTACACAACTGTACTATGTCTTCATATTGATCACTGCTGCAGTAGCCATAGCTACATGGGTAGATTACCAGGACTAACTATATTTGGGAGGTGGAAGGAGAAGGGTCCAGAGCCCCTAGAAAGTGGTCCTAGCAAAGCATGATCTAAACCTAGAGAAGGAATCAAGCTTACAATGCTTTGTAAAAGCATGTACAGATGATCGCAGCTTACTAGAATACTTCTAGAATTCAACTCTTTCCAAAATGCCAGAGATGAAGCCATGACCCTACCTAGAATAGATTTATCATGGTGAGTATAACAAAAGGTAATAGCCTTACGAAACCATTTGGAAATAGTTGTGTCGATGCAGCATGTCCTTCTTCTTACCTTCACAAAGAAATGAACACTTGGTCTGAAAGATTTAAATCTGTCAGGGCAGTACCTGAGTTGTCTGTGGACATCCAAGGAATGGAGCATCCTTTCTCCCTCATTTTTAAGTTAAGGACAGAAAATAGGGAGATGGCTAGTTCGGCTTAAAGTAAATGTGGATACCACTTTAGGTATAAAAGAAGGATTACTTCAAATAGTGTAAGTCTTAGCTTCTTTAAAACAAAATTAAGATCTCAAGGAGGGGGGCACCAGTTTACTTGAAGCCTCTTATACAAAACCTGTTTCAAGATCATTTTGCCATGAGAGTACAATGAAAGAGAAGAATCCATGAACAGACATGTAAAAATTGCCAAGAAATGAACCTTGATAGAGGAGTAAGAAATGCCATAGGAAAGTAACTGACACATATTTTAAATCCAGAGAATGGCAAGCTATTTATGTTGATGACACCAACTAGAAAACCTTTTTTATTTGCTAATATATGATTTTCTAGTGGCAGGCTTTCTTGTCTTCATTAGTACCTGCTGTACATCCTCAAAAAACAAGTGCCGAAAAAGAATTAAGACGCTGCCATCCAGGCAGTCAATTAAAGATGACTGATGTTGTGTTGCATCTAACACCCCTTTCCTTTGTGTAAATAGATCCAGTCTGTGAAGAAGCTTGTGGTAATTGCCTTTAGCCATGTCCAAAAAAGAAAGAACTTGTGTTTTCCAGGTCCTGAGGAGATCCACCACAATGATTTTGGGGGATTCTTTTGAATCTTCAAAAGTACCCTGGATATTAGTGGAGAAGGTGGAAAAACATACAGGACATTCCTGTCTAAGGAAAATAAAATCCCTCTGTCTTCCAAACCTTGTTGTATGGAGTCCTGGAACAGAATTTTGCCAGTTGATTATTTAGACAGGAGGCAAATAGGTCTTCTTGAGGAACTCCCCACAGATGTATCAAATCTTGGAAGACCCCAGATCTAGTCTCCATTTGTGAGGGTATGCCCTGCTCCTGCTCAGCTTCTCTGCTACACAGTTTTGCTCAGACAGACTGCAACATGCTTATAGAGTGAGATTGTGCTGTGTAGCTATATCTGAAGCTAACATGGCTAGTCTGCAAAGGGGTTAGGACCTGGTTCCCCCTTGCTTGTTGATGTATCACATGACTGTGGTATTGTCTGTAACCACTTGAAGAAGTCCCGGGAAACACAAATGGTTCAGAGAGTTGACTGGTCTGATCAGGGAAAGGATCTTTTTTCTATTTATGAGCTTGCATATGTTCTTGGTGTCACACACCTGCTGCTGATTTACCCATCCCAAAACCCTTTCCCAAGCAAAGTCTGAAGCATCTGTGGTGACTGATTACTTTGCAGCAGGGATGGAGAAGGGAGATCTAGATTTAAGGATATCAGTTGCCTCCACCAAAACATTTCTCTTCTGACAAACTCCAGTACTGAGATCTAAAAAGAAAAAGGATGCTGATGCTGGGGCCAAAGAAATTTCAGATACCATTATATCTTTCTCATGTGGAGTTTTGCCAGGTGTATCATGAGAATCATAGATGCCATGAGATCCAAAATTCTGAGGTATCTTCTCACAGTGACCAAGTCTGAGTGGAAAACCTTAGAAATAAATATAGGTAAAGATCTATTTTTCCAGTGGAAGGAAAGCTCTTTGAACTGAAGTGTCTTGTTGATATCCCAGGAACACAATTCTGTGTGAGGGAGTCAAGAAAGACTTTTGAAAGTTCTCTTGGAATCCTAGTTTGTGTGAGGGATCTCTATTTTAAAAAAGACTCCACAAAGATAAGCAAAAGATCTAAATATGGAAAACATTTGGATACCCTGTAGCCTGCAATGAGCTATAACTGGAGTTAGATACTTTGAATACTCTTGGTTTAGTGGATAGTCCAAAGGGTATGGCAGAGAACTGATAATGTGATCTAGACACACAAAACCTTAAGAAACACCTGAAGTGTGGGTGAATAGGAATGTGGTGATAAGCATATTTTAAACCCAGTATTACCAGGAATTTTGAAAGAGGAAGAAGAGGCAATAGGTTGTGAAGTGGCATCATTTTAAATTCAGGCACTATTGCAAACAGGTTTAAGAAAGAAACTGGTCTTCAAGCATTTTCTTTTTTTGCACTAAGAACATCCTTAAATAAAACCATTTCCCCACCTGAGGAAGAGGAACTGGTTCTATCACTCCTTGAGAGGAAGAACAGTAGGAAACAAAAGACTGATCTGCAGGATTAGGAATGACCACTTGGAGAGGAGGAATTTCTTCACACTGCCATCTGTAACCTTGATGAATTAATTTCAGTACTCATTTGTCTGAAACGATCTGTTACTAAAGAAAAAAATGAAGATTTAGAATTTTTGGATGAGAATAGAGGCCAGGCTATGAGGGGGTCACAAGGTCTCTTGAATAGTCATTCAGACTTGTTGGACTGGATTGTCCTTGATTTTGGGAGGTTTAAGACTTCTTTTTGGAACCCCCTTTCCACTTCTTCTTAAACATCCATTTACTTGAATGCTGTTACAACATTTTATTCTGTATTTGTTTTTCAAACTTGGATGAGGAGATAGAAAAATCCATTGAACAATTTTGAAAAAGATGGCTGAAAAATCTCAGAGTTTCCCTGTATCATCTTGCCTCTTTCAACACACTTTTTGATCATCTCTGTTGCATAAGGGCCAAAATACTAAATATATATCGAAATTTTCATTTTTAAATCATCTGGGATGTTTTAAGAATGCATGATGACAACACACCAACAAGGCAGAAACCATATATAAGAAACACAACTACAATATGAACTGAAAACTCTAAAAAGGTTTCCAGTTCCTGTTTTAGGTTTTAAGAATGCAGCCAAACAAGCCTCCTTAAAACAGTACCAGTGGCAATAGCCAGAGAAGTATCAAGAGAGTCATGCACACAAGATGCAAACAATAAGTAGTGACCTGTGCAATAGAAGAAACTAAGTTATTTAAAGCAGTGTTTCTTCACAATAAGAAACTGTAGATAAAAAATATCCTCATACTTTTACAATATGTCAGAACAAACTTTAACACATGAGACTGATAATTAAAAATTCTGACAAACTTACAGACATATTTACTTTTTTCCATATCTATCAATACATTTTCCCATCCTTATTAGAAAGAGTAGGATTGGAATTACCTAAGTGCTTAGCAGCAGTGGAGTCAAATAAGGACATAACTCCTGGGACCGATTTGGGAATAGTGTATAAATATTAAAAAGACTGAGGAACTTTATATATCGCATCTGCATTTTTAAGAATGGGTGCTGACTATAAGGAAAATTGTAGACAGTAATACACACATCCTCTAAAACAGACCAGGCAGAAGGAATAATTGCAATTTCTAGAAAATCCTTCTGTAACAATTCACAGTATTTTCTGAAGGACTGAGAAACTTCAGTCTTATCCCACTAAAAACACTGGAACATTCTAGCAATAATCTCAGAGAAAGAGAAACCTTCCACAGGAAGAATCAGAAACTGAACTCTCCTCTGAGTCTGAATTAGAAATCTGAGGACAAATCCCTGAATCCATCCCTGCATCTTCCAGTTCAGATTTAGAATATTGAATCTCTTCAGAAAAAGAGGCATTCTTCTTCCTTTTACCAGAAACTACTCTACAAGAAAAATTGATATCTTAAATTAAACCATGAGCCAGTCCCAGTAAACTACTCCTATCCAAAAAATTTGAGGAGGAGTAGATACATGTTTGGTTTTCTGTTGCGTTTGGACAGGAAAAGAGAGGCCAGCTGTCTTACTAACTGCAGCTGCTGCTTTTTCAGGGATGGGCATAGCATTCTGATGTAACAGGGAAACATTCCCTGTTCTCTCACCCAGGATCAACAAGAGTGTGTCTCCCTTTCCCATTGAGGGGACTCCAACAGCCACAGAGGACATGGCTAACTCCAGATCCATAGTGGCTATAGGTGCTACACCAGAGGGATTCCAGGGTATCAGGGTAAAATATGAGTAGTCTGTGGTACAACACATGGCCACAGCAGAGTTGCCCACCTGCGTCTGATGCAAATTACTGGCCTGCTGTGGTGACAAAAATGTTTGCTTAACTTTTTCTTTTTGTAACTGGAAGAAGGATCAACAATGGGGCTGACAATCTTTTCCATGGTCAAGCCAAAAAATGACGGTTCTTTCCCTGGAAAGACAAGCAACACATGCTAGTAAAACTACTAGTTCACAGCAGTTATTATTATTTTTTTGATAGAAAAAAACATGGTAAAAAGCACTTTCAAACACTATGGCAGCCCCACAGTGGAAAATTAAATATAATTTCACCACAAAAAATATGTTATCAATTAGTTTACACTACTTTAAAACTGACAGAAAAAACAAGTGCTCCATTTAAAAGTACATTACCTTCTCAAGACAATCCATTAAAACACAACATGCCTAGCTTTAAAATAACTTTCCTGAAGAGGAAATCAATAAAACATCAGTAATATAAGAAAATAGAAGGTTTTTCTCCAAAAGGAAACTTATCTACCCAGCAAAGAAAAGCACAAGCCAATGGTTGAGTCTCAAATGCCTCTGAGGAGTGTACTCTTCAGCAGCAGTAAAGCTCTGAAGGGCTTCGCATCCAAACATGTCTTTTAGTTAGATGATCTCAAGCTGCCTGACAGTGTGGGTGTCTGGAAGCTGTCTTGAAGCTTTGGAAACTGTCTGGCTGATATATGCCTGGTACCCCTATAGCCCATATAGCTAAGGCTACTGCAGCAGTGATCAATATGAATAACATACAGAAATAGTAAGCTTGGGGTGAGGGTAGAGTATTAGGTGCATCTGTTTCACTAACTTGCCTGTAGTTGAGTTATAAAGTTTAGGTGTTAATAAGCTGTCACTGAAAAGCAGAGTATTTAAAGATAGATACAACCTCAATTTTTATACTCTTATACCACTGCCATGTGTGCTACTGGATGGAATGTGTAATACACGTTATTAGGATGTTATACCAGAAAAAGTATTATTCTTCAATGAGATATTGATTCCATCCTAAGTAGCAGTGGAACAATGTTGCAGAATTGTACTCATGATAAAGGAAGGGACAAAAAAGAGATACTTAAGACTCAAAAGATTCATATATATATATATATATATATATATATATATATATATATATATATATATATATATATATATATACATATACATATACACATATGGGTCTACTTTGTTTCACTGAATCTCATTCCACTAAATTTCATTTCTCCTCGACCACATCACTGAAAACCCAAATTACTGAAAACTCATTTCACTGAATCTCAGTTCATTGAAGTGAAGTACTGGCACTGTGTAGAGTACTGTAAGGCAGGTAAAAGGTATATGCTCTTTTTCCCACTGTAGTGTGATCCTGGAGTTAGTATATATAGTTAGCAGGGGTGTGAGGGGCACAGCCCCCAATCTAGCTTGTTTTATATTATATTTTACTGAAAACTTCAAAGCAATACATTTTAAACCATAGACATCCATACTTACAACAACAATGACTAACTTACACCAGAAGAGAATATGTGCTCAAACTAAGAGGGGGGCTACACCCCACACCCCCCAATGTGGGTGTCTATGCCCTCACATAACCCCTAACTATATATACTAACTCCAGAATCACACTACAGTGGGGAAAAGGGCATATACCTTTTATTTGCCTTACAGTACTCTACACAGTGCCATATATACTAACTGCAGTTCAGTGAAATGAGATTCAGTGAAATGAGTTTTCAGTAATTTGTGTTTTCAGCGATGTGGTCGGGGTGAAATGAAATTCAGTGAAATGAAATTCAATGAAACAAAGTAGACCCATATATATATATATATATATATATATATATATATATATATATATATATATATATATATATATATATAGTAAATATGTTAAATTAATAAAACATTTCTTAGAAAAAGAATGTTGATACAGCTAAATAATATGTTTTTTCAAGGAATCAAGCTATATTAAGGACAGAAGAGCATTCTGATATTAATTTGGAAGTATTTCAAAATCCCTCAAAAGTTGTTAGAGTAAAGAATTTGGTAAATGGTGATATGTGGTTAGTAAACAGTTTTGAAGGATTGTCTCAAGAAAGAAATTTGTGAAAGGTCGTATTATCAGAAAAGAAAGCTCTTCACCTTAAGAAACAATATACAGAAAAGGAGGGCAAAACTGATTATAATGAAATGACTGAATGTGCTATTATAAAATTATAGCTATCAGTTATAACAGAAGATTAAGACACTGAACTGTTAAGCTGATTCCGAGAGTCAAAGGTATAGAGTTTGATTCTGATTCCTAGAGTCAAAAATACAGAGTTTGATTTTTTTCTACCTCAATTTGCATCTTGTGTGACTCTGAGAAAGTCACTTATCCAGGCAGTGTTTTCAGATCACCCCTGAAATCAGGCATTTTGTCCAGTGAGCTTGCCTAGTTAACAAATATAGATAAAAGAAACATTTGAATAGTGTTAAGACTTAATTTAAGAAGCAGCTCATGTTTAACTATTTCAGTAAAATCAGATGCAGATAAACACATTTACTAACACATTTGAGTTGGAGAACACAGAAAATTGGTAGAGTGGGGATATTTGATGTTTTTAAGGATGCAAGAATGTAGTGATTTTAGGAAATTATTAAGAAACCACGTAATTTAAAAGTTTTGGTTAATACAATTGTTAAACCTGCTAGAACATCATCTGCAACTTATGAGTTAAGGAAAATATAAGGCTATGTAGAATGCAGACTGTGGATTTTTTTTTCTTTTAAAAAGCTAGAACTTTATTTCATTATTGGAAATTATTTGTATTGACTGGGTAATTTGATATTAATTCTAATAATCAAAAAGGGAAGCTAGTACCTCCAGATGTGAGATGTCTAAGATGAGTATTGATGACAAGTATTGAAGAGTTTAGATTTGTTATTTATGATGCCCGAGTGGGGTATTGTGTTGAAGGCTTTTGCAAGGTCAAGGTAGGCTGTGTGGACTACCTTCCCTTCGTCTATGGCCTTGGTGACTGTTTCAAAGAAATTGACCAGGTTCAAGAGGCAAGATTTGCCCTTAACAAAGCCGAATTGGGTAGGCTCCAGTGTTTGGAGGTTCCCAATATCTTTGTTTATGAGTTCCATGATGATACACTCCATAGCTTTGCAGACCAGGCTAGTTAGGCTTATAGGGCGATAGTTTCCGGGGTCCGTTGTGGCACAACCTTTATGGAGTGGGACCACTGTTGCTGTACGCCATTCTTTGGGTAGATATCCTGTTGTAAGGCTGAGACTGAACAGTGATTTTAAGTGAGGTTTCAGTTCTTCTTGGAGATCATGTAAAACATTGCCCGGGACACCGTCCGGTCCCACTGATGCTGTGTTTTTTGCTTTGAAGAGGGCAGCTCTCACCTGTGCATCTGTGATGTCAGGGAGGCTACACTCTGTTGGGATAGTCATTTGCTCATTTGGGGGGGGGGGGAGTTTGCAC
Organism: Protopterus annectens; assembly: GCF_019279795.1. Classification (NCBI taxonomy): domain Eukaryota; kingdom Metazoa; phylum Chordata; order Ceratodontiformes; family Protopteridae; genus Protopterus; species Protopterus annectens. Next base: position 1,699,690,236 of record NC_056725.1, on the reverse strand, counting down.
TGAACCTGTCTGCCAGGATGTCGACTACAATGGCCCTTTTGGGATGTACCTTACCCGACACCTGCAGCACCTGGAGAGACCTAAAAGTACCTCTCCAAGAGGATCATGGGCTGCAGACAGATGCCATATGCAGCTCAACTAATGAAACTCCAGCTCTACTCAGTTGCTTACCGCCTACTCAGAGGCAATCTATGCCTGACATTTTTTGTATTTTTTGTCATTTTGCACTAACTCAGAGCATATCTGGGAGTTTCCACCCAGGTTTCTGACATAACTAAAGAAAGCCTTGTGATTATCTTTAGCGTCTTGTGCAATTTTTATTTCGAAGCTAGCCTTAGATGATTTTATGAGGGATCCTATGTTGAGTTTCTGAAAATTTCAGAAGCAGAAATCCATAGTTAGTAAAAAAAAATACTTTTTTTATGTACACCAGATAAGCTAGACATTAGAGATAGGGAAGGAGAGTGGTTGTCATGCTTGAAAATGTTGGATAAATAGAAACACTGTAGACTGAATTACTCTAAGAGTCTTTCATCTAAGTAGAAATATAATTATAATAGTCAGTTTATTATCTATTGCTAAGAACAGGCCTAATATTTGAATTATTGTTGGTTACAGAACAAATAAATGAGGGCAAAAATGTGAATGTAGGGAAAGTTGCAAGCACATATGGCACAGATCACTAAGGAAAACCATATAGATATTATTGGAGCTAAACAAATAAAAACTTCAATACAGATTACTATAAAGTAGAGATAGAAAAAGAAATGCGGTCTTAGAAAATACTTGCAACAGAAGAAATTAAAGTAGTTGTATAAGAGCCATATTTAAGTACAGTTTAACAAATTAACTAACTTATATAATGTTATTAACTAACTAAATGACTGACTTTCTGACTGACTGACTGACTGACTTACTATACTAACAAGATCATGGATTAGGGAGGAGAATTGGAAATATATATTAAGTGTGCCAGGTGTGAGATGTTGGTGTGAATATGTGTAGTTTTGAGTAGAGTCAGAATGCTGAAGAGAAAGTTTGTACAGCTCAGAAAAATTATAAAGTAGCTCATTGCCCTGGTATTGCAGTTAAGATAAGGAAGAGTAAATAGGCCTTGCATAGGGCTGGAGGTAGTTAAGAGAGGATGGATGTTAGGGACAAGGCAGCTGTAGAACAACATTGGAAGTGAGAAACTCCAGAATGCCATAGTGAGGCAAGGACACATACTAAGGACAGGGCTGTCCCAGACCAATGCTGAGGACAAAAAGAAGAATATAATCAAGAGCAAAAGATGTTAAGAGAGATAGATGCAAAGAAAAATTAAAGAAGAGATGAAAAGTCTGGGAAGTTGAATTCTAGGATGAGAGAGTAGACTGGATGGACTGGCATGGCTACAGAAGCAGTTAAGGAAAATGAGGTAGGAGTAGCTAATAAAGTGGTAAGAGGACTTGGATGGAGGACTCTGGAGAGCACAAACCTGCAGTGAAAAGTAGGATAAGATTACTGGCCAAAGGGAACATGTAACCAGTAATTAAATCTGGAAACTATGAAAGATATTAAAAAATAGGTAGGTCTTGCAGTTTCATGGGCTAAGGGGAGATGTGTAGGATCTCTGTGACTGGAGACTCAGACATGAAAAGTAAGTAGCAAAGTCTAACTAGAAGCTGGACATGCAGTATTCCCAAATGTGTACTGGAGTCCACTGCCAATGCACATTGAAAAAACAGAATGTTTGGAAACTATTTCTTGGATGAGGACACAACAGAAGAGAGTAGGAGACATGGCATGGAGAGGAATTTTATGCTATGTAAAGGCTGTATCTTAGACTAGGTGGATAATCTTACTTAAGTTGCAAATGAAAGTTCTAACAGATATAATCTACTTTTAAACTGGTTTGGAAGGTGGAGGAGAGAAAACATATAAACAGAAGTGAAGAGAAAACAACAAGAAAAGAACTAGGTAGGGCAGACTGAAAAGACTGGAGCACAGTAGTCTGCAATGTCAGAATCCTAGAAAAGAAAAGAAAAAAAAAGAAAAGAAAAGAAAATGGAATAGCTCCAGACATTAAGGTGAGGTGGATATAGCAGAAGTAACTTACACCTGGGGAAGTGGTTAATGAAACTGGAATGTGACAATCAGAGCATGTCACCTGCTCTGAGATGACATGAAGAGAGAACTGATGGAGGAAAAGCATTTCATGCCAAACAAGACATATGCTGTCAGATAGCAGAGAAAGTAGTGCAGTGACCATGTAAATGGGCCAGGTAGAGCAACAATAGTTAAGAACCATGCCTGTGATGATATGAGTTAGTGCCACATAGCTAGCTGGAGTTTTGTAAAGAATGATGTCCTTTGAATATCAAACTAATGTGTACAAGATGCTTATGTTACAAATGTATTGGAACTGTTTGGCATTTGAATATCAAACTGATTTGTACAGTTGCTTATGTTACAAATCTATTAGAACTGTATGGCAATTGAATATCAAAATGTATTTGTAAAGTTGCTAGTGTTGAAAAATGTATCAACAGTGAGTTCTGCTGGACATAAAGGAAATATACATGCAGGTAGTAACTGATTAAATGTATATACTGTAACCGAGAACACCGGAAGAACAGAGGTTAACCAGTTAGATTACTTTAAGAAAAACAAGAAAATGTAAATGAGCTTTTAAACCATTAAGGCATCCCACAATGATGAATAGGACTGGAGATAGTTGGTCTGAAAGAAGCCATTGCTTATTAGCTTAAGTAAAAAGAGGGGAAGTGCTGTGATTGTTTCTTGTCCTCAGGCCTGCCATAAACATTAGAAAAGCTCTAGACATGCATTTTTTACATGTCTATGCTAAATTCCTCTCTCAACCTCAAAAAGGGACAGTGTGGGAACCTAGAGTCAGGTGTCCAGATTAGGCCATTTTGCCAGCCCTGCAAATAATATTTTTTTAGATATTAAAGAGAGTAATCTTTGAGTATAGACCCTTCTGTTTGGAAGCTTTACTAGAAAGACTGCTCATGTATTTCATCTTGCCTTGCCCAAGTAAGTTATTAGGGAACAGTATTTTTTTTAGATCAGTCAGGAATATATAGCAAGATTAGTTTATTACTGTTTTTCTGTATTTGTCTGAGTCTGTCCATCAATATTATCTTTTAATATTTCCTATAATTTGAACTCTGTGGTTGGCTGCAAATATATATTTGGTATTTTCATGTTCTTTTATTATTTATTATTAAATACATTTACAACCTTTATTGTGGCTGGTCTTTTTAGAAAATTCTTAATATTTGAGGGTGCTTATATTTATTTGGTAGCACTGTGGGGCCAGTCCTGAGAATCTTGCTGTGAGGCCAACTACTACCATTTGTATTATTTGTTTTTGTTTTATTTATTTGTATAACATTTGCAGTCTGCATGTCCTCCCTGTGTTTTTGTGGGCTTCCCCTGGGTACTCCAGTTTCCTCCCATGTCACAAAGACATGTGTCTGCAGCATTTCTCCCCAGGCCTACATTGAAAATTGGCTTCATTCCAAGTCAGGCTTTCCCGGTAAAGAAATGTTAAGTAAATAAAATAAATAAAGATTAGTATTAATATTGCAAAGTATAATTGGATACCCTTTGCAAGGGCCTTAGAGTAGCTGGCTGGGGGAGTGTCTCATGGCAGTGATAACTACCTTATAGTCTGGTTAAAAGGGGCACAGCAGGTAAATCTGTGCCAGCCTTTCCTAGCTGTGTGTGTGTGTGTGTGTGTGTGTGTGTGTGTGTGTGTGTGTGTGTGTGTGTGTGTGTGTGTGTGTGTGTGTGTGTGTGTGTAAATCAAATCTGACAGTGTGTGCATGTCAGCTATTTTGAGCAGGCACATGAAGCACTGATTTCACAGAGAGGGCTCTGGAGGACTTGGCTTGGACACTTAGCTGAGGACTTAACCCTATAGCTGTGCTGGTGGGGAGCCTTACTAGAGCCCTGAAGGAAGACAGATATAAAGAAATCGCGACTCCAGGCTGACTGCATTCTCTGTGTGCTCTTAAGGGAAATTGTACTTGATGCAGAGGGCTGCATCTGGAAATACTTAGTGTATCCATTTGTATTCCAAGTGGCCACCCTCTCCAGTGTCAGTGGTGAGAATTCAGGTTCTTTGATTACTGGTCCAATGTGGGGATGTCACATATTGGTGGCAGTGGTGTGGGATACTGTACTTTGGTAGCCTATAAGCAGTTGTCACTAAAGGTGTGTACTCTCAAGCAGACACAAAATAGGCATTCAGAATTCCATATCACAACAGTTTTATTTATTTACTTTTTTTAGCATAGCGTAGCTTAGCTTAGCTTAATCAGGGAAAGCAGGCAAATATGTCAGTAGAGGATTATGCCAAGCTAGCAAGGAACCAGTTTGGCTGAGATATGCCAAGCCAAAGGACTGGTGCATGCCAACCTGACTAAAGGGGAAATGATTGCAGCCTTAATCACAGCTGCAGCATAGATCAGCAACCAGGAAGACAACCAGTCTGACATTGGGGATGTACAGCTCTCAGAAATAGGACAGTTTACCTTTTCCTCAACCATCTGGAGTTAAAGAGACTTGAACTGGAGGACAAATGTTGGAATTAGAATAAGCAGAGTGAATGCGACATTTGGAGGCTGAAGAAAAACAGAGACTGAGATGTTTGGAAGCCAAAGAAAAGGAGAAGCAGAGGCAACATGAAAAGGAAAAGCTGACTCTTTGCCAGGGTCATGGGGGTAATTGGGAAGGGAGTAACCATACCCCAGAGGCAATAAAGGTCAGTAAACCTTCTTCCTCAGTACAAATAAGGTGATAATTTTGATAGTTTTATTCATATATTTGAAAGAGTATGCAATCAGCATAATGCTGACCAGGGGCTCTGGGTAGAGTTCTTCACCCCCTTACTTCATGGTAAAGCTGTAACTGCTGCTTCTAAATTGTCTGATACTGATTGCTTAAATTATGATACAGTTAAAAAATATTTGTTGGAATGTTTTAAGTTAACACCTGAAGCTTACAGAAAAAAGTTTTGTGAGCATAGACGACAGATGAAATTGTATCTGATTATATTGCTGAACTAAGCACTTATTTTCATTAGTGGGTGAGTGGCTGTCAAGTCACCACTTTTCAAGGGCTGGCAGACATTTTGGTGAGGTAACAAGCCCTTAGCACTTTGCCTGAGGACATGAACATCTGGTTGGCCGACAGGGAATGCAACTCTGCAGATGAGCTGGGGAAAAGGGGGGTATATATACTTAGCAAGCAAGGCAAAACTGCACAGGAAAGGGATACCCAGTGCTGCACATGGATATAAGGGAAACCATGGTGGACAGCCTAAACCACCCTAACAGAGTCTACCTGTAACAGGGAAACCACTGTTCAGGTACATGGCCAGGATCAAGGGTTAAATGTTTTAAATGTAACCAGTGGGGCCATGTAGCATATAGATGTCTACAGAGGCAAGGGTGGGAACAAAAGGTGGGTGAGCCAGCAAGTTGGAATAACAGAATGTCAGTGCTAAGTTGTCTGGAGATAACAGGGCTACCAAACTACCACCAGAGGTTGTATCCTTTTTTGGTGGATGGAAAACAGGCCACTGCCATTACAGACACAGTCCTGATATGACCATTGTAAAGCCTGCAGTGGTTAAAGAGGAGCAGTACCTGCTTGGGCAGTCCACTCCAGTCAGAGTCTGTCCATTAGTATTATTTTTTTAATATTTCCTGTGATTTGAACTTTGTGGTTTGCTGCAAATATATATTTGGTATTTTCATGTTCTTTATTATTAAATTTATTTAAAACTTTTATTGTGGCTGGTCCTTTTAGAAAATATTTAACCTTTGAGAGTGCTTAAATTTATTTAGTGACACTGTGGGGCCACTGCTGAGAGTCTTGCTGTGAGGTCAACTGCTACCATTTGTATTAGTATTAATACTGCAAAGCATAATTGGATACCCTTTGTAAGGGCCTTAGAGTAGCTGGCTGGGGGAGTTTCCGGTGGCAGTAATAGCTACCTTATAGTCTGGGCAGAAGGGGGCATGAAGCACTGGTTTCACAGAGAGGGTGCTGGAGGACTTGGCTTGGACACTCAGATGAGAACTTAATCCTATAGCTGTGCTAGTGGGAAACCTTATTGGGACCCTGGAGGGAGACAGATATAATGAAATCCAGACCGAGGCTGATGGAGTACCCTGTGTGCTCTTAAAGGAAATTGTACTTGGTGCAGAGAGCTGCATCTGGAAATACTGTGTGCATCTATTTGTATTCCAATTGAATGTCCCTCTTCAGTGTCAGTGGTGAGGATCTAAGCTCCTTGATTACTGGCCCAGTGTTGGGACATCACAATGCCCATAAAGCGAAAAGGGGGAAAAGGAGAAAGTACAAGGTTGCCTATCAATCACATGAGTCAGAGAAGGAGGAATAATGACAGGATCAGGAGGAGCATGGGGGACCAGAGCAGGAGATAAAATGATGGTTCACATGGTTGAATCAATTTGATATACAAAAGCAGTAAAGGGCATACTGGGGAAATGTGAAGACCTACCAGATATTTAAGAAGAATTAAGCAAAAAGGAGAAACAGTTTAAGAAATTAAAAGGAAATCATTCTAAGTAGTATGGAAAGCAAGATTAAACTTAGAGAAAAAAATTGTCATGGAGGTTAAGAAAAGAAAAAAAATGTTTCTTAAGCTACACTGTGGAATGAAAAATAGCAAGATGGAGCTCCATTCTTCAAAGCTGGAAAGGAACACATTCACGATACTAAAAAGGCAGAGATTCATAGAAAAAAGGGGAGACAGTGCCAATGTGGATGATAAGAGTGGAAAGAGAGAGTACTGAGAGACAATCTAAGAGATACTAGAACAGAGAGGGACATAATAGAAAGGTACAGATGGTACTGAAGGAGGACAAGGCAAGTCCCAGATAGCATGCCCAGCTAAATTCTGAAGAGCTTGGTTCAGGTTCTGTCAGCCCTTTCAAAGGATTGTTTACCCAGTCCCTTGGAAGTCAGGAAGCATAAAAGGACTGCAGAGTGGTAACAGTGCTTTCTATTTACAAAGTGGAAACAATAGCCGTTGTAGGTAGCTACTGGCTGGTCTTAATTCAGTAGGACAGAAACTCATGGAATGTGCTAAAAGTCAATAGAATTCTCAGAATCCATCACCTTCTGTAAATGCAAGTGCAGGTCTTTAACTAACACAAACTGCCAATCCAGCCTTATCCAGTTCTTTGGATAATACTGGAATGGACTTGGGTTGGAAATGGGCTAGGAAATCCCAGGTGAGCACAAAATCCTGATGAGGGCTTTGAGTACTGCATTGATCAACTGGCCAATAGTTAGATTTTAGAAAGTCTTTGATTCTGTTCCCTGAAAATGGCTACTTGGAAAACTAGGATGTATGGATGCTGGGGTGAAGATACTGAAGTGGCTCAAGGGACACACAAATGTACAATGGCAGAAAGATGTAGTCAGCAGAGTAGCATCAGCTGACAGAGTGGTGGCATGCTCCTATAAGAAGTCAGTTCTGGGCTTAGTATTATTTGTGAAATTTGTAAGAAAGACAACCAGAGTAGTGATATAATAATCATCCTATTCACTGACACCACTATATTAGGGAGATGATCTTAAACAGAGGGAAGAATCTGAAGAAAATCCTAAGTATGCTATTTTAGTGGGATTTGAAATAGCAAATGCGGTTCAGTGCTGAAAAGTGTAGTCTCTTAAACATCTGAACAAAGAGCCATGAAAAGAATAGCAGTTGTGAAATTATAAACCAGGCAGTACTAAACAGAATAATAATTGGGGAGAACTAATCACCACAGAAATAAGCTTTCAGATGTAGGCTTATCAAAGCAATCAAAAGAGTGTGATGCTTTCAAAGGAGAAATTCAAAGCTGGAGGGAGGAACGTAGTTGTCACTGGTCAGTTCACAGCTGAAATACTGCACATAACTCTGCTGCCATAAAACCAGTCAGGAAAGTGCAAGGAAACATTCCCAAGAGGTCTGAGAAGAATCAAGAAGAGGAATTTCAAAGTAAGTCTTGTGAAAATATATGTGAACACCTTGGGTGAGAGAATGAGAGATACGGCATGGCCAGACAAAATAATAAAGCTGCAATGATGGGTAGTCAACCTGAAGAGGAGGGTGAAAAGAGGAGGAATGGTATTATATATGATATGGAGGGTACTAAATTCATTAGTGTATCCATCAGAAAGGTGGTGACCAAATGGAAGTTGCAACAATAGTTTTTAAGAAAACGTGAAGCTGGTGGTGGTGAGAGAAAGACAATGAGGAGAGCAGATGAAGGAGCATGGCTTTGGCTGCATCAACAAGGTAGACCTGATCAAACAATGTGTCTTTTTTATCTTGTCAAAAGCAATTATTATAATGTAAAATATGAAGCTCATGGCCAATAAGTATAATCTTTTACATAAAAATAAAATACATGTATACCTAGAGTGCTTAGGTCATGTCCAAGGTGGATTAAGGGGAGACATATATACCTAGTCCAAGGTGGGTTAAGGTGAGACATATTTACCTAGAGTGATAGGGTTATGTCCAAGATGGGTTAAGGCAAGACATATATACCTAGACTGCTAGGGTTATGTCCAAGGTAGGTTAAGGGGACACATGCATACCTACAGTGCTAGAGTCATGTGCAAGGTGGATTAAGGGGAGACATATATACCTAGAGTGCTAGGGTCATGTCCAAGGTGGGTTAAGGTGAGACATATATACCTAGTCCAAGGTGGGTTAAAGTGAGACATATTTACCTAGCATGATAGGGTTATGTCCAAGATGGGTTAAGGCAAGACATATATACCTAGACTGCTAGGGTTATGTCCAAGGTGGGTTAAGGGGACACATGCATACCTACAGTGCTAGAGTCATGTGCAAGGTGGATTAAGGGGAGACATATATACCTAGAGTGCTAGGGTCATGTCCAAGGTGGGTTAAGGTGAGACATATATACCTAGTCCAAGGTGGGTTAAGGTGAGACATATTTACCTAGAGTGATAGGGTTATGTCCAAGATGGGTTAAGACAAGACATATATACCTAGACTGCTAGGGTTATGTCCAAGGTGGGTTAAGGGGACACATGCATACCTAGAGTGCTAGAGTCATGTGCAAGCTGGATTAAGGGGAGACATATATACCTAGAGTGCTAGGGTCATGTCCAAGGTGGGTTAAGGGGAGACATGTATACCTAGAGTGATAGGGTCATGTGCAGGGTGGGTTAAGGGGAGACATGTCTACCTAGAGAAAGGGGGGGTCATGTCCAAGGTGAGTTAAGGGGAAAGATGCATACCTACAGTGATAGGGTCATGTCCAAGGTGGACTAAGGGGGATATGTATATCTAGAGTGACACAGTCATGTGCAGGGTGGATTAAGGGAAGTAGAGTTACAAGAAGAGATGATGAAAAATTGCAACTAAATGTGCTTATCACTAGAATGCAATACCAAAGGAAGCATATTTCATTGGAAGCAAATAGAAAACAGCAATTTCCTCTTTGCAAAAGCAAACATCCCGAGAACCTCTCCTGGCTAAATAATATACCATGTTAAAACTAGTTCTAATAACTCAGTTCAGGATAATTGGTGCGCTTTGATAAAATAAGGGACAGGTTGCTTCATTTAGGAATTATCACGTAAGAGGACCATTTCATGAAGGAACAAAAATAAATTGATGCCTACAGACTTTATGTGTATGCGGAAGATACAGCTAGAGGAAGCATTACATGTTTACAAAAGTAGCACTATTTAATTAAATATGTGCACGGTGTTGAATTACAAGCAATATACTAAATTATGCATTGGACTGCATCACTTTCACTGAAATCTCAGGAGATAAGATATGTTAAAACAGAAAAGTGGAGGAATAGGTTCATAGGTTCATAGGTTCATACTAGGCTATCTGCCCGAGGGCATTTACAAGCCTAGCCCATCGTTTTGTGGCTTAGGCCACCCCTTTAGTATGGGGAACTATACCCATTATTTTTCTGTGCCTCTGTCGAGCAGTGACACTGAGGTAATCCCTGGGGTATATCTGCGATCTCCCATCCATTGGTCAAGATTTCTCTTGAACAAGGCCAGCGAGGTGCTCTGCCTCACATGTACCGGGATTTTGTTCCACAGCATAGGGAGTCTTTGGGTGATGAATCTATCCCTCCAGCACGTCCTATTAATAGCCGTGTCAAGGTTTAAGTCTCCCGCCCTTGTGGCTCTGATGGATCTAGATTTTTGAGGTGAAGCATATTCATCAAATCTGGGTTTGACATGGCCTTGTATGTTAGGCAAAGGTCACCTCTGAGTAAGCGACTGAATAGAGCTGGAGTTCTTTCAGTCGGGCAGCATAGGACAGATTTTTGAGACCCTTTATCCTTTTGGTGAGGAACTTTTGTGGCCTCTCCAGCTGCTGCAAGTGTCGGGTCAGATACATTCCGAATGGGGCATTGTACTCAATCATTGGTCTGATGAGTGATGAGTAAAGGGAGACTATGACCTCCCTTGATCTAGATGAGAATCCCTTCATGATAAGGTGGGCAATGTAGAAGGTCTTCCTAACTACTTTAGCTACATGGGTGTCGAATGACAGACTACTATCAACCTGGGTCCCCAGGTCTTATGATAACTTCTTCTGTGCTCAGTGGATTGCCACCTATTTGGTAGCTAGGGGTAACCTTGTTTTTCTATGACTATGCATTTTTGGCATTTAACTTTAGGCGTGGCTCTGGCACCAGTTATCCGTTTCTGTGAGACCCTTCTGAAGGATATCTGTGTCAGATGTGTTTTCTACTATGGCGCCCAGTTTGCAGTCATCTGCAAACTTTGTCAGCCATAACCCTCCTGTGTTTGCTTGTACTTCGGAAAAGTAGATGCCAAACAAGAGTGGGCCCAGGACTGAGCCCTGTGGGACACCACTTGTGACAGGCTTTGAGTCTGACATGGCGCCAGCAGCTCTGACCCTGTGGGTTCTGTCACTCAGCCAGTTTGCAACCCATCTTGTGATGTATGGGTTGACATTTAAGCTGATGAGTTTTTCAATGATACCCGAATGGGGTATTGTATCGAAGGCCTTAGCCAGATCGAGGTAGGCTGTATGGACTGCCTTTCCTCATCAATGGCTTTGGTGACTGTTTCAAAAAGTCAACCAAGTTTAAAAGGCATGATCTGCCTTTGACAAAGCCAAACTGGGTTGGATCCAAAGTCTGCAAATTCCTATGTCTTTATTTATGAGGTCCATTATGATCCTCTCCATGGCTTTGCAGATAAGGCTTGTCAAGCTAATGGGCGGTAATTTCCAGGGTCGGTGGAGGCACCGCCTTTGTGAAGTGGTACCACAGTTGCAGTGCGCCACTCCTGATCCAGAGGTAAGACTTTGATTAAACAGCTGTCCTAGCTGTGGGTTTAATTCCTCATTGAGTTCATGGAGCACACAGCCGGGGACACCATCAGGTCCCATGGATGCTGTGTTTTTGCTTTGGAGAGAGCAGTTCTCACTTGGGCGCTGGAGATGTTTGGGGGCTGCAATCGTTTGGTATAGATATCTCTCCTTTTGGGGGAGGGGAGAAGTTTGCACTGAACCTGTCAGCCAGTATGTTGGCAATGTCTGTAGGATCAGTAATCTTCACATCATTTTGAACTAGCTCTGAGCATATCTGGGAGTTTCCTCCCAGGTTTCTAACATAGCTAAAGAAGGCCTTATGATTGTCTTTTGAGTCTTTAGCTATTTTTCTCTCGAAATTTGCTTTGGATGATTTTATGAGAGCTCTTAGTTTTTTACTTATAGTGATCAAGGGTGTCTTACCTTTTAAGGATTTTGCTCTATCTTGTAGTAGCTTCCTCCTTTTGTTGTAGAGTTTGTTTATGGCTGGGGTCCACCAGACTGGATGCTTGCCTTTGGTACAAAGAGTCTTTGTTTTGCTTGGGATTGCCTTATCCATGCAGTCCTGCAGGTGCTGGTAGAATAAAAAGAAAAAACATAAATAACCAGACAAGACAGGACAACAGCTTAATTCTTACAACAGTTCCAGAGATCTGTGAACTAGCATTGCAAAGTTTTAAATTGCTTGGCCATGGAGCAATGAAATAATGCAGTGCTACCTTCACTTTGTATAATTGGCTCATAACACAAGTTAAAAAAATCCAGTCTTAGCTATGCCTGTCAGTTTTAGCTGCTTCATACAGTTTACCTGCTTGATCATTAGTTTCATAACTATTCTCTGTAAAGCAGCAAAAATTAGGACAAGTAGAAATTCATTATTAGGACAGCAAGAGAAAAACAGAATTGCTTGAAAAAAATTTGAAAAATATAGTGACTGTCCTAAGAGAGATGGTGTTCCAGAAATAATGATTGCTGTGTCTAACAATAAATTGAAGAAACAGTGAGTCCTGTATAGCAAAGCAGAAGCCCTATAAGCCAATGGCTGCAACATCATTTTGCAGACCTTGGTGATACCATAAATAAGTAATTTGTAAATAACACAAATATATATTCCTTTCATTATTAATGTGTGTCCCAGAAATATGTTGATCACTAGCAATCAAAAGAAGCAAAGTTTCACCTGTGATTAAGACAACTAGTTATAATAGGAGAACTCACAAAAACCTGTTTGAAAAAACACTTTGAAAATGGGGATGTCAATATTGAAATGAAACTGAGAATTTCTTAATAACTTTCTTATCAAAATAGCAATGTCTTCTTCGAAACTAAATATATAACAGCGACCAGCCTGACACTGTAGAAGGAGGGTTTTTATTAAATCTACGTTTGAAATGGTTTGAATAGTGACCCAAGAATCTGAAGGCCAGCCTGAGAAGGGAAGATCTGATCAGCAGCTTAACTTGTCTTACTTGTACGAGACTGTGGATTAATCTTGGTCACCTTCAGTGCTTTTACATCCCTGGTAGAGACTGAGAAAGAGTAGTAAAAAACATTCATAAGGTTGCACACTTCAGCAGGCTGAACGAAGAGGTGAATATGGTTGTCACCTGTAGCCCAGTGAGTTCATACCATAAGTAGGGAATGCATTTGAGAGCTTGTTGGCTTATAGACAGAGAACTAATAACAATAGACAGCCTGTCTTCTTCTAAAGAGAACAAAATAGATAGGAGACTCTTAACCTGGGATGTGTGAATTTGTCATTGTGGGCTAACTGCTGAAGGACACGAGCTGGAGAATAGAAGAATGGCCCAGGCTGGTAGTGTAGAAAGCATATGCATTCAGGTAGATTGTTAGTAAAGTGAAAGGTGTATAAATCCAACAATCAGAGAAAAGAAGAATAAACCATGAAAAAAAAACTGGATTACTCAGGAATCAAAAACAGCTATTTCTACACTACATATACTTCTTTAACCATTTTTAATCCTTTCATTAGGAGGCTATTGCTGCTTTATAAAAACCCAAGGCAAAAAGTAGAAACCACATAGATGTGGCAGAAAGTAGACCGATCATTTGGATTTATAACCAACAATGTATAATATATGGATAAAAGAAATTTAAGATTAGAAATGGAGAATATGTGACTTTGAATTGTATTTGTACATAATAGTTAGTTACTTTTGGATGGGTTGTAGGATTATCATATTTCTGAATTTACTGTGATATTGTTGTTGTTTCTTATCTTTTCTTTTTTGTTATATAAAGTTGCAAAAATTGATAATTTCTATTAACAAATAAACCTGGATTTGTATTGGCTTACCAGGGAATAGTTTCCAATTGGTATGAATTAATATGCATTTGTTTGCTAGGAATAAATCCTTAATTTTATCAGTAAGAAAAGGCTATATTTCTATGTAGATAAAAATAATTTATATCATGGACACAACTAAACTAGAGAAAGAGGATGTGGTGAATTCCAGTGTAACACATTAAGTTCAAGGGTAGCCATTGCATATGCTTGCTGTTGAGTGTGTATATAAGTTTATGTAGGAGACTGGTTGTTGACGTGGTTGGGGGGAGTGCACATCACAAAATGTACATCTTCTTCTTCTTCTTCTTTTGGCTGCTCCCGTCAGGGGTCGCCACAGCAGATCAACTGTTTCCATTTCTTCCTGTCCTCTGCATCTTGCTCTGTCACACCAACCACCTGCATGTCCTCTCTCACCACATCCATAAACCTTATCTTAGGCCTTCCTCTTTTCCTGTTACCTGGCAGCTTCATCCTTACCATCTTTTTCCCAATATACTCTGCATCCCTCCTCAGCACATGTCCAAACCAACGTAATCTTGCCTCTCTGGCTTTGTCTCCAAACCTTCCAACCTGAGTTGACCATCTAATATACTTATTCCTAATCCTGTCCAGCCTTGTCACACCCAGTGCAAATCTTAACATCTTCAACTCTGCCACGTCAAACTCTGACTCCTGCCTTTTTGTCAATGCCACTGTCTCCAACCCATATAACATAGCTGGTCTCACTACCCTGTTGTAGACCTTCCCTTTCATTCTTACTGGTACTCGTCTGTCACAAATCACCCCTGACACTCTTCTCCACCCACTCCATCCTGCCTGTACTCTCTTCTTCACCTCTCTTCCACACTCACCATTACTCTGAACTGTTGTTCCCAAGTATTTAAACTCATTCACCTTCACCACCTCTACTCCCTACATCCTCACCATTCCTCCATCCTCCCTCTCATTCACACACATATATTCTGTCTTAGTCCTGCTGACCTTCATTCCTCTTCTCTCTAGAGCATATCTCCACCTCTCCAGGGTCTCCTCCACCTGTTCCCTACTCTCACTACAGATCACAATGTCATCTGCAAACATCATAGTCCATGGGGACTCCTGTCTGATCTTGTCTGTCAACCTGTCCATCACCATTACAAATAAGAAAGGGCTCAGAGCTGAACCTTGATGTAATCCCACCTCCACCTTAAACGCATCCATCACTCCCACTGCAGACCTTACCTCTGTCACACTACCCTCAAACATATCCTGTACCACTCTTACATACTTCTCTGACACTCCTGACTTCCACATACAATACCACAACTCCTCTCTAGGCACCCTGTCATATGCTTTCTCTAAATTCACAAAGACACAATGCAACACTTCTGACATTCTCTGTACTTCTCCATTAACACACTCAAAGCAAACATTGCATCTGTAGTGCTCTTTCCTGGCATGAAACCATACTGCTGATCACTAATCATCACCTCCCTTCTTAACCTAGCTTCCACTACTCTTTCCCATAACTTCATGCTATGACGGATCAATTTAATCCCTCTGTAGTTACTACAGCTCTGCACATCACCCTTATTCTTAAAAATCGGTACCAAAACACTTTTTCTCCATTCCTCAGGCATCCTCTCACTTTCCAAGATTTCATTAAACAATCTAGTTAAAAACACCACTGCCATTTCACCTAAACACCTACATGCTTCCACAGGTATGCCATCTGGACCAACAGCCTTTCCGTTCTTCATCCTCTTCATAGCTATCCTTACTTTCTCCTTGCTAATCCACTGCACTTCATGATTCACTGTACATGTTTGTGTCTTTCAGCTTTTCCCGGTTAGGGGTCACCGCAGCGGAACTCCGGTCCGCTAATGATTGGCAGTAGAGTTTTACGTGCTGGCTTGCCGGGCCTAACGCACAACCTTCAATGAAGGAATGCCCATTCACGTATGTCGCCACACAGAAGATGCTCTAACTGAGAATCGAATGAGCAACATCTAACTGTGAGGTGACAATGCTACCACAGCACCACCACCGCAGTTCACTGTACATAAGGAAGCAAAATGTGTGATACAAATGCATCAGTCACGTGACAAATAAATAGCATTGTGTGCCTGAAATGATGCCATAATGCATATTTAAGGACAATTCAGAAATGTGCAGACATCACACTACACATGTGCCATGCATAGTGCAGTTGTGACAAGAGGCATACACAGTATCCCAGACATGATTTTCATGGCTTGCAATATAACAGTATAAGTGACTGCTACTAACACAAATTATCAACCCATATATGTAAATAGCAGTGCATGAAAACAAGCCAAAGTCAAACTGTCTGGAACAACATACAATCCATGATTAACTTGATAATATGTATGTCTGTACATATAGATCCATCGTGCATGTTATGCCATAGGTAACTGGAACTGTGACGTGCATGAACATGAATGTGAGACTGTATAGTGCATGTGTTAGGGTTTTGTGCAGCATACTCACTGTTAGTAGCAACAGAATAAAGTACAACTATGTAAGTAAACTTACCATAACAGTAAATGCTCTAATGCCCACTGCTGCAGTAGCCTTAGCTATATGGGGTTATACCCTACCAAGGATGTAACAGCCTGCCAGCTTCCAATGCTTCATAGTACCTTCCACACACCTAAATTGTCAAGCAGCTGGAGCTGAGCTGACTAAAAGACAAGTTTTGGTGTGATGCCCTTCAGATCATCCCTGACAAAAGACAGAGGGAGGCTGTGCCCTAAAAGTACAATAAAAAACAAATGTCCACACCATGGCATAAAAAGCACACCAAAAAACAAGGCGGTGGAGGGAGGGACCAGCTACTGCTGCAGTGATCATTCACACATCTACTGTTACGATAAGTTAACTTACACAACTGTACTACATTCATCATATTGATCACTGTTAGCTATATGGATATATTACCCTAGTTTACTACATTTTGAAGTTGGAAGGAGAAGAGTCCAGGACCCCCTGAAGAATGGTCCCAGCAAAGCCTGATTTGAACCTAGAGAAGGAATCAAGCTTATAGTGGTTTGTAAAAGTATGTGCAGAGGACCAAGTATCAGCTTCTAGAAAATGTCTGCAATCCAACCCTTTCCAAAAAGCCAAAGATGAAGCCAAGGCCCTGGTAAACTGGGTCTTGACCCTGTTACAATAGATTTGTCATGGGGAGTATAACAAAATGTATTAGCCTGAGACAACCATTTGGAAATAGTCTGCTTTGACACAGGTTGTCTCATCTTACCTTCACAGTAAATGAACAAATGATCCAAAGATCTGAAAGATTTAGTTCTATCCTGACAGCTCCTGAGTTGTCTGTGGACATTCATGGAATGGAGTATCCTTTCTCCCTCATTTTTAGGTTCAGGAAAGAAAATGGGGAGATGGATAATTTGGCTTAAAGTAAACTTGGATGCAACTTTAGGCATAAATGAAGGATCAGTTCTCAAGGAATACTATCCCTATGGGAAATGAGATAGGGTTGACTCACCATAAGAGCTTGCATCTCAGACACTCTTTTTGCAAAGGTCATAACATCATTAAAACTATTTTCCATGTTAAGAATCTCAAGTCAGCCAGGTTAGCTGGTTCAAATGGAGCAAGTGTTAGCACTTCTAATACAAAATTAAGATCCTAAGGAGGGCCAGCGGTTTCCTTGGAAACCTCTTTGGAAAAACTGTTTCAAAAACATTTTGATATGAGACTGCGTTGTTGGCACCAGCTAGAAAGCTTTTCCATTTGCTAATATAAAGTTTTCTAATGATAGGTTTTCTTGCTTCCATTAGTACCTGTTGTATGCCCTCAGTAAACAGGTGCCTAAAAGAAATTAACACCCTATCATCCAGGCAGTCAGTTGAAATTGATTGATGCTGTATTGTATCAAACACCCCTTTCCTATGTGTGAATTGATCCAGTCTATGAGGAAGCTTGTGGTAATTGCCCCTGGCCATTTCCAAAAGGAGAGAGAACCAGATACCACTGTTTCTTTCTCATATTGTGCTTTGCTAAGGGTATCATGAAAGTAAATGATGCTATGAGACCCCAAATCCTGAGGTATTCTCTTGCTTTGACAAATGTCTAGGTGGAAAACCTTAGAAATAGATCTAAACATACATATTTTCCTGTGGAAAGAAAGATCTTTGAACTGAGGTGTCTAATTGAGATCCCAGCAACATAATCCTGTGTGAGGAAGTCAAGGAAGATTTTTGAATGCTCTTTAGGAATCCAAGCTTGTTTAAGAGCTCACTCATCTAAGAGATATTCCTGACACTTTGAAAAACACTCTGCAAAGACAAGCAAGTCATCTAAATATGGAAAATATGGATACCCTGTAACCTGCAATCAGTTACAACTAGAACTAGACACTTTGTAAACACCCTTGCTGCAGTGGATAGTCCAAAGGGTAAGTTTGAGTATTGATAATGTGATCCAAACACACAAAACCTTAAGAAATGCCTGAAGCCTGGATGAATAGGGATGTGATGATAAGCATCGTTTATGTCTACTTTTACCAGAAACTTGAAAGAGGGAGAAGAGGCAACAGACTGTGAAGTGACATCATTTTGGATTTGGGCTCTTTAACAAATAAGTTTAGGAAAGAAAGATCTAGACCTGGTATCCAAGTATTTGCTTTTTTTGACAATAGGAACATCTTTCAATAAAAGCATTCCCCTCCAGTGAAGGAGGAACTGGTTCTATCACTCCTTGAGACAGCATGTGATAAAGAACCACTGAAAACAAAAGAGTCAGATGTGCAGGATAAGGACTGACCCCTCCCCCCCGGAAAGGAGGAATTTCCTCCTATTTCCATCTATAACCTTGATAAATGATTTTCAGAATCCATTTGTTTGAAACTATCTGTTGCCAAAGAGAAAATGGAGATTCAGACATTTTGGTAGAAAAAAGGGACCAGAATGGGAGAGGTTCACAAGGTCTATTGAACAGTCATTCAGACTTGTTGGTCCATCCTTTTTAGGAGGTATGAGACTTCTTTTTGGAACCCCCTTGCCATTTCTTCTTAAACATCTGTTTACCTATATTTTGTTGAGACTCTTTATTCGGCTTTCTGTCAAATTAGATGAGGAGATAAGAAAATTCTTTGGAAAGTTTGGAAAAGATGGGCTGAAAAATCTTAGAGGTTCAGTGGATCAGCTGCCCTTTCATCACACTTTTTGATCAGCTCTGCAGCAGAGGGGCCAAACACTAAATCTTTATCGAAAGGTGAATTTGAAATCTCATTTTAATATCACCTGGAAGGTTCTGATAATCCAGCCATGCAAACATCCTCAAAACAGTACCAGTGGTCATAGCCCTGGAAGAAGTATCAACTGAGTCATGCACATTCTGTAAGCTATGAATAGTGACAGGGTCCATATCAATTAATCAAAATATGTATTCATCAAATATGTATTCACTGACGGCTAAACAGCAAAATTCATTACAGGGAAGCATGGAATTTTTCCCAGACTAGGAACCACTCGCCCTCTAGCACTCTGGAACACACACCACACTAAATCAAACCCACCCAAGTAGGGGGTCCTCACCCCCCATGCCCCTCACCCTCCCAACTATATACCAACTCCGAGATAGCACTATGGTAGGGAAAAGGGCAAAGCTGTGCTGATGGCCGAGTGGTTCTTAACCCTGGGAAAAATTCCATGCTTCGCTGTAATGAATTTCTCTGTTTAGCTGACGATGAATACGTATTCCATGAGTATGTATTTCAATGAACTAATATAGATCTATTAGTGACCTGTGCAATAGAAGAAACTATGTTATTTAAAGCAGACTTCTCACAAGAAGAAACAGATAAAACATTACTCTTCCTTTCGCAATTAGTCAGAACAAGCTTTAACATATGAGCCTGATTCTTGAAAATTCTAAAAATCAAAGTTGCAGAAGTATACACTTTTTCCCATATCTATGAATAATTTTCCCATCCTATCAGAAAGAGTTGGATTGGAATTGACTAGGAGCTTAGTGGCAGTGAGATCAACTAGAACTATAGCTGCTGGGTCAGGCTTAGGAATAGCGCATAAAAAATTAAAAAAACTGAGGAAATGTATACATTCTATCTGCCCTTTTAGGAACAACTGGCTGACTCACAGGAAAACTGTGCCAGCAATACACACATCCTCTATAGCAGACAAAACAGGAGAAAGAGATGTAAGACCCGGGAAATCCTTCTGTAACAGCTCATAATATTTTCTGAGGGATTCCACAGAAAAAATGTCTTGTTACTTTACACCACTTTTAAATTGACAAGAAAAAATTAACTCTCCATTTGAGTGTTACTGTCTCATAACAGTCAGTTAAAACACAACACTCCTAGCTTCAAAATAAGTTTCTTGAATAGGAAAGTGAAAAATAGCAACATAAATTGGAACACCAAATATTTTTTTTCCCCAAAGGGAGCTTATCTGCTCAGCAAAAGGACAGCACAAGCCAGCCATTGATCGTTGAATGCCACAGAGGAGCTTACTTTTAAGTGGCAGTGAAGCTCTGAAGGGCTTTGCATCCAAACTTGCCTTTTAGTTAGCCCAGCTTGAGCTGCCTGACAGTTTGGGCATCTGGAAGGTGCACTGAAGCTATGGAAGCTGGCCCACTGTTATATCCTTAGCAGGACATAACCCATTTTGCAAAGGTTACTGCAGCAATGAAGAAACACAGGCATGCTGATCCATGTATACTTGTGCAACCAGTATTGGCAAACAACAGAAAATGGTATACCATTAATGATTTACATCATAGCTGACAACATCTAAGTATGTGCAGCAAAATGCACATGTAACACAATTGAAACATGCCCTTAACATAAAAGCAGCTGTACAACGCAATGATATGCAATGTACATTGACAGGACAGCATATTAAACATGTGAACAAATTTACATAATGCTGACAATGGTATGAAATGCTTTCATTTAAATCATACAAAAATAGAATGCCTATGGCATCAGACATGTTAAAGACCACTAAAATACACAACATTCATCATTGCTACAGTGTAGGTGACTCAATAAGACAATCTAGATGATTGCCAAGGTTAACAGTAATGTAGACTAGGAAGCCCATATAGGGTGAGGCACACTAGGGATCTGTGTAATGGCATGTGGTGCATGACGGGATGTGTCAGTTGCGGTCTGAGCTGAATGCGTGCATTGCAGCATGGGTATTGAGAATGTACAAGGAGCATGCGTATGTCATGCAAGAGGTGCTCTTCCTCTCCCATACTGATGATGATGATGATGATGCAAGTCAGGGAACATGTGACCTAGGTACTACTGTGACACTGCTTAAGTACTGTTGAGACAAGATGCTCTACAATAGAATAAAACAAATGTCACATGCTGTTGCTGTGTTTGCATCCAGTGCTGTCATGATCTCTCCATGCATAGTCTTCTGACCCTCATATAACACATGGATCTGACATGCTACACATCAGTTGCATACGCAGGTTCATGCAGTTCAATGCCATGATGGTGTTAATACCTATCCTGTGTCTGTAATAGCAGAAATGCAACAATCTGAACTTAAATACCGCATGAATAATATAGAATATACTATTTTGCACACATATGAAATGCTGCATACCATATTTACATAGTGAATAAACACATTTGTCCATGATTATTATTCATATCTAAGTAGCAATACACAACAGCCACTTAAAATGATTCAGAAAGCTGTAGATGTCTGCAACACTGAATGTAGTTATGAACAGTATGGAAGGTATGCACAGAACATAAGTACTGTACTAAACAGAAGCTTAAGTAGTAGTTTGTAAAGGTTACTTATTAGAGTATAGCTAGTCAAACCATATGCAGTTGTGCATACAACAAACCTATGTACAATGGTACAACAAAACTATATGAATCAGTATGAAATGTGGGAACCACATATTGGAGTGACATCATGAGGGACACCATATATCCTACTTTAAGGAAAACAAGCTGAAAAGTAATACACTTCTTTAAATGTTTCTATACCTGTAGATTCCATTGAAACAAAACACTTCAGTAAATGTTTCTATACCTGTGGTGGATTCCATTGATTCCATTGTAATCCACCAAAATCCTCATCTTCAAAAGAAATGTGGTAGACATACCAGCAAGGGTGGTCACAATGATGTCATAAGATTTAATATATATATATATATATATATATATATATATATATATATATATATATATATATATAAGAGAGAGAGTGAGAGAGAGAGAGATGTATATGTATAGCTAAATAGATACACCAAATATACATAGCACATTTACTAAAAAAATATAACGTCAATCACAATATAATTCATCTATTTGGGTAACACCTACAGAATATTTAAGTGTACAAAATGAGTTGTATGACTATGTACTGTAGAATTGGATGACTATTGGGTGCAGTAAGATACATACCCCATACAAATGAAAATGTACCAAGATGTGCACACTTGATTCAGGTACCATGTCCACCATACATAATTAATAAAGTTCACTCACACAGAATGTTTCTGAATTGTGTCGGTGTGCACTGGTGTAAAGTGGTGACCTCGGTGCATCAGCCAATTGTTTGGAGTACATACTGTACCGGGCTGTACAGTACATTTCTGGCATCTACCAATAAGCTGATGCTATCCAGATTGCGCAAAATTTAGAAAGTAACCCTGGGTAGTATTCCAGTCCATTCTACCTGTACCTGTGAACTGAGTGGTATATCACTAAGCAATTTCAAGATTAGCATTTACAACCTTAGAAGTCTCACAAGGATGTCTACCAAGAGATGAAGTGCATCTTGGTGCCCAACTGACCAATGAGGAGACCATGCACCTGTTTCATGTGTACATCAGACATGAAACTTACATGTGAGATAGACAGTGGTTATTCACTTTGATTGATGTGTGGAACAGGATCACCAGAGAACTCTGAGGATGCACCAAAATATGGAGGACAGATATCCAGATCCGTCATCCTTAAGAAAAACTTCATCAGATAGTGCTACAGCAACTTCGAGATTGGATTGCCAAAGTCCACAAAGTCCCTACCTATCCCAAAAGTAAGTGAGATATCTGCACCTTAATACCTTGTCCCTATAGCTACAAAATCAAACTGAATTGTCAAAACATGGACTAAACTCTTGGCTAGGCTTGTAAGGGCCTCAGGGCCAATAGCCTAGTAACTTCCAATGATCCCCTGAGAGATTACGTTATTGTTGCAACACTATTTATCACTGTAGCATGTTGTTTAATCATACTATTGAGAAAAAATAATGTAATATAACTGTGTTTAACCTTAACAGCTGCTTTACACATGGCTGTATAATTTATTTGTTTACTTATTTATCTATTTCCATTTGTAAATGATTTATGTTCATTTTTATAATCTTATTGAAAGAACAGATTGTGTGTACAGGTGCTGGTCATGTTCATTTCAGCTTCACTTAACACAGTGCACTACAAGTTGAGCTCAGCGTACTACTTGTTCTATACTTGTGTAATTCACAGAGGGGACACAGATGATTCAGCACTGCACAGCATTCCTGCATTGGAATACACCTTTAACTATTAATTACAACATATGTAGACAAACACACACATAGAAAATTATAGATCTTTCTCTGTATTGTGCTATAGGTGTACAAATATTTGCACATTTAACAGGATATGTAGTACTTAGACAAATGTAGATTTAAAAAAAAACATACAAATGAGTCAAAACAATGCAGTGGTTCCTTTAGGCAAATCCAATAAAAACAAACTAGTATTTATCTAACACGTTAGCACTTTCACAGTTAAAACACTGCTTCGTCAGACGTAAAATCATACTAACCAGACCCAATATTTAAAGCAGATTCATAAGCTTGCAACCAATCAGAAGTTACAAAGTATCATCAGATGGGCAACTATGTAACAAGCAGTAACAATTTAAATGTAGATTTAAATACAGAGATGGTGGTGGGGGTCAGAAATCATCAGCATGTTTTTCTTGTACTTTTTTAAACAGTATACCTTTGACTCTTTGTGAGACTATTGCAAATATCATATTATGCACACTACTTTTACCTGATATGTGTCTGAGAGGGGGCAGAACACATCAAACTGCACAACTGGCTCAGTAAGTAAGCATATGATCTTGCTGCTTATGAACTGTAATGTCGTGGGTTTAATACCCACTGTGGATATTAGTGTAAATTCACGTCTCTGCTAATTTAGCTTTGTACATTATGATATGCAATATTATGTATAACTTTGGTACATTTAAGAGATTTTGTGAACATGAGAACAGAAGTGATTGTCACTACCATGCCTACTTATTACACGTTGGTTCCGCATGACTAAGCATTCTGTCATGATCCCTGTAATTTCATGAGCATTATAGACAGTTCTCTGTGCAGAAGATATACCCCAGGATTTACTAATCTTCTGTGTAAGACTAGATTAGTCTTACACAAAAGCGCCAGTCTAAGAGTATGACAGCAGCGCGCCGTGCATATTAATGAGGGTGCACTGCCTCAACTCTAAAGCTTACATGGAGCGTGTACGAGTGTAGGGGGTGTGTCGGACTGTTGAGCAGTCCAAAAATCCATGCCCCTGCAATGCAAAAATGCCACAATTTCAAGTTACATGAACGAGTCCGCTCACATGTGCACAATGTAACACTACACTTCCCCATATGTTAAACAACTGACAAAATTAAAAATAGAAAGAGTTTTTTATTTTTTTTTATTTCATCCGATATAGCTGCCCGTATCTTATTGCTTAGCTACAGTTAGCAGCTTAGACACCAGAAGAGGATAATAAGAAAATAGATGCAAATTAAACAAAATAGCGATAGCATAGTGGTTAGAGCCTTTGCACAAAGAAAAAGCATTTCTGGTTCAAGTCCCATTACCGCACATTCTATTTTCTGTTGGAAAGCTGTATACAAAAATATTTCCTGACATTTTTTATGTATAAGTTTTGTAAAAAGCATTGAAATGTTAAATGTAGTAATGTAGTAGTGAACGAATTTTATATATATATATATATATATATATATATATATATATATATATATATATATATATGTGTGTGTGAAATGGTTATGCATTCTGAGGCATGAGTACCCTATTTTAAGCAATATAAAGTACTGCTAAGCACATTTTACCAGTATTGAGCATATATAAATCTAATTGCTCGTAGCTGCTCACTGCGTTAACCAGCGCAATGTCTTTGCGCATAGCTGTTCACAGTGCTAACCAGCACAACCACAATGTATTTGCATGTAGCTGCGCACTGCACATCGGGAAACATTGAGCAACTTCGAGCAATGTTGAGCAACGTCGAGCAATGTTGAGCAACGTTGGCCAAAGTCATGCAAAGCTGACCAAAGTCAGTTAAACACGGCCACACCTCCTTTACTGTACCTTAACCAGTCAGGTCTGCCCAGTAGGAAAATAAAAAAGCAGTGACAGGGCTCAAACTCAGGATACTGTGCATTACAGTCACAGTATTTAACCACTAAGCCATGACAGCATTTCATAAACATGCATTTTCAACAGACACATATCTATCAAAGGAATTTTAAACATTGCCAACATCAGCTAAGCAGGCGTGCCTACAGCTGAGTTTTTCCAAAAGTGGCCAATCACAAGTAAGTGTGGGAAATGAGGCATATTTAAGCACCACAGGTGGGAATACTTGCTATAATTGGTTGTAGCTTCCTTCTGCAGTCAGCATGGCCGGTGTTGGAGAAGGCACATGATTTAGAGTGCAACGCTGGGGCATTGAGGAGTCCAAAGTAATGGTTTGGCTCCTTGTCCACAATCATGAAGAAAGACTCCTGCGAGGCCAGTACCAGGGTACCCAATATAAAACAGAGGTCTGGAACAGTTTTGCCTGTGATCTTACTAGTGTCATTGGTGTTCCTCGGACTGGTGAGCAGGTCAGGCACCATTATTCTGACCTGAAGTGACATAGGGAGGATCAACTAGATCACTGGACCCAGGAATCCCGTGCGATGCCTAATGTCCCAGTACTGAATAAGTAGCCATTCTATTAAGTAGTTAAGAATGGCTATGCCTGTCTATACTATGGATAGGTATGTCTCAATATCACTGCATTTACTTCACAGCTGCAGGTGTCCGGGCTATGAACCAGCAAGCCCATGAAGATAGGCTGCAAAGGCTGCATCATCAGGCAGGTTAGTAATTATTCTGCATGTACTGTTATATAAAATAAATGAGAGAGCCTTCAAAAAATGTTTTAACCCAATAAATAAAGGTGTAATAATCCTTTAATAAATGTATAATTCCTGGAGTGTGTCTGTGTCATTTTCTTTGATATGTTGTTGTACTGTTGCATTCTACAAATAGTAGTGTTGTATTAAGCAGTGTCAACCCACATTTGGGTAGGCCCATATAACGTGGATGAAGGGAGTGCCTGTAGCTTTTATGCATATTTACAGCCCTCAACTTTTGGTTCATGCCCAGCATGTACAGGTTAATCTTGCACATGAGTAGCTTGGTATTGTGTTCCCCAGAAATGTCAGTGTACTGTCAGAAATGTAGGGAGCTGTTAACATATAACTGATACTTTCACCTGAATATATCTAGATAATAATATAAAAGTAGAGCTGTCAGTGTACCATCTTAGCAGTAGTGTGTGTGAGCAACTTTCAAAATATGTTGCAGTAACATCTGCATCTTGGACAGTTTGTATGTAAGATACAGCTCATGTATATAATGATCTAGCAAAATCCAATTGCACAATATAAGGACATTGGGTAGTGTAATAATACATGTAAGGGACATATAACTGCAGTTAATAGGAATGTAGTGAAAACTAGAAGGCTATATAAGTTGTTAATTGAGCTATCTTTTTCCACCCTACTGTATGTGCATAAAAATGCAATACCACACCTCAATCAGCATGTCTAATCTCAAAACATTTGTTGGGACATATGTCCTATTGGTTTATAAATATTTGCATTTATTTCTATGCATGTGCCCTGTTAAAATACCACAGTATTGGTGTCATGTTGCCATCAATTCTACCTGCATGCTGGTGTAATGTCCACTATTGTTCTATATAGGCATGTGTTATGCTTGCTTTTCAACTGTTGAAAATCTGGTGTGTTGGGTTAATGGGAATACTTCTGCATGCTGTTATAACTAATTGGGAATGCTGTTGACTGTTACTAACCCATATCTTTATTAAACTCTCCAAAACATAGTTTGAATGGGAAGGCTGGTCCCAGCAGACCCACCTGTCTCACCTCAGCTGGCCATGGCATCTGGCACCAGCAGATCTGGTGCCCAGCCTGGGACCTCCTCCTCCACTGTCCCTGTGCCACCTTTGGGTGGAAGTGCTGCAGGGGATGGGGCTTGGCCCCCCGTGCAAGCATGGGTGGAGGAGGGCCACCTATTACCCTTCGAACGGTCTGGGCTGTGGTGAATAGAGAGATTAAACATTCTGTTACAGAACCTCTACACAAGCTTGAGGCCTGAGTGGCACAACTCCTGGATCAGCCTGCCCCTCCTACACAGCCCCCAGCACAACCACCATCTGGGCCATGAAGGTGCAGTGATGACTGCCCATGGGTGAGGACCTCAGTCCCACTGGTTCCATCTGGGGGCACATGGGCTTGTGCTTTCCAAACATCCTTCCCCATCAAAAGTGTTCACACACCACATGTGTCATATACCGCCCCTGTATGCATCTTGTTTGTCTTGTCTGTTTACCTCCCCAACCTACCTCCCAAAATATACCTACTTCCCCTTCCCCACATTCCAGTCTCACCTGAAAAAAAAGGGCAATCTGCTCCCAAAAAAAAAATTATGCCCAATACATAGCTGCCCATTTTGCACACATGTCCACTGGACACATGAAATGTTATTTAATTGGCATTACAACATACTTTGAAGGGTTCATATCTACCTCCAAATTTATTGCATATGCACAGCTGTTGCTGTTGAAGAAATGGGCAGCTATGGACCTTCCCTACACCTGTCCTGCACATCCCAAGCTATTTTCCATACTGTCTTTCCCTCTTTGTGCCCCTTTTTTACCACTTTCCTATCTCCCCATTTTTCTTTTCTTTCAAAGAAATGAGCGTGGGGGGTTGCGGTTGCGGGAGTAAGCACTATTAAGCAGTAGTTAGCGGGTTTGCGTGAGTTTGCACTTGGCTAAGCAATGTGCAGCAATACGCAAACCTGCACAAACCAACTGCTTAAAAGTGCCTTTGTGACTCTGTATGTAAGGGCCCTTGTTCTACTCACGAGCAAAATAAAACACCTCTGTAAGTCTCGAACCCCGGACCTTGCACACACTACACAAAATGAAGTACCACTAAGCCACGGTAGATATACAGCAAGTTGGTGCTTAAATAAATATATCATGCATCAGAATGAGTGAATGCAAAGGAAAAAAAGAAATACCATACCACACAACTTGTTCTGTGGATGTTGACCAACAGTTGTTGTGGGATTACATTACATGACTGTGATAAGAGAAGCAGCCATTGTAGCAGGAAATAATGATACACCATCACTTTACAACCCCACACAGTATCACAACAGGATAAACACTTACATATCTGTTTAGGGCAGAAGCCATACCTCCCAACTGTCCCTAATTTTCAGGGATGTCCCTGATTTTGAAACAAATTTTAGCTCTGTCCCTCTGAATCCCTCCGAAAACTACTGACTTTGGCCAGAAAGGTGGTGAATTACACTTAATGAATAATGACAATAATTAAGAGTTAGACACTTCTTTTACTTCAGAAAAGGTGTATTAATTCATATGCTCTGATTCTCTCAATGTCTCAACTTAATGGCATTAATGTGTCCCTGACTGTCCATGACTTTTTCTTGACTTTTCCCTGAAGTCTGTTCAAATATGTACCTGAGTGGTTGAGAGGTCTGGCAGAGGCATATCAGCCTTTCTGCAGTTACACACTGTGCAAATAGCTTTGGAAGACGTTTTGGAAGCAAACCCTTATGTAGGAATACAACACTGAAATACAAATGGATGTAGCCATGTACTAGTAGCAACCAACTGTAAGAATGCATTGCTCTATTGCTGAAAAGACATGTGTGGTGCACAGACAAAAAATAACAGGCTATTATCTGGCTATCATTATGTGGATAGGATCACAGTTGGGAGTTACGCAAACAGACTACTTGCCTTGATAAACTAACATGTACACAGCAACCCTCTTAAGTCCAGCAAGATAAAATCCACACAATAGTACTTACACTCTCTGTACTTCTGCACCCCTACCCAAATGTAGAATATACCTGTGTGTGCAGGGTCTACCAAGGATGTAGGTAAGCATACTCACAGTACTGAAATGTGTCCAGTTTTTCTGAGCAGCTTGTGCTAATGGCAACACTAAAAATGCACAAACTGTTTAGAACTGAGTAAATGAATATTCACAGTATAGCAGTTCACAAACAATTCTTGTGCCAAAGGAATACATCTCAATAACTAGCTTTGTATGGCAGTTAATTTTAACAGTTGAAAATAAAGTACATCTTTCCAAGTAACTTGGGGTAGCATTTTGAGGGGTGAGTATATTTCTACACTGACAAGTGGGTACTGGAAGCAGCAACATTAGGTCTGAGAACAAAATATAAATCTCTGGCTACACCCCTGGCTTCTGATATAAGAACTATACCAACCTTCTGTCTTAAACAATGATGTCCACAGCAAACAAGGATGATCTCCATCTTGGAAAGCTGAAAGGGCCATGCCTACATGAGTCAGCAATTTATAGTACTGGGTTGCTATGACAATGATTACTGTAATTACTACACAGCAGGCTGCATGCGATTAGCAAATGCTGGCCACTAATTGGTGCAGAGACCATCACATGCTCATGTGCAAATTCCTGCCAAAGCAGGCTGCAATCTCTACCAACAAACTCAATCACTCTATTGCATAGACTGACAGAGAGACAGAGACAGAGAGAGAGAGAGAGAGAGAGACAGAGAAAAGGAAAAAGAAATATTGCCAAATCATACAAAGGAAAGGTATGTGACACATATGTATTTACTGGCATGTAGTAGATGTTATTGAAGAATAGCCTACATAATGTGAACCATTCATATGTGGCAGCAGTACTTCTATATGCACAGATGTTCTGCTTAACTACTGCTATGGACAATACTGTGTGTACCTGTGGGCAGTGGGACATACCTATGAAATGTGTAGCTCAGCATTAAATGTCAAAGATCTGATCCATGTTATCTGTGTTCTGTACAGTAGTGTGGCCAATGGCTGTTGGGGGGGATTAACGCTGACATTATATAAACATGGGTGTGACAGAACAACACATGCATGATAGTTATATTAAAGTGTAGCTTAGCATTGGCAACTGCTGTAGCAGTTTAGTATGCTTATCTAGCATCTGTTGCCATATATACCCCCCCCCCAATGTTAGTGTGTGTTCATATGTGACACCTGTTTGTGTTGCAGCAAGGCCCAACAGTGCAGCTGTGAGTTCCATGGACTTACAACAGTGTGAACCTTGTGTGTGTATGCCACACACATATGGAGAAATATATATGTGTCATATATATTCAAATCTGTATATGTGCATAGAGCAGGGGACATTTTACAACTGTTTGAGAAAGGGGGAGATATATATGTTGTTTAAGGTTAGTATGCGCATATTTGTATGTAGGTTTTGGTGTGTGACAAACAAGACAGCATACAGTGCTGGTATATGACATGTGGTGGTTAAACACTGTGGGTGATTTGTTCAGTTTGCAGTGTTGAAGCCAGTAAGGCTTGCTAAAGCTACCTGGGCTGTGAACACCTTCAATGCATTTATCCCAAGACTGTGTGATTATATTACATTACTGTACACCTTACATCCTTTGTATAATTGATATTCTCACTATGAAAGGTGAAATGTATATGTGCCTACATATATATGTATATGTAGACCAATGGATGTGTATATGTATATATATATATATATATATATATAAATATATATATATATATATATATATATATATATATATATATATATATATATATATATATATACATATATATATATATATATATATATATATATATATATAGTTATATATACTCATACACACCTACATCTACTTGTTGCAATAGATTATCTGTACTGTTGACTGACTGACTATGATGGTCAATATGTTTGTGAATATGTCAAAGATATGTACCTGTGGGATAGCTTAGTGGGAAACTGTTTATGTCATGGTATTATAGGTCCTTGCTTTGATCCTAGCAAAAGCTGCATATTCTGTTGCTAGGCAGAACAAGTGCTATTGCATACAGTGTGATTAAGTCCCTTGGTTTTAACTAGGGTGTGTCATTGGAGTCTAAAGTACTACATCTATGATTATTGATTGGTACCAATGCTGAATGCAAATCATGTGTGTACTGTAGTACTACTTGAAGCACTGGGCCTGTACAGCAAAGTATGGTATATGTCCACATTGCTTGCATCCACTGTTTTGTGTAGTCCCTGTATTCATCACAGATTACATTTCTCAAGATTAAGGTTGTGTAAGTACTGACACACAGTACTGTATAGTACACACTGAAAGCTTATCTGGGTTGTCATACCTTTGTGTCCTGTAATTATGTCTGATGTGTGTGTGGGTATGTCTGTAACATGTCCTTTGACATATGTGTGGTAAAACATATAACTGCATATCTAGCAACATTCATAGTGTACTACAGCAGTATGCAACCTATATTCCCAATTGTGCACATATTTTGGCCACAGGTTTGCCATTCACAAGTTGTGTGGTATAATAGTAATACATTTACTAGACCTTACACTGATTGTGATGGATGATATATTTCTTTACACATCAGCTTGATGTATATCTGCTATGGTTAGGTGGTGCATCGTGTTGCATACAGTGTGCCAGTTATTCTTGTATAGTCTTATATAGTGATTTTGTTTTGTTGCTATGCAGAACATAGTTCATTAAATAGAGAGTGAACAAGGCACTTTCAAGCAGTTGTGGGGTGAGCAGTGATAAGTGGCAGTTACAGTGTTTCACTCTCGATTAGCTTATAGGTTGCTATATATGGCAGTTCAGTGATATCTGTACTGTATAATGTTAAATGTGCCATATGACTTGCTCAGACATATTTTTGTATTTATGTCTTCCAGGGATCATGGCCCATTGCAGGAACCCCAGTTACAGTAGTGTTGAAGATGATATCATTACTAGCAGTATGATTCAGCACTACCATCTCATGTTCTCACGAACCAGCCAGGACCAGCAGGAGCATACTGCAATGAGGCAAGATGTTGTCCGCAGGGTCAATGAGGTAGGCCTGCATAACCGGACATATGAGCAGGTACGCCACCACTGCAGTGATCTTCTCAGACATTCCATTGGCGTGCTCCTGATGAGCGTAGACAACAGCTTGCAACAGGAGGTGGTGTTAATATCCACCCCCCTCACCAGAGTGGAGGAGCTACTCCTGAGCCTGGTGGCACCTGCCCAACAACACCAGCAGCAGACATACACCATGATGGAGATTGGAGCCACCCAGCAAGCACACATGGAGCATGCAGGTAACATGGCATATCTGTAGAATACTGTTATCTGTATTGGTAGATTATGCATATGTGAGATGTGGAGTGTGTCGTTCAAAGATGTGGAGCCTGTTGTTGTGCAATACTGATCATTTGGAACATAATCTGTAGCCCTGTGAATGTAAACTGTTGTTGCACTGTAAGATTGCAAACACACAGTAGCAATGCCATAGTTGTGGCCACTTACAAACTGTTTCATCTCTATGTAGGTCCCTCTGGGGTGACATCAAGGCAGCGGACAGATGCTGGTGAGTGTGTTTTACATTTAGTATTGTAAATAAAAAGCGCATGTCATAGTTAAGGTGTAGGCCTTGTACACATGTAACACACCTACCCATAATGCATGCTGTGCATGTTTGGTGTAAGAGCACGCACATCTCATTAATGTGATTATCTGCCTCAAACACATGCAATACCCAGACCATCTCAAACAAATGTGGCTATACTGTAGTGACCATTGGATAGGCACAGTTTATACTCAACATGCACATAACATACACATCTATGTCATACACAGAGCATTTAAACATGCTACACATAAAGGATTCCCAAAATCTCATCCACACATTACACATAATATACCTGTAGGGTAGAGGCCTATCCTGGGGCATTTAAACACTCTGCAACACACTGCACATTCATGTCAGGGAATGCTCCTTATTGGCCTCCTTACAAACTCACTTAACAACTGGTTGTGAAATGGTGAATTTAGCCAAGGTAGTACAGTTCCAACACAGCATGATTAGGTTGGTTTGGGAAACATTTGTAGCCTTGAGTGACCGTCTGATGCTTCATGATGATGGCCTATAGTACTATACCCCATCCAGTTATTGTAACCACAGTACTACACATAGCTTTCATTGCTATACACCTTAATGTTGCATGTGTGCACACATATGCACCTCTAAACAGTATGCATACCAGTCACCATTTGCACAACTGACACATATATGTCTTGTGATGCTATTGAGTGGCTAGGTCATATGACACACATTGGGTATGTGTAGTGTTTAAATATGCAGTAGTGTTTTAGCATGCCATGTCATGGATGAGACTGGCATGTCCACAATATGATCTACACTCACCATAAGTACCGTACATTGGGTATGTGGCCGAATAGTATTCCATTAATTATCCATGCACCACTAATTATGTTGTGTGAATACTCATCATGCATGTGCTAAATATGTGTCCACAATTATTTGCTAAGGACACAGAGGCTGTAGTCAGCATTGGATACCTATCTGACACACAGATACACATCCAGCAATGGTATGTACACCTGTGAGTTATGGTGCACAGTACATTACAGGGTTATGAATACCTGCACAGCAATGCTGTGTCCATGTATGCATTGTGTTCCAGGGGGAGGGCCATCACCTAATAACAAAACACATGCATCAAAGCCATGTATACTGTTAGTAACAAGGACTGAATACACTTGCACTGCATGTTGTTGAGCAACACATGTCCTGCATGCTGACATGTGTGATATGACTGTTTTGCTTGTGATACTGTACCCCACCATCACCTGCTATTGTGTATGTTCTGTAATTGCTGGTGTTGTGTGTGTCTGCTTTAGGGAGGAGTGTATTTTTGTGTGTGTGCATGTGTGCATGTGTGCATGTGGTCTGAAGTCATGTCCAGGTCTTAAAGTGTGTTTCCTGTTTTCCTCTCACAGGTGGCGAGGTGGGGCTGGTTCAGTACAGCAGGGAACCTGATGTCACTGAGACAGACAGTGATCATGAGGATAGATGTGTTGAGGCACAGGAAGGTTTGTCAGGGTCTGTTGTTGGGCCACCAAATGACAGTTCGCAAGTCTCCACCCCATACATGCACACAGTCATACTGCCTGTACATCCATCATCAACATTGCCCTTAGCTGAGGGACAGTGTACAGTTGGCACTGGCCAGGAGAGTGTGGTATCTATGTCACATGTATCAGGACACAGCAGCCATAGCCAGATGTCTGGAATGGTACCACATAGGCAGATGCCCATGGGTTCTCATCAGAGAACTGCTGGTCAGTCATCATGCCCCTGGCAGACATGCCACACCTCTTTCTACCACACGCACATTCCAGGCTGTCATGGAGGCACAGACATGAATGGAGCGGTACACCAGACTAGGACTAAGGGCACAGAGGGCTCATTACACCTCTGTAAATGACAGTATCCACAACCTAGCAGGTGCCATATCTAACTACACTGAGGTCATTGATAGACGTTGGGGTGAGACATTGGATGTCCTCCACAATGTCATGTCCATGTGTCAGGACAGTGTGGGATGGTTGAGACATCGACATGGGCATATGCCAGCAACATCAGCAGCTGGAGGTCGCTGTGGACATCCAGCAAGTCACAGCCACTCCCGTAGTGCCAGTACCAGCCCCAGCAATGTTGGGGGGGTGCTGTCCATAGACCGTCCAAGCAGACCAAGTGCAAGTGGATCTGGCCATTCCCAGCAGGGACCTGGATCCAG
Organism: Protopterus annectens; assembly: GCF_019279795.1. Lineage (NCBI taxonomy): Eukaryota > Metazoa > Chordata > Ceratodontiformes > Protopteridae > Protopterus > Protopterus annectens. The sequence continues at coordinate 1,699,655,475 of NC_056725.1, read as the reverse complement.
TGGACATTTGTCAACCTCTTTGGATAGTACCCAATCTGGATTAGTACCTGATACTGTCTGTAGCACCACTGCCAGGCACAAGTTCCAAATCCATGGCCAGAGACAGTGATCTGTCAATCCTGCCAGGTACAGTCTGTAGCTGTCTCACAAATCCCCGTATATGGCAGCCACATGGTGGAACTGTGTGCATGCAGACACACACACATAAACCAGAAATCTAGGGCAAACACATACCCGCACACATTACATCAACATTGGCCCATAACAGTACTCATGGCCCTCACAACACACACTCACACACATGTCGATTGTATGGCTCAGTGTAGGCCTCTGGCAAACCAGCAACATACCCTGTGCACATGATGAAACCTGTGCCACTTCCTGTCATCTGTAACATTGATGCAAAAACAGGCTAACATGGTGCTGATGCACAGAGTGACTTTAATAAAGCATAGCAATGGTTGGATGTGTAGCATGTTGTCAGCAGTAAAGTGTAATGATAATCTTGAAGGTGTAGCTGAGCAGGCATGATTCATTAAAGCTGTAATTAGCAATGTTGTATTGCTTTCACCAGTGTTTATTCCAATTGTGTTTTGTTTACCCATGTGCCACTTGGCTGATGTGTGTAGTTGTGTCAGCATGCATTATACAGTGGACAGTAAGTGTGGGGTGTGTGCAACACAGGTTTGCAGGTGTCCATTTGTGAACATGGTGGAGGTGCACTGTCTGCATGTACATGCATATTGGACACATAGGCAGGGTGACATGCCCTGTATTGGCCAGTGTTAATACTCTATAGTTTCTATTGGTGGCCAGTATGCATTGTACTACACACATTTTGGAACTTGAGTACGCATGTGTGTGTATGAAACGGGTTGACACTGTGCTGTGGGTGATGCTGTTGTTGCTATCTGTCATTGGTTTGCATTACTAAGGTTAACACTGTCCTAGCTGCATAATCCTTTAGTAATGCGCACTGTTCACCTACAGGGCTGCATGGACCGTGCTATCACAAACACAAGAAATTCTCACTTATACAGTAAAAGTGCATTAGTCTCATGGACCCCTGCCATAAACTAAATATATAATAGAAGGTGTGAAGTTGTACCAAAAAAGAGTTACATACCAAGAAGGGATAACCTATCTGATCAGTATCATTGGGAAAATACAATCTCTCAAACATACAAGGCGAGCTTCAAAATACAAAATGGCAAGGATTCCAAAGACAACACTAAAGCTTTCTTTAGTGTTGTGTATAATCTACAGGGGAAATCTCAGATTGGGTCACAGTTAATGCAAATGGTCACAAAGTACACTTATCTGACTGACATTACCAATTTCTTGTCAGACAGTTTGAATGCGAATTTCACCACCCTGTCGTTACACAAGGGCCACATTTCCAGACCTGAAGAATGTAAAACCTGATGATTCACAGACACTCTAGTTAAAAATCTCTTCACCAATGTCCAAACCACAGTGGCAATGGTACTGGACAGTGTCCCTGGCTGTGTCATACAAAAGCTGACATATGAAGTCACCACTCACCTAAACACTCTGTCCAGATGCAGCCTCTATACAGGTTACATACTAGTGGAATGACGCATGGTAATGGTGTTCACAGTCCACAAGGGTTGAGCTACAATGTCTTCTTCTTCTTCTTCTCCTTACGGATGCTCCCATTAGGGGTCGTCACAGTAGATCATCTGTTTCCATTTCTTCCTGCCCTCTGCATCTTGCGCTGTCACACCATCCACCTGCATGTCCTCTCTCACCACAGCCATAAACCTCATCTTAGGCATTCCTCTTTTCCTGTTACCTGGCGGCTTTATCCTTAGCATCTATTTCACAATATACTCTGCATCCCTCCTTAGCACATGTACAAACCAACTTAATCCTGCCTATCTGACTTGGTCTGCTAACCATCAAACCTGGGCTGACCCTCTAATATACTTATTCCTAGACCTGTCCACCCTCATCATACCCAGTGTAAATGTTAACATAAATTGATTAAGGGTAGCACTACAACAGATCCTGGAAACTCTCACCCTATAAGCCAGACAAATGTTATTGGGAAGGCTATGGAGCACAGCATTATGGAACTCATGAACAGAGACATTATGAACCTGCAAACACTGCACCATACCCACTTAGGTTCTCTAAAGCCCAGATAATGGCTCATACACCTAGTAGACTTCAAGCCAGTTAACAAGGCCATAGGTGAGGGAGGGGAGGTCCACACAGCCAAGCTATAGCTCACCAGCAATTCATACCCATCCCACATTCTGGTATTATACATAACCTCAACAGACTGACCATAAACGATTGTTAGATGATGGACTGACAACTGACGCACAGATGTAGGACACACAGTAACATATGCAGCCTCCATGTGCAATTCTATGCCAGTAACAACTGGTATTTACCTGCACTCAGTCCTGGGACCACTCCTGTTTGGCATATATCTTTCTTAGGTACAAGCAAACACAGTAGGGATATGTCTGCCCAAGTTTGATGACAATGCATACTATGGGTTATACTTTATTCTCCAGATGATACACACATCCTCCAAAAGGGTATCATACAGACCGATACCTGGTGTCAAACTCATGCTGTAAAGCTATAAGCCAAAGAAAGCATAGTTATCCACTTTTAGAAAACAAAGTATCCCCAGAGTACCACATAGGTAGTAGCCCCCAAAATGTGGAACAGGTACTAATGTATACATAGAGCCATGTGTTAAGTCATCTCTCCTTTGATAATCACATTACCAAAGGGTTTTGGAAATATCTCTGTGGAGCACATAAGCAATAAAGGGTTTGCATGCAGATCCACAGAGGTTGTTGCAGACCTATAATGATTAGTCATCTTTGCCAGACTTTGCTTGCTTTGGAACAGGATTCAAATATACCTCAGGCATAAACCCTCACTCACACTCTTTAATAGAAACTGTGATGAGTGGATGTGAAACAGAAGACATAGCCCAGGGATCACTGCAGTGGCTAAGCTTGTCACTAGCATACAGAAGTGACTTAAGGTCTGGAAAGTGCCAGCATGCTCTGGCAAAGATAACAGATGTGTTCATGAAGAAAGCAGAGTACCCACCTATGAAATAATTGAGGTCACATGTATGTATATGGCTTTGCCCCACAGCTACCTTACATGTGTAAATGCACAAACAGTTGTCATTGTGATATGTCATACACTAAAAAAAATCAAAATCCACTCTACATTGACCAACAATATCACACACAGTCAGCAAGTGCAAGATTCAAACTCCTTCCTAAGTACATTATAATACTATAGCAGTATGCATTTACATGACACACTATACACAGTACTGGGATTTCCTTTTTCCACAGGTATATTTGTAGGGTGGTGACATCATCAGACTTGTCAAAGATGAGTATACCACTTTTAAGGGGTGTGAGTATTCTCCAAAAAGGTTGTTCTGCCCCACACATTCACAGTTGACAAGTGCAGGATTCAAGCCTCTACCTAACTGCATAATGATACTACAGCAGTATGCATTTACATGATGCTCTATACACATTATTGGGGTTGCTTTTTTCCACAGGTATATTTGTAGGATGGTGGCATCATCAGACTTGACAAAGATGAGTATACCACTTTTAAGGGGTGTGAGTATTCTTCAAAAACATTGCTCCTCCTCCCAGAAACACACACAGTTGGCAAGTGCAGGATTCCAACCCCTACTTACCTACATTATGATACCACAGCAGTATGCATTTACATGACACGCTATACATGTTAGTGGGATTTTTTTCCTTTCCACAGGTATATTTGTAGGATGGTGACATCATCGACTTGACAAAAATAAGTACACCACTTTTAAAGGGTGTGAGTATTCTCCAGAAAGGTTGCTCCTCCCCAGAGACACACACACAGCTGGCAAGTGCAAGATTCAAATTCCTACCTAACTACATTATGATACGACAGCACTACACATTTACACAAAGCGCTATACACATCATTGGGATTTTTCCTTTCCACAGGTGTATTTGTAGGATGGTGACATCATCAGACTTGACAAAGATGAGTATACCACTTTTAAGGGGTGTGAATATTCTCCAAAAAGCTGCTCCTCCCCAGAGGGGCACACACACACAGTTGGTAAGTGCAGGATTCAAACCCCTACCTAATTACATTATGATAATGCAACAGTACACATTTACATGATGCACTATACACATCACTGGGATTTTGTCTTTCCGCAGGTATATTTGTAGGATGGTGACATCATCAGACTTGACAAAGATTAGTATACCACTTTTAAGGGGTGTGAGTAGTCTCCAAAAAGGTTGCTTTCTCCCCAGAGAAAGACAGACACACACACACACACACACACACACACACACACACACACACACACACACACACACACACAGACAGTTGGCAAGTGCGCGGTTCTTAATCCAAACTAAGTACGTCTTTACACTTCAGCAAGTAATATGGAGTTACAGGGTGCAATACAGACATTACTTGCAGACAGTTTGCCCAAAGGTTTTTTTCACATTTGCTAACCTCAGCAGGCTTATCATACTAGGTGTATTGTGAGTGTATTGTATGCATAGGCCATGACCATATCATATATGGGTTGATGCACCACATGCTGGCGCACACAGGGTCAAACCGGTGGCTAAGCTCTGTCAACCCAATACTGGACAATACAGTCAGGAGAAGGGTCATACAACCACAACACCAACTGTCTCACTTAGACCTACAATATAAGCACCAGCAAAACACACACATAAATACACATTACCATACTCGGAGAATACAAATATCAATCTGAAAAAGAGAGAGTGTCCTCCTAAGCAGACAAGCAAGCAACATGCACCTCCAAGCACACGCCAGAACACACATAATACACCAAAGCAGTGTGCCTCACAACAGGCCCTAAGGCAAAACAACATACCCAACACACTAGTAATAGGTGACTTCATAGTCAGGCACACAAATGTTCCACTCACTCGGCTGGACAAGGGGAAGGTTATTGTCAGTTGTCTGTCAGGTGCTATGATCTGCCCTATAACACAAGCACTTACATCACTCCAGAACAAGTACATATATGACATGTTCTTTGTACATGTCAGTGTGAATGATCTGAGACATACCTCCCAGGACGATATGACAAGAGATATATAGTAGCTCTATGATCATGTAGCCCAGGCTGGTATGACCCTGACCTTGAGTAGCATCTTACCTTCACCTACATGATACTGCAATATAACAGAAAGACGATAAACTTCAACAATTGGCTGAGCTTCTGATGTCATTCAAAGGGGATCCAGTCTCTGTCTGCCTGTGATGACATGATAGATAAGCCTCGTCGCTTTGCTACAGATGGTTTGTACCTGTTGCCCCAATACTTCTGAATACTGGGCAAGGCTCTTGTTGTCCCCATGCCTTTTTAGGCAAGGCTCAAAGGTTCATAGGTTCATAGGTAGGTACTAGGCTATCGGCCCTGGGGCCTATACAAGCCCAGGCAAAAAGGTACCCTGGCTTTTGCCACCCAAGAAATTTATTTTCCTGTGCCACTGTCGAGCAGAGACACAGAAATGATCCCGGGGTAAATTTCCTATTTCCCATCCAATCATCAAGATTTTTCTTGAAGAGTGCTAATGAGGAGCTTTGTTTGATATAGATAGGTAGTTTATTCCGGAGTATGGGAAGTCTCTGGGACAGGAATCTATCCCTCTGGTATGTTCTGTTCATTGTGGTGACAAGGTTTAGGTCCCTAAAGTGTTTATGTTCATAGGTTCATAGGTAGGTACTAGGCTATCTGCCCAAGGGCATTTATAAGCCTAGCCAGAATGTGTTGGCTTTCATCTCCCTTTTAAATTAGTTTCCTGGGCCTCTGTCTAACAGGGCCACTGAAGTGATCCCAGGGGTAAATTTACAATTTCCCATCCACTCGTCAAGATTCCTCTTGAAGAGAGTCAGCGAGGGGCTCTGCCTAACATAAACTGGGATTCTATTCCAGAGTGAGGGAAGTCTCTGGGACAGGAAGCTATCCCTCCAGCACGTCCTGTTTATTGTTGTGCTGAGGTTTAATTCACTGGAGCGTGTGGCTCTAAGAGATTTGGTTTTCTTGAGGTGGAGCATGTCCATTAATTCCGGGTTGGACATAGCCTTATATGCCAGGCATAGATCACCTCTGAGCAGGCAGTAAGCAACCGAGTAGAGCTGGAGTTTCTTTAGTCGAGCTGCATAGGGCATCACTTTGAGGCCCATGATCCTCTTGGTGAGGTACTTCTTTGGGTTTCCAGCTGTTGCATGTGCCGATTAAGTTACATACTAAATGGGGCATTGTACTCCATTATGGGCCTAATGAGTGATGAGTAGAGGGGCACAGTGACCTATCTTGATCTAGAGGTGAACCCTTTCATGATTAGGTGGGCTACATAGAAGGAATTTCTAACCACTTTGGCAATGTGATTATCAAAGGAGAGGTTACTATCTACCTGGGTCCCTAATTACATTTTCTGTACCTAGGGGATTATCACTTATGTGGTAATTTGTGGGCACTTTGTTTTTTCCAAAGGGTATGATGATGCATTTTTTGGCATTCAGCTTGAGGCCATGGTTTTGACACCAGGTATCTGTCTCTGTAAGACCCTTCTGGAGGATGTCTGTGTCAGCCGGAGAGTCGATTGTGGCCCCCAGTTTGCAGTCATCTGCAAACTTGGTCAGCCATAGTCCTCCCGTGCTTTTCTGTACTACAGAGAAGTATATACCAAACAGGAGGGGTCCCAGGACCGAGCCCTGTGGGACGCCACTTGTGACTGGTTTAGAGTCAGACATGGCACCTGTAACTCTGACCATGTGTGTTCTAGCTTTGAGCCAGTTGGCCACCCACCTCATGACATAGGGGGTGATTGTTCAAGCTGGTAAGCTTGTCTATGATGCCAGAGTGGGGAATGGTGTTGAAGGCCTTAGCGAGGTCCAGGTAGGCTGTGTGGACTACCTTCCCTTCATCTATGGCCTTGGTAACTGTTTCAAAGAAGTCAACTAGGTTTAGGAGGCAGGATCTGCCTTTAACAAAGCCGAATTGGATAGGGTCCAGTGTCTGGAGGTTCCCAATGTCTCTGTTTATGAGTTCCATGATAATTCACTCCATAGCTTTGCAGACCAGGCTGGTCAGGCTTATAGGGTGATAGTTCCCAGGGTCTGTTGTGGCACCACCTTTGTGGAGCAGGATGACTGTTGCTGTACGCCATTCTTTGGGTACATAGCCTGTGGTACAGCTGAGTCTGAACAGTGAATTTAGGTGAGGGTTTAGTTCCTTTTGGAGCTCGTGTAAGACGCAGCCTGGGACACCATCCGGTCCCATTGATGCTGTGTTCTTAACTTTGGAGAGGGCTGTCTTTACCTGCATGCCCATGATGTCTCAGGCTCTGCATTCTTCTGGGATGGACACAGGCCGTTCTGAGGGTGAGGAGGGGGCTGAAGTTTGCACTGAACTTGTCCGCCAGGATGTTGGCAATGCCAGTTGGTTCAGTGTATTTTTTGCCATTTTGCAGTAGCTCAGAGCATATCTGAGAGTTGCCACCTAAATTTTTGATATAGCTAAAGAAGGCTTTGTGGTTATCTTTAGATTCCTTGGCAATTTTTCTTTCGAAACTAGCCTTGGATGATTTTATGAGTAATCGTAGTTTCTTGCTAATATTGATCAGTGATGCCTTTCCTTTTTGGAATTTTGCTCTATCATGTAGTAGTTTCCTCCTTCTGTTGTATAGCTTATTTATGGCTGAGACTGGTTTCCTCTTTTTGGAGCAGTGAGTCTTGGTTTTACTTGGGATGGCTCAATCCATGCATCCCTGTAGATATTCATAGAATGCACTTGTAAAGGATTCTGCGGATTGGATAGCATTATCCTTTAGCAAGGGGGCTTTGAAACTTTCCACTTTGGTCTTGAGAAGTGTGAAGTTTGCTTTTGAAAAGTTTTTCACAGTGGTTTCCTTGACTGGGGTGGGTTCGGGATGCGGATGTCCAGTGTGATTACTTTATGATCTGATCTTACCAGCAAGGGGTTTACCTCCGGTGTGAAACACTGATACCCTATGTTGGTAATGATCAGGTCCAGTATGTTGTCACCTCTAGTGGAAATGGTGACCGGCTGTTCCAGGGTGTTTGAATTTATAAACTCTAGGAAGCATTGGGCAAAGGAGTTTGTACTTGAGTAATTCTCCCAGTCAATGCTTGGGTAGTTGAAATCTCCTAATATCATGGTGTTTGGTAGGACCTTTACATTTTCCAGTATTCTCAGGAATGCTGAGTGAGGGTCCTGAGACAAGGTAGGTGATCTGTAGCAGGCTACAATCTGATAAGCAGCTTTGTCCACTGTTAGTTGCACTTGGATGGTCTGCGAGGCATCGTGCTGTGCCACTAACCTGGAGGTGTGGATATCCTTTATGAAAATGGATACACCACCTCCTTTTGCATTTCGGTCTGGGTTTTGGAGCCGAAGCTTGGAGGGATTGGGATTTCTTTAAGTGGAGCATGTCCAACAGCTCTGGGTTTGACATAGCTTTGTATGTTAGGCAGAGATCACCTCTGAGTAGGCGATATGCAACAGAGTAAAGCTGGAGTGTTTTGAGATGGTCTGTGTAGGGCATGTATTTTAGGATGGTAATCCTCTTTGTGAAGTATTTCTGCGGCCTTTCCAGTTGTTGTAGATGTCTTGTGAGGTACATACCAAAAGGAGCATTGTACTCTATAATGGATCTAATGAGTGATTTGTAGAGGAGAACAATGACCTCTTTTTTTCTGCATGAGAAACCTTTTGTGATGAGGTGTGCCACGTAGAAGGATTTTTTGACTACTGTGGTGATGTGATTATCAAAGGAGAGACTACTATCCACCTGTGTCCCAGGGTCTCTTATTACACTTTCGGTGTTAAGTATACTACCACCTATGTTGTAATTCATGGGTACAGAGTTTTTACCAAAAGGGATGACAATGCACTTTTTGGCATTGAGCTTGAGGCCATGGCTTTGACACCAGGCATCTGTCTCAGTGAGGCCCTTTTGTAGGATGTCCACATAATTAGTAGTTTAGATTATGGCTCCTAGTTTACAGTTATCTGGGAACTTCATTAGCCAAAGACCTTCTGTGTTAGCCTGTACTTAAGGGAAGTAGATACCAAACAGGACAGGACACAGGACTGAACCCTCTGGTACTCCACTTGTCACTGGTCTGAAGTCGGACTTGGAGTCTGCTACTTTCACAGTGTGGGTTCTGTCAGTGAGCCAGTTGGCAACCCATCTTGTGACATAGGGATTTATACCTAGTTTAGTGAGTTTATCTATAATTCCAGAGTTGGGGATGGTGTCAAAAGCCTTTGCAAGATCTAGACAGGCTGTGTAAACCACCTTACCCTTGTCTATGGCTTTGGTGACTGCTTCAAAGAAGTCTATCAGGTTTAGGAGACATGATCTGCCTTTTACAAACCTGAACTGGTTGTGGTCCAGAGTTTGGGGATTACCAATGTCTTTGTTTAAAAGTTCCATGATGATACGTTCCATGGCGTTGCAGACCAGGCTCGTCAAGCTAATGGGGCGCTAGTTCCCAGGGTCCGTAGTGGCTCCCCCCTTGTGTAGTGGGATAACCATTGCTGTGCGCCATTCAGCAGGCACAAAGCCTGAGGTGAGGCTATGACTGAACATGGTACTTAGGTGTGGTGCCAGTTTATTCTGTAGTTCATGTAGAATGCAGCCTGGGATGTTGTCTGGTCCCATGAATGCTGTGTTCCTGGCTTTGGAGAGTGTGGTTTTTACTTTTGCAGCCATGATGACAGCAAATTTGCATTCTTCCGGTATAGAGATGGGCTCTTTCATGGGTGAGAGGAGGTAAAGTTAGCACTGATCCTATCTGCCAGGATGTTGGCAATATCAGTTGGGTCTGTATATTTAGTGCCATTGTGCTGTAACTCAGAGCAGATCTGAGTGTTGCCATTGAGATTCTTGACATAGCTATAGAATGCTTTGTGCTTGTCTTTAGAATCAGTGGCAATTTTGTTTTTGTAACTAGCTTTGGAGGATTTTATCAGAGATCGCAGCTTCTTACTGAGGCTGACCAGGGAGCTCCTCCACTCATGGGATTTTACCCTCTTTTGCAACAGTTTCTTCCCTCTGTTGTACAGTTTGTTTATGGCAGAGGACCACCAGAATGGCTTCCTTTTCTTGGAGGATAGCATCGTGGTTCTGTTTGGGATAGCATGATCCATGCACTCATGTAAGTGCTTATAAAGTGCAATTGTGTAGGATTCAGTAGTCATAACTGTATTGTCCATCTGCATGGGTGTCCTGAAGTTCACCACTTCTGTCTTAAGAAGCATGAAATTGGCTTTGGAGAAATTTTTTAACATGGTTTCCTTAATGGGGGTGGGGGCAGAATGTGGATATGTAGGGTAATTAGCTTATGGTCAGATTGGACCAATGAGGCATTGACTTCAGGTGTGGAACACCCATCACTCAAGGCAAACCAAACCCCGTAACCAACGAAAATAACCACAAAGTGAGCTAAATGCTACTCATTGCCAGAAGTCTCAGCCTCCAAATGCACACACTCGAGGCACTTCTCAATATGGAGAATATTGATATCTGTTCAGTAACAGAAACCTAGTTCAAGGCTCCAGAGAGCACACCAGCACTATCAGGATACTACTCATTCCATACCTTCCAGCATCAGAACCTGGATCATAGCACATAGGGTGGGGATGTATCCCTATTCATCAAGGATACCTATACCTCTCTCTACATCCTCTCTACAGGATATGTACTTATAGAATATTGCACAGCAACATTCTTCCCACTCCACAGGGGTGGGGCCACAAAAGACCCTTGGCATTTACGCTCTATGAGCCTGACGAGTTTGATCTGCAAGGCAATGGAACCAATCACAATGGAAGTCAACAATAAAGACATTGGGAACCTTCACACAGTTGAGCATACCCAGTTTGGTTTTGTCAAATGCAGATCACACCTCCTGAACTGGGTGGATTTCTTTGAGACAGTTACCCAGGCTACAGATGATTGAAATGAGCTCCACACAGCCTACCTATACCTTGCTAAGGCCTTTGACACCATTCCCCAGTCAGATATCATAGATGAACTCACCAACCTGGGCATGAATCCATACATCACAAAATGGATTGCAAACTGTCTCACAGATAGATCCCACAAATTAAGAGTTGCTGGCTACATGTCAGACTCTACACTGGTAACAACTGGTGTCCCCCAGGGTTCAGTCCTGGCATCCCTCCTGTTTGGTATAGACTTCTCAAAAGTACATGCCAACACAGGAGGGTTGTGGTTGACTAAGTTTGCTGGGAACTGTAAAGTGTTTGCCATAACAGATTCCCCGGATGACACAAATATTCTCCAGAAGGGACTCTATGAGACAGATGTGTGGTGTCAGATTCATGGCCTCAAGCTCAACGTGGAAGAATGCATAGTAATCCTCTTTGGTGAAAACAAAGTACCCACAAACTACCACATAGGTGTTACCCCCTAAAAACTGACAAGGTAATAAGGGATCTGGGGACACAAGTAGATAGTCATCTTTCCTTTGACAGCCATGTTGTCAAAGTGATTAAGAAATCCTATGTGGCCCACCTGATCAACAAAGGGTTTGCATCAGGATCAAAAGAGGTAGTGGTGGCCCTCTACACTTAAGTCATCAGACCCATCATTGAGTACAATGCACCATTTTGGATGTACTCGACTAAGCATATCCAGCAGCTGTGGAGACCACAGAGATACCTCACCAAGAGGATTACTGGTCTCAAACATTTGTGTTATGCAACACAACTAGTAAAACTAAATCTATTCTCCGTTGTGTACCACCTACTCAAAGGCACAATCTGCATAACATACAGAGCCATGTCCAACACATAACTGTTGAACATGCTCCATCTACAGATAACAAAATTGAGTCACACTACACACTCCAGGGATATGAACCTCATCACAACAATGAATACAACATGCTGGTGGAATAGAGTACCATCTCAGACACTTGCCTTACTGTGGAATAGAGTCCCAATGTACATCAGACAGAGCCCCTCACTGACACTCTTCATTAGGAACCTTGATGAGTGGATGGGAAACAGACAATTCACACCAGGCATCACATCAGCAGCCCCACTAGAAAGGGGCTTAGGGTACTAAATATTAAAAGTAGGGCTTAGGAGACTACCCAATGGGGTGGTGAAAGCTGCACAACTTGCCTAGGCTAATATATGCCTTTGTGAAGATAGTCTACTACATACCTATGAACCTATGTGACAGGTACATGTCTACAGATAGCAGATGTGTACTTCATTGTATAGTCATGTTGTACAGCAGGCACATGGACCACATACACTGTAATGCTTACAGATACTGGTGGCTGTTATGTACAGTGGGTGAGATGTGCACCTCATGTCTTTTGTGCCATTGGGATGTGTGCTGAGTGGGACAGTCCTGGATGGCTCCCTGTCATGGTCACCCTCTTATACACATCTCTACCCATCCAGCTTTGGCTTATTATACTGTGTTCCCCCTACATATATATAGGTACATAGGTAGGTAATAGGCTATCTGCCTGAAGGCATATATCAGTATGGCCAGAGTGTGCAGCTATCACCACACATGGGGTTAGTTCCCTAGGCCTCTGTGTAGTAGAGCTGATAAAGTGATCCATGGTGTGACAGTTCAGTTTCACGTACACTCATCAAGGCTCCTCTGGAAGAGTGTCAGTGAGGGACTCAGCTTAATATAGGTTGGGAGCCTATTCCAAAGCAAGGGAAGTCTGTGAGTTAGTAATGTATCCCTCCAACATGTTATATTAATTCTTGTGATTATGATATCCCTAGAGCATGTGGCACAGTGAGCTTGGGTTTACTTCAGATAGAGCATGTATATCAGTTCTGCATTGGACATGGACCTGTCTGTTGGGCAGAGATCGCCTGAGAAGACAGTATGCAACAGAGTACAGATTGAGTTAACTTCAGTCTTGTTGCACGAGGCAACTGTTTGAAGCCAGTAATCCTCTTGTTGAGGTACTTCAGTGGTATTTCCAGCTGCTGAAGGTGCCTAGTCAGATTCATCGCAACTGTGCCATGATACTCTCTGATGGGTCTGATGACTGATGAGTAGAGAGAACCTTCTTTGACCTACATTCAAAGACCTTGGCAATTTGTGGGAACACATAGCATGATTTTCTAACCACTTTGTGAATGTGTTTCTGGAAGTAGAGATGACTACCCACGTGTCCATAGATCACTTATTATTACCTCCATATTTAGGGTGTTGGCACCTATGTGGTATTTGTATGACTGCAGCTTGAGGCCATAATTTTGACATCACATCTGTCTGACTGAGACCCTTTTTAAGGATGTCTCTGTTGTCCCAAACATTGATTATGACAACCTTTTTGCAGTCATCCACAAACTTTGCTAACCACAGCCCTCGTGTGTTTGACTGTATTTCTGAAAAGTATACACCAGACAGGAGGGGCCCCAGGACTGAGCCATGGGAGGCAGCAGTTGTTACCAGCTTACAGTCTAACAGGTAGACCACAATTCTTACCTTGTGGGATCTTTCTGTGCCCCAATTGGCAATCCATCAGATGACATACATGTTTATGCACAGGTTGTTGATTTTGTGGATATGACAAGTGTGTGGGAAGTTGGAAAAGGGCTTTTCAAGGTCTATGTGGGCCATGTGGAGCTCATTTCATTGATGTATGTCCTTGGTAACTGCATTGAAAACTGTATATCAGGTTTAGGAACCATAATCTGCCCCTGACCAAACCAAAATGGGTAGGGTTGTGTGTTTGTAGGCTCCCAATAGCTCTGTTTATGAGTTCCATCATGATGGACTCCATGGTCTTGCAGATCAGGCTTATTAGGCTTATAAGACAATAGTTCCCATGTTCTATTGTGCACCAACACTTGTGGAGTGTGCCAAACGTTGCTGTAACCCATTCAACAGTTTCATATCCAGTACAGAGGGTTAGTCTCAACAGACTGTTCAAGGTGCAGGGTCTGTTTGTTTTGGAGTTCACATATGACACAGCCAGGGACACCATGTCATCTCATAGTCACTGTGTTTTTAGGTTTGGATAGAGCTGTTTAACCATTGTATAATGTGATTTCTGGATTTTCACAATCTCCACGTATGGTAATGGGCCCTTTTGTCAGTGAGAGTGGGGGGAATATAACCTGTCTGACAAGATATTGGCAATGTCAGTCATGTACATGTATTCATTTACACTTCGCACTGACTCAGAACATATATGAGTTTACATTGATATTTATGACATAGCGAAAGAAAGCTTCATGGTTCTGTATGGACTCTTTGGCAAAAATTTTGCCAGAACATGACTTGGATAATGTTAGGAGTGCTCATTGTTTCTTGATGAGACTGATTGGAGATTTATTGATCTTCTTTGGATTTTCACTTTTTTTGAAAAACTTAAGTACTTGTAGTACATAGTTTGATTATGACAGGGGTCCAATATATTATATGGGTCTGTTTTTATATCACTGTGTGCGCAAGGCAGGATTGGTGAATAGTGACAAGTGTCTGAAGTAAGAACTGCAACCGCCAGATATGTGTGGCCCACTGCTGTACTCAGACATGGCCTAAGTGTATGAGCATGCCCAGTATGACCTTTCAGTATGTTGTTGACTGACATTTGCTTTGTTTGTTTAAGTGTGTGAGCATGCCCAGTATGACCTTTCTGTATGTTGCTGACTGAAATTTGCTAAATTTGTTTAAGTGTGTGAGCATGCCCACTATGGGCATATATACTATATGTGTGTGAAAAATCAAGTTGGTTTTTACTTCAGGGCTTACCATTGTGTTGTACATCGACAGGAAGCACACTGTGCCTGCAGGGCTTCCATGAGTCAATTTGCATAGACTTATCAACATTTCTACATACAGGGAGAACAGCTATTATTTGTACATTTCTACCCGGGGGGCACACCTGATTGTTACTGTGGGTGTACATAGGATGAGGGGTACACCTGACACTTATACACATTTGCTAGGCCTGCACTGCTATGTGTAGTACTCCATTTCATTCTGTACTGTTGCCTATCGTACTGGCTTGAGGCATACCACTGTACTACAGACCTTAGCTTCCAGTTACACATATATTAGTTTGTGACTTCATAGCCTACCCAACCCACATCACACTGCCTTGCCTGCTGTTATCTGTCTGCATAGGCCTGGGGGGAGGTTACTCATATGCCTCTTCAGAGGGCATGATACAGCATTTATTTGTGTTTGCGCTTGTCTACAATTGTCCTGCTGGCTGTGACTGTTAGGTATGTGAACCCCCCAACTGGCATGTGTGAGTGACTTAAGTTGTATCTGTCCCAATGAAATGCTGTCATGGCTTAGTGGTTCAGTATTGTGACTATAGTATCCTGAGTTCAAGCCTTGTCACTGCTTTTTATTTTCCTGCTGGGCAGACGTGACTGGTTAAGGAACAGTAAATCAGGTGTGAGCATGTTTACCCGACTTTGCTTGACTTAATTGTATTTAAATATGCTCAATACTGGTAAAATGTGCTTAGCAGTGCTTTATATTGCTTAAAATAGGGTACTCATACCTCAGGTGGTGCTGCAGGGCTGCCTATGTTGGATGCACATAGTACACTCCCTATACATGTTTGTAAACAGGTAGTGTCAAGTTAGGCATCCCTTTTACTGTATGTGCGAGTCAGAGAGAGGTGTTATTTTCAGGGTTCCTACTGAGTCAGTGTATGTGCTATGCGTTGCCACTTTGCCAAGGCCAGGACATACTGGGCACGCCTCCTTCTGCCTACTGGGGCAGGCTCAGGTTGTTCCTCCTCTGAGTAACACTGTGCCTGTGCAGGCCTTGGCAATGGTGGGGGGCTGTTTGGCCCTGCCCCATGCTGTTCCTGCTGCAGCTGTTTCATATTATGTAGCATGGCACATACCATAACAATTTGGGTACATGTAATTGCTGAGTACTGCAAGGCTCCACCAGATGTGTCCAGGCACCGGAACTGTGACTTGAGCATCCCAAACACATGCTCAGTTATGTTTCTTGTTTGTGCGTGTGCCTCATTATGGAGTTCTTGTTCAGGTGTGTGTGCATTTCTGAAGGGTGTCATCAGCCATGGCTCCAGTGCGTATCCAGCATCCCCCACTAGGTGTCCATCAGGGATGTCCCCATTGGCAAATCTCTGGTACAGCTGCGTCAGATGTCAGATGTGGAAATTGTGATAGCTTCCAGGGTAGCCAGCACACACTTTCATTATTATGCCATTGGTATCGCACACAACCTGGCAGTTGATGGAGGGGAAGCCTTTGCAGTTGATATAGACCCTACCCTGCTCACCGGGTGGTGCTTTGATGCATATGTGCGTGCAGTCTATTGCACCCACTACCTCAGGGTATTCTGCTATTTGGTGGAAAAGATGCATATTGCTGGCCAATGCCTCACGGGAATTGGGGAAATATACATAGTCACCGACATGTGCTGACATGGCATCCAGGAACTGGTGGAGCACCCTGGATGCTGATGCCTGTGAAATCCCCATCATATCACCAGTTGGTCTTTGGAAGGTACCTGTAGCTAGTATTCTTATGCCAACACATACCTTGGTATTCACTGGGATGGGCTCCCCTCTGTTGGTTCTGTGTGTGAGGCATGGCCGGCACAGCTCAACAATTTGCTGTAGGAGGTCTCTGTCCACCCAATAGTGCTCCACTATCTCCAGCTCATGTAGCCCCTGGTAGGTTACCCTGGGTCTGTACACTCTTCTCTGTCTCCTCACTGTGGGTTGCAAAGCAGCATTCACAACATCACCACCCTTAGCACCTTGCACATGTTGGTTTATGATAGCAAGAGCAGCCCCTAACATTTTGTCTGACTTAAGCTTTTTAAGCTTTCCCTCCTTGTATACTGCAGTGTTGCAGAGTTCTTGGGAAAAAAACAGGGGGGAATGGTGTTTGCAGAGTTTAATGTGCTGGGCTGGGCTGGGCTAGTCTGCTGCCTGTGTAATTGGCTGATTCTGATATATTTCACCTGGCAGCTCTGCTAGTTCTCCTTGGTTAACTTCCTACTACTTCTTTTCCTTCCTTTTGCCTTTCTGTTTCTGCCTGGGGCAGCGCCACGCAAACACACACACACACACGAGTGCACACGCAGTGTGCATGTTTGCAAGAAATTTCCGATCTTTTAACAGTGTGCACCTTTGGTTTCAGGTTTTCAAATAGGAAAACAGCAGGCACGCCTCTTGCAATCCTGAGCAACTCAAGGCAAACACAAGCCACTGTGCTCCAATTAGCTTACAGCCTTTCTGACCCACCCCCTCGTGATGTCACCTATATTCTACTCTACTACTCACCTACTCCTACTCTTACACTCTTGGGACATGGCTCACATGCTGGGGAAAATTGGGATTCACTATCCTTATCCTCATTTGCATAGGATTGCCTACTAATGCATGGTTACATCTCTCACACTGAGTTTACCCCCCCCCCTTAGCAACCGCTACTCAGTGGCCATGTTGTCTTCAGCCTGCCATTCACCTGCATGGCAGAATAAGATTTTTAGTGAAAATGCCTATTTTTGGCTATTTTTAAATTATGTTCTTGTTTCTTAAAGCGCCGCACGTTTGCGCGGTGCTGCGCTATGCTTAAACATCAGGGATCCGGGGAAAAAAGTTAGATTTTTATATTTTTAAACATTTATAAATGCCAGTGGCCTTATATTTGGCCATTGGCATGCTTCCTCAACTGTATGCATCCTTTATTTGGAGATGTCATAGCTCCATTTAGCTATTTGTAGAACGGTACTCTGTTACCAATGGAGTACATTTCTGCAGATAACACTAATCTTCCACGGACAGGTTAGTGTTTCCTGTATTGCAAATTTACCTCATTTGCATAGCTTTCAGCAGCAAATGAGGTAATTTGCATACCATGATGCTGTCCGTGCAAGAGTAGCTTTAGCAGCTCTCGTGCACTCCCCTGCCGGCTGTTCCTGGATCGCATGGCAGACATATTGCCTGTTTGACGTCTTACACTACTGTACAACTCTGTGCAAGCTTTCGTAAAACTGGCCCATAGTGTGTGCATTTATGTTAATTTATTTATATGCATAGATATCTGAATGTTATTAGAAGAGCAAGGAAAGAATAAATACATGCCCGGGATTCAATAAACTCTGTGTAGGCTTAGCACGAAGCCTACATGGAGTTTACATGTTTGTGTAATGAGCAGCAGTGCTAATCGCATATGCAAGCATATGTAACAGTGTTGCTGGGCTTGAAACCATGTAACCAGCATGAAGCCATACAGCACAGGCAGACAAGTTTACCTGCAGGCAGACTTGCTCTGCAGAATTGCACAGACAGTCATAATGACTATCAGGGATAAAATTAATGCAATGAATGCAGTAATAACACATTACAGAAAAGTGTACTGAGTGCAGTGTACATTACAACATGTTTTTGGCAAAATGAAATAAAGGTTTTCTGGTGACCATCATGATTACCTAGAATGCAATCTAGTCTGGGAAAGTGTGCATATTGTAAAGGGTCACAGACATGAATGGTAGAAATGAAGAAAGAAGATGGCATGCATACCTCTCAACTGCATAGATTTTCACAGAATATCCAGATTTTTGCCTTATATTTTTGGTCCGTTCTTCATAAAATTGTGGCTTTCTGGCAAATTAGTGGCAAATCATTAAAGATTGAAGTTAGAAAATAATAACAGGCAATTGAGTTTTAGACTTCAAACTCTTCAGAAAATTCATGCTAATGCAAAACCTGTTATTCTATCAATCAACTTTCTAAGTTTGTAAGAGCAATATTTCAAAACTGTCCCTATTTGTACCACTTTTTTATGGCTTTGTCCAGATTCCTTACTCTAAGAGGTTGAGAGGTATGATGGCATGTGAAACATGGTAATGTAAACCAGACAAGGACATGCCAATGTATGTACACCTCAAAGACAAGTCAGTAGCATGAAAATTAACACATATGTACATATTACAGTATGGACTGCTGTTTTTTTCACCTCGTCTGCAGGTATATACATTTCATCACAGAGTTATAGTATATTATGTGACTGTCACACAAGGTGGCACCTCACCTAAGTGTCGTGTTTAATCATACTCACCTCAGGCTTCATGCCCACTGAGTGGCGCACAGCTACAGTTATCCCACTCCACAAGGGGGGATCCACCTTGGATCCCGGGAGCTACTGCCCCATCAGTCTGATGAGCCTGATCTGCAAGGCCATGGAACGTATTATCGTGGAACTTATAAACAAAGACAATGGCAACCTTAAAACACTAGACCCCACTCAGTTTGGGTTCATGAAGGGATGATCTTGTCTCCTGAACCTGATGGACTTCTTCGAATCAGACTCCAGAGCCGTGGACAAGGGTAAGGCAGTCCACACAGCCTATTTGTACCTCGCCAAGGCCTTTGACACCACCCCCCACTCTGGAATCATAGATAAACTTACTAAGCTGGGCATTAATCCCTACATCACTCGATGGGTTGCCAACTTGTTTATTGACAGAACCCACACTGTAAAAGTAGCTGACTCCAAATCCAGCTCCCGACAAGTGACAAATGGAGTACCTCAGGGTTCACTCCTGGTACCCCTCTTGTTTGGCATCTACTTCTCTGAAGTACAGGCCAAAACTAAGGGACTCTGGCTAACAAAGTTTGCAGATGACTGCAAACTGGGAGCTATTATTGAATCCCCAAATGATGTGGATACTCTACAAAAGGGCCTTACAAAAACATGCTTGGTGCCAGAGCCATGGGCTCAAGCTCAATGCTAAGAAATGTATAGTTATCCCTTTTGGGAAAAAACATGTACCTGTGAACTAAACACCGAAAGTGTGATAAGAGACTTAGGGACACAGGTGGTCAGTGGTCTCACCTTCAATAAACACATCGCCACAACAGTCAGGAAATCCTTCTATGTGACACACCTCATCACTAAGGGCTTTTCATCCAGAAAAAAGGAGGTCATTGACCCACTGTACTCATCCCTCATTAGACCTGTTATAGAATACAACGCCCCATTTGGTATGTACCTCTTAAGACATCTGCAACAACTGGAAAGGCCGCATAAATATCTCACTAAAAGAATCACAGGCCTAAAGCAGATGCTCTATGCTGACTGCCTTAAAAAACTCCAGCTATATGTCGCATATCAACTACTCTGAAGCGATCTCTGCTTAACATACAAGGCCATGTCAAACCCAGACCTGTTGGACATGCTACACTTAAAGAAATCCCTATTCCTCAGAGCCACATGCTCCAGGGATCTAAACCTTGTCATCACAATAAACAAAACATGCTGGAGGGATAGGTTCCTGACCCAGAGACTCCCCAGACTCTGGAATAAACTGCCCATACATATCAAGCAGAGAGCCTCTTTGGCCCTCTTCAAAAGGAACCCTAATGATTGGATGGGAGAAAGAAAATTCACCCCCGGGGATCATGTCAGTCACCCTGCTAGACAGGGGTCCAGGGAAGTAAATAATGTGGGAAGAAATAGCCAGGGAATTGTTATGGCTAGGCTTGTATAGGCCCTAGGGCTGATAGCCTAATACCACCCTATGAACCTATGAACCTATGTATCAATGGAGATGATTGTTTGTGATATAAACACCCCAACATGATCCCTAGAGAGGACATTTACCAAGGATGGTATATACAATAGGGGTATTTGCATATTTTGAAGGTGCGCAAAATGACTCAATTGAGTATGACTGAAATGTCAGTATAGCTCTCAACCAATCAGGGACATATAGCAACAGGCTCATGGACAAGAGTAGGCAGAAGCAGGTGCAGTCATAGACAAACTATCAGAATAATACCACCATTAGTCTCTGACATTGACATAAAATATGTAATTGTGAGTTATTATACATGTTCTGCAGGAACACACTTGTACAACTGTCAAGATTTGTCAGTCATGTGTAAGGGAAATCAAGCACACCTTCCTTAAAATGACCACTTTTTGGAGGTGTGAAGAGGATCACTGCTATACCTGTAGTTTAAATTAAGAGCAATCCTGACTAGTCGAGTGGTTTGCATAAAACATATGCCACAATCCACACTTGCAAGAATGTAACCCATGCCATTAATGATGTCAGTAAGCTGTGTATTTACTGGGTCATCACACGAAGACATATCACACATGCATCTTGTAGAACACCTTGAAAGGAGGTCTGCACTGTCAACTCCTAATGGTTCTGCATCACAAAGAATACTTATGTATGACCAAAAAGATGTGTGGAAGCTCTTTGTGGCAAAACTGATAGCTATTTGTACCAGGGATGATTTACTCAAGTGTATCAGCCATATGGATAGCAACACTTAAAAACAATACAGTGTTATCAGTAGTTTCCCTACACACAGCTGTGTATTGTATTCATCTTCCATGTGTAATAGCAATGGATACTGTCTGCTGCATCTGCAATTGATGTATGAATTAAGAAGTGATCCATTATAATGAATGATACAGCAATATGTGAGAGCAATGACAATGTGTCAGTGTGCCCATGTACACAGAAACTGCAGCACTGCAAAGTGCAATGTCAGTAAGTGAGGATACTGTCACTGTGACACTGTACACATACCAAAAAAAACATGGAACACAGTTTATACCGGCACGTGTCAAACCCAAGACATGTGCCACATCATCATTGCCACCCTGACATTGCCATGGAAACTTTTATACTACCATGAAATCCTGACATGCATGCATAACTGTTCATGCAAACTATCAAGTGGTAATACTAATGTGATGTACTGGTATGTCTATGAAGCTGTACATTTACACTATAGCTGTACCTAGGATACAATTGTACATCATAGGTTTATAGGTGTATAGCAGAGTACTAGGCTAAAGTCCCAAGATCCCCTAAAAGCCTAGCCATATGTAACATGGGTTTCACAATTTTAAAAATTCAACAATGTTCATACAGGCAGGAGCCTGTACTATGTTATCTAATACCAACTGCCTCTGTCCATGAGAGACATGGCAGCAACAACAGGAATGCAATTACGATCAGCCATCCATTGATCTAGGTTGCACTTGAAGAGGTTCAGGCAAGGCCTTTGGTTTAAGTGACTAGGATGCTTGTTCAGAGAAGGGGTGGCAATTGTATCTATCTGTACAACATGATTTATTATGTCAGAGGTGCAATTAACATACTTGGAATAATCACCCCTCATGTAGTTTGTGTTAACAAAGTGTAACATTTCCATCATGGCCAGACTGGAAACTATCCTATAGGCCAGACACAGATCTACCCTTAGTAGTCTGTAGGAGATATAATGCAGTGATAAGGATTTCAATTTCTCTGCATAGGACTTGTTGTTTACACCATGTATCTTCTTTGTGAGATAACTCTGGGATTGCTCCAGCTGTTGCAGATGTGTGTTGAGGTGCATGCAAAAGGGTGCAAAGTACTAAATTACCAGTGTGATGAGGGCTGAGAACAATGGAACTATAATGTTCCATGATGTGAATGTCCTGCCCATACTTAAGAGCTGTGCTGCATGCAAGGGATTTGTCACCACTATGGTCACATGCTGGTGGATGTTCCAATTACTATCTACCTGACTATCCAAGGCATGTATTACTGGGTTTACTCATAGGGGTGTGTGGTCTATATTCTAATTAACTTAGGTATTTACTTTTAAAAAGGAAATAATTATACTTTTTGGTTCATTTAGTGTGTCACTACGGCTCTGGCAACAGTTATTTATTGTACATTAATACCTTATGCAGTACATAAATAGCATTCTTGGATTCAGTGATTGTGCACAATTTGCAGACGTCCAAAAGGCTGGTCAGACAAAGGCTGTCTAAGTTTGTCTTTACTTCTGAGAATTAACTGCTGAACACAAAAGGGACTATTACAGAACCCTGAGGTATGGCCCTGGTCAGTGGCCCCTTGCTAGAGGTGAATTCACACACTTTGACAGTATGTGTCCTGTCTGTGTACCATTTGTCTACCCACTTGGTGACATAGGTGTTAATGCCCACTTAAGACAGTTTCTCTGTAATACCTGATTGTGGATTTTGGTCAAATGCCTTGGCTAGGACAAGGTAGGTGTGACGCATAGTCTTTTCTTCATCCATGTCCTTGGTGATCTTCTTGAAGAAGTCAACCAGATTTAACAGACATGATGTAGTCATAACAAATCAGAAATATGTTGGCTACACATTCAGAAGATTATGTGTGTCATAGGTTCATAGGTTTATAGGTGTTTACTGGGCTAATGACCACAAGGGCCATTTTAAGCCTAACCATGCATCCCAAATCTCTGACAAGTTCAGATACCCTTGATAAGTTTTAGCAGGGGCTTGGGAGATGAAACATTTAAAAGCAGGGGCCTGGGAGATAAACCATTTACAGGTTGCTTGTGTCCATTAGAGACATAGGTGCCAAACCAGGAATGAGTTTCCTGTTCCCCAGCCAATTGTCCAAGCTGCACTTGAATTGGGTTAGGGAGGAACTCTGCTTCACATGGATGGGGACCCTGTTCCATAGAAGGGGTAGTCTCTGTGATACATATCTGTCTCTCCAGCAGGTCCTATTTATATCACAGACAAGATTTAAGTCTTTAGAACAGGCAATTCTGGTGCTGTTTGTTTTGTGGATATGCAGGAGATCCATCAGAGTGTACACCAGGCATAGATATTCCCTCAAAAGCCTGTAGGAGACAGAATACAGGGATGGGGCCTTGAGGTGGTCTGCATAGGACATTTTATTATTTATTTTTATTTAACATTTGTTTACTGGGAAAGACTGACTTAGAACAAGTCAATTTTTAGTGGAGGCCCGGGGAGAAAAGCTCCAGACACATGTCTTTGTGATGTGGGAGGAAACCAGAGCACCCGCAGGAAAACCACATGAACAGAAGGAGGATATGCAGACTCCACACAGAAGGCACCTTAGCTGAGAATTGACCCAGATAACCTCTTGCGGTGAGGTGACAGTGGTAATCACTGCACCACTGTACTGTCCAAATTTTACTTTCTTATTTACTTAATGTACTGTTTGCTAAGGTCCATGATGATTCTTTGGTCTGCCTCACAGACAAGGCAAGTCAGGCATATGGGATTACTGTTGCTGTACACTCTTTTGTCATAACATTGGGTTTCTGGTGGATATTTTTAAATAGGGATCCAACTGTGTTTGGTAGGTCAGGGTTTAAGTTCTTGGGCAGGAACCCTGGGATGTTGTCATGGCCCATTGATTACATGTACTAGCCTTACAAAGAGCACAGATGAGCTGTTCTCCTGAGAAAATAAGCTGAGTAATGTTTGTTTGTATATTGGTTCATGGGTTCATAGGTTTGTACTAGGCTACTGGCTCTGGAGACTTTACAAGCCTAGCCCATAGGATTACTCTAGCATCATGCCACCTGACCTTAGTTCCAAGTGCCTCTGTCGAGTAGAGCCACTGGAGTGATCCCCGGGGTGAATTTTCTATCTCCCATCTACTCATCAAGATTTCTCTTGAAGAGGGCCAGTGAGGTGCTCTGTTTGACATGTATGGGAGTCTATTCCATAGCATAGGCAGTCTCTGGGTTATGAACCTGTCCCTCCAGCTTGTTCTATTGATTGTGGTAATGAGGTTGAGGTCTCTGGAGTATGTGGTGTGGAGGGATTGGGATTTCTTTAGATGTAGCATTTCTAACAGAGCTGGGTCAGACATGGATTTGTAAGTCAAGCAGAGATCACCTCTAAGTAGGCAATATGAGACAGAGAATAGCTGGAGTTTTTTGAGTCTGTCCATATAGGACAAGTGTTTAAGGCCTATGATCCTCTTTGTGAGGTACTTTTGTGGCCTATACAGTTGTTGCAGGTGTCTAGCAAGGTACATGCCAAATGGGGCATTGTACTCGATGATTGGCCTAATAAGGGAAGAGTAGAGGGAGACAATGACCTCTTTCTTCCTGGATGCAAAACCCTTAGTAGTGAGCTGTGCCACATGGAAGAACGTTCTGACCACAGTGGCAATGTGGTGGTCAAAAGAGAGGTTTCTGTCAACCTGTGTTCCCAGATCTCTTATATCTGTGTTCAGTGGACTACCATCAATGTGGTAATTCATGGGAAAGTGGTGGCAAGGGAATGAATTTTGATTGAGACTGTCAGCTAGCAGATTGTCTATTTTCTTTGGTTGAGTATGGCTGGTGACATCCGCAAACATCTCTCCACTTAGTTGTGCATTCACCTTAACATTTCACACTGACATCTGCAAATACAACTTTGAGTCTGCATCACATGCCACACAGTGGTATTGTTTACATAGTCATGCAACTCTACCTCCTGTGTCACATAATTACATTAATTGTACATCATATTCCTGTATGTTTTTCATTGGAAAGCTGTTTGTGAGTGTGCTTATACCATATATGGACACATCACAAATGAGGTGGATGTGGCTCATGCAGAATAGTTACTGACACACATGCTGATAGGCACAAAATAGTGCCGGGGACCAGCTCAATAACCCTTGGGAATAGCAACCCAATTTCACATACAGTGAATTAACCAAGGCTGCATTTCCATCACAACTTGTGATATGTTTGTGAAACATCATTACAAAATGTGGATGAAACAAGACATAATGTGCCTATGTAATCAGTATGATATTATATTGATGTATGTCGCAGAACTTTTAATGGTAGTAGGTATACGCATGCACACCTGTGCCATACTGCAGCTGTCACTGTGATGGTTGAATGAGAACTGCGTAGAATTTTGATATACTTCACTATAAAAACACATGTATTACTAAGCCAATATGCACAGTATTATCCCATGTCAACAGTTCTCAGGAGCCATATGACTACAACTGTTATGCACAGAACATGTAATCAAATGATAGCAGCAGCCATCAACACATTACCTCATATCACAGATCGCAATACCCTCTTGTAGGCCTACCATACATGCACACCTCAACATAACACATGTGGATGACAGCAACACTGACATGTGCAATGTTCATAGGATCATTGGACAATATTAGGCTAATTAGGCTAATGGCCAACATCACGTAAAATCATAGCCCTTATTATACCATGTAAAGCAAAACTGATATATGAATATGAGGGAAGATAGTGCATACATGTGTATGTGCTTGATTATATTATATACTGCATCTGTCCATATGTGACAAGTTCACCATCCCTTGTCAGAACTGACAATCACACATCCGGTGATCTGGAGATGGCTTGCAAAGGCTCATGGAAGGACTTTGCTTCATGATGTGTGTAGGCATCTTTGAGATAATTACATCATCAAGTCCTCTGAAGGAAGGCTGTTATATGAACAGAGAGAAAAAAGGGGAGTTTGGGTTCATGGGGCTATGTTAAAGGTTCTCCTGAGTGGTAGTTAAATGAGAAGAGAATCAAAAGATCATACAATGACCGTAATGTACCACCAACCAGACACACAGCAGTTGACTGAGGTCAGATTCAAACATTAAACCTGTGTAGGTATGTAAGCTGGATTCTACACTATGTAGGAGTAGCACCACCACATATGTCTAACTTTAACCATGTCACCGTGCACTTTATAGAGGATTATAGCATCATTGTATGCTGAAAAGAAGTTGCTGGGAGGAGTGTCTGACATAGATGTGGAGCCATATCTTGGTGTAAAATTGTCTTAAAAATATTGCTTTCATGAACACACACTCAAGTTGATTTTTGTGAGATTAGAACACTAGCTAACTAGGTACAGAAGCTGGAGAACACAGTACTTAATGCAAACACCATATCACAAGTCTGTCTTTCATAGTGTCTGGGGAGAAGAAAATGGTAGCATTAATGTCTCACATGCTGTTCTAAAATGGCCTCCAGAATGTGAAATAACTGCCACAAACACACATACAAGTGGACTACAGTGAGACTAGAACCTCAATCTAACTATCGTCAAAACACAGTATTTAACAAAGGCACCACAGCACAAGCTTGGCTTGCATACTGTCAGGCAACATTTTATAGATGATGACATTAGCACTGTCTGGCGAGAAGAAGATGGTAGTAGGAGTGTCTCACATGCTGTTCTTAAATGGTCATCAAAATATGAGCACAAACACACATTAGTGGACCATTGTAAGAGAAAAAAAACATACCTAACTCAAGTGCCACAGCACACATCTGGCTTTCATAGTGTCAGATGACACTTTATAGATGATGACATCAGCAGTGTTCATTTGGGAGAAGATGGGATGTCTGTATGAAATGGCAGTGTAGGCATGTGCAATTGTAAAAAGTACTGCTGTCCATGAGACTCAATTGCTGACAATAGGATACAGACATATACTCTTCTGACTATGCACACACACAAGTTGACTGCAGTGAGATTAGAGTGCTTGCCTAATTAGTTACACAAACTGGAGAACACAGTAGTTAATGCAAGGATCACAACACAAGTCTAACTATTATACTGGTGCTGGACACTCATCATTGTATATTTGGAGAAGATGTTGAGAGGCCTGTATGAAATGGCTGTGTAGGCATGTACAACTGCAAAAACTTTTGTTCTCTGTGACACTTGATATGTTGCCAGTAGGATTAAGACTCATGCTTTTCTGACTATGCATACACACTTACACATACAGACACATAATTCGCACATAATGTGAATGTTGTGGTAAGTTAACCATTGCATAACTATTTTGTTCTCATCTGCTGAATACAGTAGTTAAAATTTGTGCCTTCACTGAAGTCTGCTTTATTCTTGTCATAGTGTTCATTATAGATGAACATGTGTTTAAGATGCCTTTTATCTCAGAAATATCTCTGCTGCATCCTAACTGTATATGCTTAAAACTGAAAATACTACTTTCTTTCACTGTAATCCTATTTTATTCTCTCTAACCTACCTAGCTTAACTGCCTAGCCTGCATTAAGACCTGAGAACTCTCCTGTCTGGTCTATAAGGACCTCTACAAATAATTCCAGCTAACTCATCTGTATCCTTAAAGAATCTTGTCAGCCATTACTCTAACTCCCTCCTTCCGAAGGATTCAAGAAAGTGTGTTTGACCCCTTGACCAAACTGTGAAGCTGAATTTGTTTTTAAAATGCAAAATAAACTAGTGTCTGTATTAGTCATGCACCTGAGCCAGGTACCCAGCAGCCATACCCAACTCTATCCCATAGGGATAAAGTCCTCTCTCCATTGCACCTATTACCAGACCCATCTTTTCTAGCTTTCTCTATTTTAGTAGCTTAACTGAATTTTAACTTTTGTCCACTTGATGGCACACTAAACTAGACTTGTGTTGTATCCCTTATCATTTCACTCTCGTATTAAATTCTAGTCTACAATTTAGTTTCATAGCTGTAACTGACTGATCTATTACTTCTCCTACTATTTAGCTAAAGTCCCTTTATTCCACTCTATCCATTGTAATTCAATCAGTTGTACTAGGACTCCCCACTCACCTGGATCTACCAAGAGTTACCTCAGTAATTAGCTGCTCACTGCTTGTCTCTGGTAGCTCTACCTTTACTTGCTCCTACCCACTCTGTTCAACCTGTGGGCTCACTCCACTCCCCTACCCTACCCCAAATTCTCACCCACCTCATTGCACTTACCCTTATACTTCTAAAGCCACACCCCTTCCTGTATCATCCGATAGTCCACTCCTTCTCATTACATATCACTCAATTTCATACCTAATCACTGACTGCTTCTCATTAGTACTCTTACTTTAAATAGTACCCCCTATCACATATCTCTCTACTCACCCCAATCTCCTCTCTTCAACTATCTTCTTCCCTTACTATGTCCATAATATACATGCCTACACACATAAATCTGCTCCTAGTTCTTGTAATTCTATCCACTCTCTCTCTGTACCCTATATCCTCACCTGCTATGAACACCTACATTACATGGAATTTCAACATCCCTTAAAACAAACAACACCTCTAACTCAGCTAGTCTCACAAAACCATATTAACATAACATCCTCATCTACCTATCTTTTGCCAAAGTATTATAGAACAACTCATATTAATTATTCCCAAGCCAGTAAACATCTTAGCATTTTCTGTAAATTCCTAAAACTAACACATAGTCCTCAACAACACCTTCTAATACATGGTGATATCCATCAAAACCTAGACGCAAACATCAACATCACCACAAACCCCCAACTATTACATCCTCCCACCCCTTACACCCCCCTAACACCCCCAATTCTCTCCTCATAGCTCATCTCAATATATGTAGCCTAAACAATAACATTAGCCAACTTCATGTACTATTAGCCTTACATTAATTTGACATTCTTTGTCTAACAGAAACATTACTCAAACCAGTAACCCATGACAATGAAATCACCCCACCCGGTCATAATATTTTTAGAGTAGACCGTATAACCAAAAAAGGTGGAGGTGTGGCAATACTGTATAAATCGGAGTTACAAGTTTCCTTACTAGACATTAAATTACCCTCACCTAGTAATGTCAAAATCCTTATTTCTAAGGTTCAGATTAATGCCAGTAAATCCATATACATAATTTGTTCCTACCTACCTCCAGACAATAATATTACAACCCTTAAAATACCCTCTGCTGGCTCTCTCTCTATCCTTAACTGAAAAAATGCCAGCACAAAACTCAGTATATATCAGCAAGAAAACTACAGCACCACTAAGGTTAAGTGTTTTAATACATATCGAACAATTCAATAATCCAGACCAGTTTCAGCCTAACATGACTTTCCTCAGTGGAAAAATAAAAGTACAAACGGGAAATGATGCACAAATGCAGGTTTAAATAAGGTCCATAGACCAATGAGGTGCTTCCAAAGGATTTTAGGCATGCCCATAATACTGCCTGAAAGAAAAACTGGAAGGAATGATACAAACTAGAAAATAAAAAATAACAAGTAGAAAATAGATGATCCAAATAGCAAATATGGTAATAAAACATAAGTATGATAATACATTCAATATTGGATATATTAATTGGTTATAAATGATCATTTAAACCAGGAGAAAACAGTGCCTCTAGCTTGATAATCCAGTATTTCTCTTTTTGGTTGAGAATGGAATGCCATCCCTGTTTGTTGGATCTGTCACCCAAAATTCTATCTACAATACAAAATTGAAATCTAGCAGTATGATGTTGTGTGTAGTGCCTGAAAAGAGGGTTGGTTTCTCTTTTGGTTCGAATCTCACTACGGTGTTCCGGCATGCGTAATCTCAATGCCCGTGATGTCTGACCCACATAAAATGAACCACATGTGCAAGTTACAAGATATACCACCCAATCACTATTACAGTTGTCAAAAATTTTCATGTTAAAAATCCTGTCAGTGTTTTTACTGGAAAATTGTTTAGATGTGAATATAAATGGACATGATGAACAATGGCCGCATTGATAAGTGCCCCAAAGTTTTCACCAGTCATCGTAAGTTGTTGATGTATGATGCCACCTGAACCCATCCTCTTATAATGTGAAAAAAATGAACTTAGTGTTCTCCATCTATGGCAACCATATTGACAAGTGTTACTGACTAAGGAGGCAATATCCTCATTGGCAGTGAGGATGTTCCAATGTTTCATCATGGTATTTCTAATCAAATTGATGTTACGCCCATAGGTAGTAATAAACCATAATCCTCCATCCTGTGCATCCCTATTTCTGTCACAATATTTGAGAAGGGAAGTTCTGGTAGAATTGGTTGCAAAGTGACGTGCCAACTGAATGTCAGGTTCCTTGTATCCCCTGGTTCTGAATCTGTTGGTTAGATCCTGTTGTGATTCTTCAAAGTAATTTTCTGTGGAACAAATCCTGTGTATCCTGAGGAACTGGGATTTGGGTATATTCCAGATGATGTGGCTAGGGTGCATACTAGTTGCATGTAATAAAGTATTGTATTGTGGGTATTTACAAAATGTTTTGCTTCGTAAAGTAGCATCTGGGTTCCTGATGACTGTTACATCCAAAAAGTTGATTTGATTTTGGTGATAAGTTGAAGTAAATTCAATACGCCATTTGTTATGGTTAAGGTATGACACAAATTCAGCCAAATATTCTTCATTGGAACGCCAAACTAACCAACAATCATCAAGATAACGTCGCCAAATATCCAGCTCCTCAAGATAGATGTTATGTGTTTGATCATAAATGAGTTGCTCCTCAATGTAGCCCATGAATAAGTCCGCATATATAGGAGCAAAAGAGGCTCCCATAGTGGTATCCTTCAACTGCCAATAGCATTCACCTTGAAAATAGAAAACATTTTTATTCAAAACATGTTCCGCCATACAAATCAAAAGCGTATTGAAACCAACTGGATATAATTTGGCTCTATCTAACCAAAACTTGAGGGCCTCAAGTCCAGCCCAATGTGGTATATTGGTGCATAAAGCCTTGACATCTAATGTACAAAGTAACCACTCAGGTTCTAATTGGTTATCATCTATAATGGATAATAATTGGGTGGTGTCTTGTATCCTTGCTCGAATCAAATTTAGTAGTGGTTTCAAGTATGAAGTCAAAAACTCAGACAGTGGTTCCATCAATGACCCCATACCAGACACAATGGGTCTACCAGGTGGTTTGTTCAGGCACTTGTTTATCTTAGGTAGTAAATAAAGAATCTGTTGTTGTGGGTTCCGTACCATTAATTGTGATTTAACTGTGCCTGATATAATGCCCTCCGAAACTGCTAACTCAAGAAAATTGTCAATTTCTCTTTTAAAGTTCGGGGTGGGGTCAATAGGCATTTTCATGTAGTGGGATTGGTTGGCTAATTGTCCATTTCCCTCCCCCAGATAATAGTCTGTATCCATGATTACTATTGCCCCACCCTTGTCAGCCTGAATAATAACAATGTTTTTGTTGTCCCTGAGCTGTTGTAAAGCCTGTAGTTCAGGGGTAGAGAGATTATGTTTCAGAGGTGAAAAGTAATCTAGTTTAAAATGTATGTCCTTGAGTACAGCTTGCTGAAAGATAACCACATTCCGATTCATAGGTGGAACAAAACTGGATTTATGGAATTTGAATTCTGTGGATCTTTGAGAATCAGACCTGGGTCCAAAAAACAATTTGAGGTTGATTCTGCGACAAAAATCGTTAACATCTTTGACAATATGAAATTCATCCACAAAAAACCCTGGAACAAAGTTTAAACCTTTAACACTCTCTCTATCCTTCCCACAAGAAACCATAGTGCTCGGTGACTTTAATATTGACTGGAACAGCTGTAGTTCTGACAACCCAACTTCCCATATAAATCTATATGGCTTTTCCCAAACAATCACCACCCCCACCAGAATCCATAAATCTAGTAACAAACAAAGCACCTTAGACTGGATATTAGTAAATAATCATCCCCACTCATATAAAGCAGGTATCCTTCCTGATGACATTAGTGACCACTCACTTACTTATATAATTAGACAAAAGACCTTTATTCCCAACCAAACCTCCTTTAGGACTACCCGGAACAACAAAAATTTTAATCAAGAAAGCTTCCAAGCAGAACTTAAAGCTTGAGATTGGTCACCCCTAAAACACCTCCCTCTCAACAAAGCAGTGTCATACTTTAATTCTAAATTCTTGCAAATCCTAGAATACCATGCCCCCACTTGCACTGTTAGAACCAGGAATGGGTCACAAAAGAGACTAGGCTTAAAATGTTACAGAGAAACAAAATCTGGGCCAAATGAAGAACTACCGAAAACCCAAACGATCATCAAAACTTTAAACAGCTGAGAAATACCACTAAAAAATCAATATTGCTTGATAAAAAAAACTTTTACTTTAAACTTCAGCAAACCCATCAACAGAAACCACAAAGTTTCTGGTCAGTTATTAATAGACTCCTATACCCAGGACAGACCAAGACACCTATCCCTTCTGGTTTCTATCATAACTCCCCAACCAGATTGCTGATGCATTCAACAACTTTTTTACTGAAACCGTCCAAACTCTAACTAATACCCCACCACCTGCTAGCTCAGTTTTGCCTCCCTCCTCAACTGGATTACTTCCTACATTTCAGTTGCAACCAGTTCCAACATCTCTTATCTATACACTACTTCAAAAACCTAAACCATGTACACCCTCAGCTGACCTGCTTCCAGGTCAACACCTGTAAAGTGCAGCTAGAGTGCTTGCCTACCCCATTTCCATCCTAATCAATAGAACCATTACTGAAGGTACCATCCCATCTCTTTGGAAAATCTCACATATTATCCCACTACATAAGGGCGGTAACTAGACCGAACTCTCAAACTTTCATCCATTGCCCTACTCTCTCCATTAGCTAAAATCATGCAAAAATTTATCTACCGGCAACTACTTGATCATCTTCTCCAAAATAACTTATTAGCTGACTGTCAGCATGGCTTTCAGCCATTCCATAGTACTACCACTGCACTCTTATCCTTTTCTGACTGTATTAATAAAAATTGAAATAACAACCTGCTTTCCTCTGCACTCTTTATTGACCTCTCTAAAGCCTTCGATATGGTTAACCATCAGTTGCTTATAAATATACTTAAATCACTTTTATTGGGCCCCCAAGCAGTGAAATGGTTCAAGTCCTGTCTAGAAAATAGACCTCTGGGACAATATCTTATCCACTCACCTCCCTATTACCCTTGGTGTCCCTCAAGGCTCCATTTTGGGACCTCTCCTTTTCTCTATCATCATTAAAGATCTAAACGCTAACCTTCCTCAAGCCACCTGCATACAATATGCAGGTTCCACATTAGTCTGTAGTGCTACCGCTTCTGCCGAACTCCAGTCCATCACCCAAAAAGTATTTAACTTAGTAGAAAACTGGTTCCTTCAACACTGTCTCCTCCTAAACCGTAAAAAAAACTAAATTACTACTGTTCACTCCAACGCAGAAGTTCTCCCCTATAAATTTCACAGTTACATCCAGTAATAGCACTCTTATTGCACCTGATTTGACCACTAAACTTTTAGGTGTAACAATTGACCACAACCTGATCTTTGATTCACACATTAACCTAACCATTAAATCAGTTAATAGAAAACTGGGTTCCCTTTACAAGATTAAACCTTTCCTTGCTCCTTTAGCTAGAACTACCATCACCCACACTCATCTTATCTCTACCCTCCTATCTGCATCCCCCATTTATACCAATCTATCCAAAAGTAACCTGAATAAACTGTCAACCTCCTACTGTAACATTGCCAGATTTGCCACTGGCTCCCCATTTAGACCCCACCATTGTCTAAATCTGAAACAACTAGGATGGCTGGAACTGCAAAATCAGCTTCTACTTCAGCAACTCGCTGTCACCCTAAAGATTTTGCACCATCCCAGCAATACCCCAATACTCAGCAGCCTTATAACTCCATACAAAAATCTCACAACCCTACGCTCAGCTAACAAATTACTAGTAGCCACCCATTAAGCCAGTAATAAATCAGGTGACTGTCTTTTCTCAAACTCTGTGGGAAAAATATGGAACAGGCTTCCCAGTGAACTAACACCTCTTTCTTCAACAACACTTTTCAAGAAGCAACTAAAAACATTCCTTAAAACTCAATGGCTATGTTCATGCTCTAACCCTGACTAATAACCTCCTTCTTTCCATGTTCTTATCACTATCTTTTTCAGGCTTCTAGGCATACCGCTCTACTGACCTCAGTTAGTCAGACCACTAGCTTACTGAATGCTATTACTAGCCTAGTCTTTCTGGGAAACTATCCCTGAGTATAAACCCTCAAATTAACTCCTCTACCATGTATACATATACTACTGTCTCTCTTGGACTGTAGAATTTGAAAACTTCCCATCATGTAGATATTTGCTACTTTTTCACTTGGACTGCAGAATGTGAAAGCTACTTAAAATCTTGTGTTCTTAGTTAACTCACACAAAATGATATTACTTGCTAGCTTTCTCTGTGATTAGTATTAAGCTTTCTACTGTGTGAAATGCTCTTTTTTCCCTCTGTAATTACTTTTATTCACTTGTAATAATGCAAACACATCTTGCAGTCAGCTACTTATGTAAAATGTTTTGTTAGCATATTGTTATAGTGTAACTTCTTGTAATTCATTATTTTTGTCATTGTTATTATTACAAAATCTACTTAGCTGAATGGAGCTTATCTTCCCAGGCCTCTACTGAAAATGGACATGTATCCAGTTGAACTAGCCCGGTTAACAAATGTAAAATAAATAATAAATAAATAAATGATGACACCATCATTATATGATGCAGGTAACATATCCTTTTATGAGACTGGTGTGCAGAGTGGACTTATTTTCTGTTTTGGTTCCAATGTGCAGATATACCTTAAAAGATAGTGCCTGTCTTTATTGTCTGCAGATGTTGTGGAACTGCAGGTGTTGTGCATGCATGCTGTCCACCTCGCAATGGTGCATTGTGGAGTTGTGTGTCTTAAGGCAAATTCCATTAAATTTAAAATATTTATATGTTTTGCTGTGTTTGGGTTAAGCCATGTGCTATGCAAATATTAATATTAAATTAAATAAATAAATAAATATTACAAAATACATTTTAACACATTAGAGAGTTTTACCAGACTCTGGATTTGAACTACTGACTCTGGATTTGAACTATCATATTAATGAACCAACAAAATACACTGAGAGTGTCTTATCTCTCCTTGCCACAGAAACAACTTTGAGGCAGAAAAGCAAATTATGCCCATACCATGAATTCTCATTCCCTCAACAGTATTAACAAGACATATACACTTGTACATGATCATTTGTTTCTACATGTGTGGCTTACGTATTTAGTGCAATGATTGATCACACAGCCATTTATGAATATGTGTGCACCGATGCAGCTATGTCTTTTCTTTGTATTATTCTCATTCTTCTCTTATCTGTGCTGCACTCTCAGGCATGCAACTTTTAGTACATTTTATATCATTGTCCTTTAAATATATGATAAAAATACATGACAGTGAAATACATTTTTCAGCAAAGGCATGAGAGTTTGGCTATTACTCAACAAAAATAATAAATGTGTGCCATTTAGTTCCCTTTAAAAGCTTGCTAATGTTACTTCTACACTTTGTAAGTGTATCCTGGGTGACACACCCAGTGCAGGTAAGGTAGTCTGAACTGCTGTTGTGTTTTCTTTCTCCCTCTCACTAATCATTCACAGTTGCAATCCATTATCAGCTAACAGTGAGATATGGCCTACACTATGTTTACATCTACTACACAAAGTCAAAAGTTTGGTATTCAGCAATTCTAATGAGTTCACACCTAATGTTCATGCTCACCATGCTCAGAGGCCTGAACCTACACTATGAAAATGTAATCATGTAGCTAGAGAACATGAAGATGAGAAGACCTGTGTATTTGAACAAAACATATCACTATTCCTTTTGATTTGCCTGCAGAGAAGGCTTCTAATTTTGCAAAGGTATGATTGCATTTTTAAGTGCATTCTAGATTTTTCAACATGTTACAAAGCAATTTTTATAGCCAGTATAAAATAGAACTTTCATCTGTATGTACTTCTTATAAGTTCAATGTTAGCATAGCTATTTTGAGCAGGCATTTTCATTTCTGAGAAAGACAGGTTATTAACTTTCATCACGATTGTCATTGTAAAATTATTTTACAATCTTCTATGTTACTGCACGGAAATGAACCATGTCAGTGACATGTATTATACTTCTGAGATGGCCCAGAGACACCTACAGGGCATGGTGGACACAGTGAGAGGTGACTGGCAATCATATACAATTGATACTTCTGTTCTTAATGTGTACACGTTGTGAGAATTGTGTTGAAAGCATATATACCAATTGAATTAGGTGGTGTTCCCTGGTTTGTACAAACATTCATTTGTTTGTTGTTTTGGGGGTGGGGAGCCACCTACCATTTGTGTGCTGACACAGCAAAATGTGTTTCAAGTGCTTTTCCTTTGAAAATGTGTTGTATCCTGTTATTTCAGTGGGAAACATAATACATTACTAAAGTGGTATTCCCTGGTGTGGATCAAACATTAGTTTCCATGTGAGTGTGATGTTCCAGTGCTTAATGTTGACAAATATTTGTATATAAGCAGAGATTTAGTTAGGTGATATTTTTATATTGTATTCTTATCTGTTTTATGTCACATCAGGTTATGGCATCCAAGCATACAAATCCATTTAAACCCCTTTTCAGTCACTCAGAAATGATGTAATTATGCAGGTCTTCAGGCAACATGGTGCCTTTCTGCTTGACAGAGGATGTAAAGACATGGCTGCCAGAATGCAGACTGGGAACCAGTTAATGAATGATGTCAATGCAGTTGGGGGTCACCCCAGGGCTTATAAGGCAACTGATATGATTTCATCAGCACAGGGGAGTGCAGCTTCAGTTGCCCATGAACAGCTGGCTAGGGGGAGGGCCTGCTACAGAGGTACCACTGACACCAAATGAAGAGTTCCTATCCACTGTTAGAGATCCAGAGGGCTCAGTGGAAACTGCACACCAACATGTAATTGATGTCAGTGCTGATGTGTATGGGAGGACAACTATGTCCCAGGAAGAGCTTCCAGGTAAGTTTATATATGGCAAGTTTTGGATCTTTGTGTATAGTAAAATATAGAAACATTAAGTAATACTTCTTGGGGAAAATGCTTTATGAACCTATTGATAAATTTATAGACTTATATGACACACTTGTTCATTACACATGGCTGTAGGTAGAGTTTCTGTTGAAAGTATTCGTAATACACATATAGGCAATTGTGTATTCACTGTCCTCCTGTGTTATTTCCATTATGATATTTAACTTGCCTACTTCCCTTGCTTCATTTCTTCCAGGCCCATCCTCCCTACCAAATGTGGACTCATCTGCACATGGTAAGCAATTTTTTTTTGGATTATTGATGACAATTTGTCAGATATATGCATGCATCTGTATGTGTAAGGTGGGTGTAATGAGTTTGTGTATTGCTGTACCATCTGCGATAGTGGGATAAGTCTTAGTTTGTTATCATATAAATTGTTTTAAATATCTAGTGTACTATTAATTTTGCTTTTGTTTTTTTTTTTTTTGCTTATTATCACAGGTGATCCTACCTATGGAAGTGTAGGAGTCTTACCACCTGATTTCAGAGGACTGGTAGCCTCTGATCTTAATGGTGGCCAAACAGAGGCAAAGTTGGTGGGTGCAGAGGTTGCAACTGACACTGAGATTGACATTCGGCCATCCTCTGTATTTCACTCAGACACAGTCAGTAGGCCTATGCATATCTATTCCACTGAGCCCTCAGATATTAGATAGGTGGAGGGTGACACACTTGATCAGTATAGTGTGGTTACTGTGACTTCAGTGCCAGCTGACTCTCACTGTAGACCAAGTGTGGATGAGGTGCCATGCAGGAGGGTTGTTAGGGATGCTCGGAGGAAGCCTGTTGTCCACCCATCATCTGATCCTGTTGTCATTACATGCCACTCAGTGTATGTTTAGGGCCATCATGGAGGTGTAGGCATGCCCTCCCAGGAGATGCTTAGAGTTGGAGATGTGACACCAGGCTGACATGCATGACTGCCTCCACTGTGTTGCCGATTCAGTGAATTGGATGAATGACACAATGGAACAGGCAATGTCTGTGATGGAACATCTGCTGGGAGAAGGACAGCATCCACATGGATGTAGGTCAGCATCATCATCTGCTGTTAGCCAATGTGGCTGTGCCCAATTATGCTTCAGTAGTGGTACTACTTCCACTGCTCCATCAGTGGTTGAAGTATCTACATCCAGATGTGGTAGGCCATGGAGTTGTGATCCTGAGTATATTCATGAGGAGAGCTTGCCCAACAGACATCAGTCACATTTAGGTATCAGCAGCACATCTGACCATGGGCATGGATGTGACAGTGCAACTCCTGGCAGAGCTAGTTTTCGTGGCCAGGAGTGACAACAATGAACTGTTATCTCTACCATGCATGGCTTACATCTGTCTGACATGCCAGGACATAGAACTAGCATAGAGCTTGGCTGTGCTTTTGCAGACACTCACTCACACATTTCCCCTTGAATGCCCATACAGACACACACACACATAACAGGTATATGGGCCATTTGTGAGGCTTGCTGCTCACTTTGTCTCATTGGCCATTTCATAACTTATCTAAATTTCTGCCTGCCTGTCTTTATTACTCACATGCATTCAGTACCTTTTGTGTTAGCTTTGGTCGTCTACCCCCACCCCAAACAACACCCTATGCAAATGATGATAACTGTGCCATATCCTTTGAGTCTATCTTTTGGATTCAAGGATACATAAGTATTTTGTCTGATGCACAGGGTACATATCTGACTGAGTCTTTAGTATATATGTCATTGCGATGCCGTTTTGAAAATTGTACTGCTGTCTGATAAGTTTTTCTATTGTGTGTATCTTAGATGCATGAAGCCTATTAATTGATAAAGAGCACACATCTATTAACATAAGTCATTCCTGTCACATATTGATGTTATTGTTGTAAAACTCACCCATCTTCTACTTGGGTACATTAGCAAGTAACAGTATGCAAGGATCTGCCATTCATTTGTGTTCTAAACCATTTATTTTCCTATTCCAGGTTAATCACTTACCTTGATAGTCTGGCAATTACAAGTGTTTTAATTTGGGGCTAACTCTGTGTGATGCTGACAGTACACAGCCATTATATGGGTAAGTAAAGGTTTTAA
Source organism: Protopterus annectens (assembly GCF_019279795.1). Taxonomy (NCBI): domain Eukaryota; kingdom Metazoa; phylum Chordata; order Ceratodontiformes; family Protopteridae; genus Protopterus; species Protopterus annectens. The sequence continues at coordinate 1,699,615,734 of NC_056725.1, read as the reverse complement.
GCTTTGCCTTGCGTCAGTTTTACTGTATGTATATGCATTGGATGAAAGTTGTACCCCCTTAGGTAGTCAACATGTGTGCTATCCATTACCTCTAGGCCAAGGTGAGAGCATATTGTGCACCTCTACATCTACCAACACCCACAGTGGCTGGAGGTTCCCCTTCTGCTCCTCACCTCCCTGTGGATGTGATGACCTTGCCATTGGTGGTGAGATGCGTGTTCCTTCCCCTTGGTGTTCCTATTGAAGCTGTTTTCTCAGGGTAATATTGTGAAGGACAGCACAGACAGTGAAACTTTCAGCACACATACTGAAATTGTACTGCCGGGCTCCCCTTGATGTATCTAGGCACTAGAACCATGACTTCAGCAGCTGAAAGACATGGTCTATAGTATTTCTTGTTGAAGCATGTGCCTCATTATATCATTCTTATGTGGGTATGTCTGCATTGCTGATGGGCATCATCAGCCACAGTTCAAGTGCATACCCTACATCACCCAATAAATGACCTTGTGGGATATCCTACCTAGAAAACCTCTGATAGAGTTGAGAGCTATGCCAGATATGGGAGGTGTGGCACCTGCTGGGGTTGCCAGTACACACATTTAGGATTATTTCCTTAGAGTTACACATGAACTGGCAGGAGTGGAAGCCCTTTTTGTTTATGCACACCTTTCCCTGTTCCCCAGGTGGTGCTTTGATCTCAATGTGCAGGCAGTCTATGGCACCCGTGACTTCAGGAAAGTGTACTACAGGGTAAACTTCTTGCATAATTGTAGCTCTGTCCTCAGGCATACAGGGAAAATGTATATAGTCACTGGCAAGCTATAGCATACCATTCAGGGATTGATGTAGGATCCTGGATGCTGATGCCTGTGACACCCCCAGCATATCCCCTGTTGGTCTTTGGAAGGTTCATGTAGCTAATATTCTAAGTGCTACACATACTTTAGTTTCCACAGATATTGGTTTCCCTTGGTTTGCCCTTGCTGGCTGTTGAGGACAACAGAGGTTGCAGCATTCCTGTAATGTGTGTCTATCCATCTTGTAGCACTCTGCAGTTTCCACCTCATGCAGATCATGAAAAGTTAAACAGGGTCTAGACACCCTTCTCGTTCTTGGCTGAAGTCTATTAGTAGCAGCAGCATAGACTTGGACGTGTTTCATATACACATGCAGAAGAGCAACAGCAGTCCCTAGCATTCTCTCTGTGTAGAGTAGTTTCCATGGCCGTATTCCAATAGGATTTGGAATTCGAGGCTAAAATCTGCACTGAGTATAAACAATTGCTTTATAGCTTGTTGAACAGCTTTTCCATCTTGGACTGGTTGACAGGCATATAGCTGCTTATGCTGCAATTAGCATGTCATAATGTTTACCATGTTTTTGCAGCTCTACACAGCATATGGATCTCTTTACTGAGTATAAATTAGAGCACTACCATGTGCATATAGTGGTGCAATGTGCACATGGTTTTAGCACACCGTGTAGGCTTTATTGAATTCATCCCATGTACTATTCTTGCTTAACTTGGTGATATATACTTATATATATATATGTGTGTGTGTGTGTGTGTGTGTGTGTGTGTGTGTGTGTGTGTGTGTGTGTGTGTGTGTGTGTGTGTGTGTCTTTGTGTGTGCTGTTGTCAAGCACTTGTGTCAACTGAGAATGATTATTAACGGTCCCTAATATCCAGAATTTAATGGTTATGCACATTGTTTTTCACATGTGTTGACATCTTTATACATCTGTGTATAAATTGTATGTTAGCTGTCACAGGTATCTATGATTGACAGTGTTGGGGACAACGTTGCATTATTCATTTGTACCGGATTATGATGTGCCATTGTCATGACATGTAACACAGATTTTTCCTCTGGTTGTATTTATTATTTATTACATGTTACAGAATCCAAAAGATGTGACAGTCCCCTGTTGACAGATGATATCAGATCGGATATGCTTGACCCTTGCCAGAGAAAACTCAGTTCAAGGAGGAAGGAGCAGACCAGAACGATGAGAGGCCAGGACCTTCACATAGTTGTTCTAATGGCACAGCAACAACAAACTCCACCATCTCTAGCCAATGACATAAGGGATAAGCTTCATAAAGTCATCATGGATGTCTTCCACACCCTTATGCAGGCCATGATGGGCAACTTCTTACAAGACATGGCACGGGCCATGTATGACTCATTTCAGGAGATCACAAAGCTCATCTGTGAGGTCTGATTTAACTAGGGATGTGCCTCCGTAGGGTAAGTATCATCTCCAGATGCTGCAGTTGCCTCTCACATTCCAAAGACATGTAGTAGGTGCATTGAGCACCTAAACTGCCCATAGGTGTGAGTGTGTGTGTGTGCGTGTGTGCGTGTGTGCGTGTGTGTGTGTGTGTGTGTGTGTGTGTGTGTGTGTGTGTGTGGGGGGGGGGGGGGGAACAACCATTGCAGGGTTAGCTACCTGATAGTGTGAACACTGGCTGTAGATGATGGTCACTGTGTGAAAAAGGGAGTTACAGATGAATGGATGGATTGTCATGGCACATATCTGGGCACATTACTCCATTTGTGGTTTCACTGTTATTCCTTTATAATGTACCACATGCTGTTCCACCATGGCATTCATTGACATTTGCTATACATGCAAGATGCCTGCGATAGACTGTGACATTGCAAAATCTTGTTCTGTGCAGGGCATTTCACTGCATTGATCATACATATCAACAGCACTTAACTGCTGAAAAACACATTGCACTTTCCAGTCATAAAATGTGACCTTACATTTTACAGATACATAAGCTCTATTTATTTGCATGGAAATTCAGCATTATATAAGAGGTCTGCACATGACCTGTAAAATGTCCACAAAGACAACTTGGTGCACATATGATACATGTATGCATGGTCTATGTCTATGCTGATGCGATGTGTGACTGCACATCTCAGTGACAGCTTTAGGACTGGCCTACGACAATACTCTGCTGCATGGACAGTTTACATGTTCATTTGTAGATAATACCTGTTTGCTCTACATAGGTATTACAGTGACCCATATGTAAATCCCCCATGTGTATTTCATGCACAGGGGTCAAATGAGCTCATTTGGCTTCAGTGGTACATTGCCCTGACTTTGCAATGTTATTGCTAAGTCATCATATTAGTGATGTTCAGCTACAGCGCCATGGCCAATGTATGCCCATATCAACATAAGCATAATGCACAGAGATCTTTTATTGTTAAATAAAGTCATAATGGAGAACTGTAAAAATGAGAAAAATTTAGTATGGCATGGATAGATTACACAAAAGCATTTGACAGTATCCCACATTCAGGGATAAAGGAGTACTTACAGATGTATAAGATACACCCTATATTGATCAATTACATTACTGTTATCATGAAACAGTGGCAAACTATTTTGCAGTTAAGCCATGATAAAGAACAGATTATTATCCCAGGGATAAAAATTCAAAGGGGGGATATTCTTTGGTGAATCTTTGTCGCTGCTGCTATTTGTCTTACCCTAAACCCATTAAGATGTCTACTTAACAGATTAGGTTATGGTTACAATTTGGTGCCTAGAAAACAAAAAAGTGTAAAGACTTCTCATTTTTTGTGGATGATTTAAAATGGTATAGTTCATCAGATGAGGAGCTGAAAGCACAACTGCAAGTGGTAAAACTTTATCAGAGGATATAAGAATGTCATATGGTCTTGATAAATGTGCAAAAGCAACATTTAAAGCAGAAAAGCTGCAACACCAATAAATATCAATCTGGGACAGGAATGCGATATAAAGGAACTTGAGTAGGAGGGAGTGTATAAATATTTGGGAACTGATGAAGGATTGACAATAAAACAAGAAAGAAATGTAAACTAAACTTATTAAGGAATATTTTAGAAGACTAAAATTAATACTGAAAACAGCCCTGACATCCAGGAACAAAGTCCAAGCTATAAACCAATTTGCTCTTCCTGTTCTAACATACAGTTTTGGGGTGATTGACAGGCCTGAAAAGATATTGAATCAGATGGACAGGAAAACAAGAAAAATGGTTCACACTTATCAAATGACGTATAAAAATCGGTATATATCAAGATTATATATTCCTCATTCTGAAGGAGATACGGGGCCTCCTCAAAACTGATCACATGTATAGATCTGCAATCATAGGACTATATACATACCTGCTGACTTCACCAGGTTCAAAAATAATGACATTTTTAAAACATGCTTAGTTTAACAGAACCATATCTGTGTCAAGCAGGAATGGAAATCAAACCTGAAGTAGACAAAATCAAGCAGAAACTGAATGTGCCAAAAAACAAAAGAAAGAATATAAGCAGAAGGATCAGATGAGATGGCAAAAAATGTGTAAAAGGCATAAATAGTTGCAAGTACCGAAAACTCCTGGTAGAACCACAGGTTAATCATGATCTGACACAGGGATGGTTAAGGACAGGTGAATTTAAAACCAAAAGATGAAATGTTAATTATGGCAGCCCAGGATACTGGACTATATGCACATTGATTTACAAAGTCCATTGAACATGTGGGAGAAACAGACAAATGCAGGTTCTGTTAAACAGATCTGGAAATAGTTGCACATCTTGTTGCTGGGTGTGGCATATTAATGGCAGAGAGCCTGTATACCGAAAGGAATAATATGACAAGACTGTTGCATTGGATACATGATCCACAAAGCATTGTAGAAAATGATGATGTTGATATCACATGGGATCATCCATTACCAACAGTTCAAAAAACAGATGTGAGAAAATCAGATATAGTAGTCCATGAATGAAAGAAAAAAAGCAGCATTAATCACTGAAATTGTTACACCCAGTGATTACAGTGTCTTATGTACAAAAAGGCACAAAGTCATAAATACCATGATTTGCAGTTAGAAACAAGGACAGTGTGGAAGAAGGACACCCGGACAGTTCCAATAGTAGTAGGAGCAGTGTGTCTCATAAAAAATTATGTACTGCTGTATTTAACTCTGTATGAATTGCAGAAGGAGTCAGTTCTGGGCACATTCTGAGTACTGCAAAGAGCACTTCTGGCTAACATTAAAGACTGAAACAATACTAATTTCATGAACTTTAAACATACTTTGACTTAGGAATGGGGACTATTTCCATCATAATATTAGAAGCCCAAAAGACTTGGAGAAATTAAACCCACAGAGACATACCATTATATATTCTGCACTAGGGCAAGCTAGTATAGTAGTATATCAAGAATGAGTGTGTTGTGTACATGCCACATATATGACAGTTATTCACAAATGTAAAAAACAGCCCTCTCATTTTGGTAGCATGTTTGTGACATTTTCTGTGCTTAGGCTGTGAAGCTTCTTAAATGCAGCGGGAACATTTTGTTGCTACCATGACAGGAAAAGAGAGATTTTTCATATGAAATCCAGGCATGCTGTGTGTGTCTCTACAGGCCGATGTTTGTGTTACAATTGTATGGTTGGTGGTTTTAGCCTTACAACATTTACTTACTCAGCTCCTGTGATCTTACATTTGTGTGGATCTCTATTACCCATGGACTAATCAGTTATTTGTGGATATGTCCATAGCTGCCAGCTGAGGGCATGGTTAAAGATACATGTGTGTCTGTACTACGTTTTCATTTTTGTTGAGGTGTTGCTCCCCATCAGATGCATACAGTCATTCCTGATCCCCTTGTAAGGTGTTAACATAGTGGACAACACCCAGGCAATGCTGTTGTGTGCATTGGTGTATTACATCATGTATTTTTGCATGGTGGCCCAGACTTAGGCTGCACCTTTGTCATGTTTTGTTAGTTCCTAGTGATTCCTGCTGTGCTGTCTGCATATTTATTGCCTGTATATCACATCTTGTCCCTTCTGTATGGTATTACTCTGCATCTGTTATGTGATGTCCTTTTTATGTGTTTCTTACCCACGGATTTATCCTTTTCCATTTTCCAACAATTAACCACTCCTTATTTGCTTTTTATTACCAGTCCTTCTTTTCTTAAAAAGGGGGAGTATTTCCACCCAAATAAATAAATACCCATGCCCCTCTGACTTTCCTTTCCCTTCTTCCATCATGTGTGTCTCTCTTCTTTACCATATCTCAAGTTCTACTGTCCTATCTCCCTTCCTCCTTGAGTTGAATGTGTTAATTGCATCTCTCCCTCCCCACATGACCCACTCCCCACTCAATTTGTTATATAAACAGTTGCTATGATGTTGGTGATGTGGCATTACTGGATTTTTTTCAAGTTCACAGCTAACCATAGCACCTTGCAAAATTACAACAGCATGTAGAACTGCTTACGTACCTACTTGCATGTTATCAGTGTACCTTTATCGCCTGTTATATCAGTATTTGTAATAATGTGAACTAGATAAGTATAGGTGCTCTGAATTTAATTTAGTTCTGCTGATTTCTTTACTGCTCAGCAGATGTGGTATGCTTATATGGCAATTGTACACTGCATCTCATTAACACATTAGATTGCTTAGCTGAGTTTTTGTGCTGTATCTGGTGTATTCTGCAAGGCTGCAACAATCTTTTGTAGTCTAGCTCCAAATTTATTTCATTCCCCCTCTCTGAAACTTAAGTCTCTAATTATTCCAAACCCCATATTTTATCATTTCTCTTTAGCAACAACAATGCAACGTTTGTGAGTTATATATGACAGTGTGCAGTTTCAAAAAAGTACATTTTTTACAAATTTAAGGTAATGTGGGCATGACCTTGATTTTGTTTCAAAAAATGTAGATATTCAAGCATAACTGGAGGCCAGTAAATCTGGATATTATTAATAAAATCATAGTATATAAAAGGTCCAGTCACAACTTGTTAAGTTGATATTGTTTCAATGGCTCTATTAATACCTGACTAACAGATGAATGCAGGTCATATTCAGACAAGGGATAATTAGGGTGATATAAACTCGTTTATGCTAGCTGTTTCTGCTATTACAAATTTTCACATTTTGAAGCTTCTTTTTAGACACCACCGAATCATTAGAAGTCATGTTGCCTGCAGTAAAAATACTAGAAAATAAAACTTCTCATTTTGTATAAAAAAATAATATACATTTATTTTTACTTTGCAGATGTGGTTTCTTTAGAAAAAGGTTTATTTGTTATTATTTTCCTTAGTTTACCAGACAAACACATTCAGCACAAGATGGTTTTCAGATACCGTCCAGGAACACTTTATGAACTTAAGCAACTTGTTCAGAGTTGCAGGGTAGGCAAATGTTGGCTAAGGGAATCAAACCTGGGACTACAGGGTAAAGCTCATTAGTTGCTCTTACCATTAATGCAGTGATCCTCAGTGTTAACTGCTAAACTTTTTTTAAAATTCTTTTTAGATTGATTGAAAATAAATTATTTAACACATTGACTTATTAGTTGATCTTATCCTCATTTTATTTCATTTTTAATATCTTATTTTTTATCTTAATAGATATCTGTGCTAAGGCCTACCCCTCTATACATTATATGTGCACCACAGACCAGATGTCAGACTTTTTTTTCTGATGGTAATTCATTTTCTGACTCATTACAAAAAATATACCTTTAGACAGAGATGAAAGGGAAGTTCAGTCTAATGTTGTTTACCTCAAACAGAAATCTTGAAAGCCTGAACATAGAGCAGGATAAGTGCACATTTTGTCTTTAATGTTCAAATGCCAGGATCCTTTCTATATTGGAATACATTTTCTGATTCAAATCTTGCAGAGTACAGTCACTGCTTTTAAGCATAGGAACTATTGTAGGTATTAAGCTTAATAAGCAGATTTAGATGACATGTGTAAGGAGTTGCAGCTTGCTGGTTATGTGACTTTAGAAGCTACTTACAGAATTTAATCTGTGCCTAAAGCCACAGTTTATTAAAAGTAGATCTGACTTCAGCTTACCAGAAAAAAGACATTGTAAGGTGTAATCTAAGCTTAAACTGCACACATAACATGAGCACAACTGGTGCTCATTTGTGTATTCTTTTGCAAGACACATACATGCACACTTAAATGCTGCAAATATACTTTCCCTTAATCTTTGTGACCTCGGAGGTAGTATATTTATTGATCAGAGAATGGGGGCTTGAGGGGTGAAGGGGGCTTTTCCCCTGCTAAAAAGAAAAGCACTTTCTGCTGATCATGAGCACAGTACGAGTCAAGCCGTCAGCAGGAAGTAGGTGAAATTCACACCATTACTGTTTGGGTTAATAATGCAGTTCTAATGAATTCATTGCCATGATGTGCATGACAATGAAACAACAATCATACAATTTGATCCAGTTCACTACAAGCATGCTTAAAGAAGAATTTGGAAAAATGTTTGTATGTTTCTGTTACCTATGCTGCACAACACTGTGAGTCAATTACTTCATGAAGCAGTATGACAGAAGCCTTTTATTTAATAAGCTTCCAGACCCTCTTAAAATATAAGAAATAACCTTCAGTATTTGTATTATTATTGTTTATTACACAATAAAGGCTTACTACTATTAAAAAATGAGCACTCTGATTGGACAGCCGAACCAGCATGCCTGTTGTAAATTAAGCATATATCAATGGAAAAAAGTCTAGAAGCTAAAACACCATTGAGCAGCTTGACTTCCGACTGGCATAAACAGAAAAACAGTGTAGAAACGTTAACCATAAAAATACCAGTAAAGCAAACGGCCTCATGTAGTGACACAGTCTCAGAATCAGAAAGGATTCACCAGTGTTGGCAAACAGACCCAAATCCAGTTAAAAAAATAAAAACAAGATGCAAAAATAGCCATAAATCTTGGCAAACAGGCAAAAATCTAACTTGCAAATCTTGTTCCAGGTACCACATGTATTTATTTGGACAGACACTGCTAGAAGAGATAAAAACCATAAAGCAGGTCAAGCGGGTTTGTCGCTAGTACTTGGGACTTCTTCAGAAACCTGATTGGTATATGCTGAATAACAACATTTTAAACCTTTTATCACAGATAGAGCAAAATATGTGGAAAACTGGGTTCATTCTGCAAATTAAAGAAACAGAAACATACCTGATTTTCTTCATATTTTTACTCTGTTCCTTGTAAAATGTCTGATTTTTAAACAGTTGAAAAAACAGCAATGGAGAATCTATTTTGCACATCTGTTCTCTCGTACTGCACTAATGTACTGTGCAAACACAGGAAAAGAGGTTCTATATGCATGTGCAGTACATCAGCCTACAGAAGGCAACACAAAAGAAAAACAGAGTGCCCTAGACATTATTTAAGAAAGGTAAGCAATTTCTTTCTTAAATAATGTCACTGTATAATGGCAATAATCCACTTTTGTCTGTGGGCATATCAGAATTTACCAAACATTGCCTTGTTTAATCACTCAAGCTTTGCTGGCATGATCAAACCACACCAGCCATGGGTAAATCCTGATATACCCACATACAGTCATGGATTATTGACAAAGTAGAAAAGACTGTATTATCCCTCATTTCTCTTTTAGTAATACATTTACTAATACATGTACAAATAAAATGCAGAAAGAACTGATAATAAAATATCTGAAGCAGTCCATTATTAAGTACATGGTGAGATGCCTAAAACCCCAGACAAAAGCAAATAATTTTAAGATATTAAGAATGCATATATAATTTTCTAATACTTGAACTGAATGCCAAACAATGGAAATCATAACATATGCATGTATGATTATATATGCAGGATCAGATTTTTTTCCCATAAAGATAAACAAAGCTTTTTCTTCTGTTATAATATGCTTTGAGGGTGAGTCTGCAGATGTCACATCTAATCTTCATTGGTTAATTTATTTCTTCTTAAAGGCTATTACAATAACTATTCCTATATATTTCTCTCTCTCTCTCTCTAACTCTCTTTCTATCTCTAGTTCGTTGTCTTTCAGTTTCAGAAATGTTATTAGTAGGCACCTAGAAAATAGCTGTGTTTTGGAATTCTGTGCTTCCTTGGTTTATCAGTTTTTGAATCAAGTACTCTATATGCAACTATGCTAACAGTGAATGCATGTTTCTATATTGCAGTGCCCCTAGAGAACTTTAATATTCTTGCAGTGATTTCAAGTTCCACATCAATAGGTTTTCATCTGTAAAGCAGTCTTGCTCTAATTTTGAAGTCTTGGTCTGATGTTTTTGTTCACAGAATAATGAATAATTTGTCATATTGGAACAGTCCATTTTTATTGGATAATTTCTTCTTAGTTACATTCTGTAAATGTTAACTTTTGATTTTTTAACTCCAGTTTGGAAGAGCATACTTGGTCATCTCTTTATCCAGGAGATATTAATTTTTGAACATATTACAATGTTTATATATGTCGTAAAGTGCTCACATTATTAGCTCATAACACACTTGTTCACTGTCACTTGCCCTAAATAGCAAATGCCTTACCTCCCCCTAGTGTGAGTAGTGAACTACAAAGCCTTCCCACAATCCAACCCTACTAAAGTGCATAGCACTCCCAGAGACCTTAAAAACTCTCACCTGGTCCCTAACCCTAACCTGAATCCTTGACCCCAAGCCCTAATCCTAACCCCACTGTCCCTCCCTAAACCAAAAGTCCTTGACTGCTCTGTAACTCTAAAATGTCTCTCCCAATCTTTAAACCTAAATTCCCCAATTAATACCTAACTCTAAAACTCCCCCATCCCCTAAACCTATAATATCCGCAGTCACTCTCTAACCCTAAACTCAACTCCCACTCCCTAAATCTAAAATCCCATCTTGCTTCCTAAATATAAAGGACTTTCCTGATTGCTGCATAAAAACCTAAATTATGTCCCACTCCCTTCCAGTCTTTCCATATGCCTGCAGGACTTACCTAATAAAACCTGAGTATGTGCCTGGACAAGGTGTGGCACCTCCATTCTCTCTCTCTCTGCATGGCTGCCACACCTTGGCTGATCACAAGACCAGCAGCCCACTTGAGCTATAGGATGCATGAGTTCACAGCTGTGAGAGACTAGTCTTCAAGCAGCTGGGATTCAGGAGTTTCTTGCAAATCCCCCCCACCCCCATTATGTCCTATTTCAGAATTATATAGTTATAATTATTTCCACAGTAATTGAGTAAAGTTCACCATTGTATATTGCAGAGGCACAGAGTGTGAGTTCATATTGTGCTTGCAAGAGGTGATGAAGTGTTTGTTTTTTGTTTGCTTGACATTTGTTTACTGGGAAAGTCGACTGGGCAGCTGCTCATTTTTAGCAGAGGCGCAGGGAGAAAATATCCATGACCAAGACACAGTAGAACATTCCATAGAATATATTGGCTACATAGCTTGTTACACAACAAATTGAACATGTCTTATAAACTAAAAGATAGATTAACAAACATTTTATGTACAATTGGTTAGAGCAAACGTACATATGAGTTCAGAATATTAGATAGCAATGATACAATTGGACAATAACATTTTTTTTTTCAGAATTGTAAAATAGGGTTGAGGAAGGAGAGGAGAGGAAATAGCAGAGTAGGGAAAAAAGTAGCGGGAGCATATTGAACAGAGTATAGTATAGAGGAAAGGAATAAGAAAGAAGTAATAGGAGAAACAATGTTTAGGAGAAAGGAAAAAGTAGTAATAAAGAGTAGAAGAACACTTAGGAGGGAAATAGTAGAATGGTAGGTTAAGGGTATGGGAATAATAGAGCAGAATAAAGGTGAGGTGCGCTAAGTAATGTGAGTAGGGAGGGAGAAGGAATACTTGGGTTATTGTGTGGAATGAGGAAATGTGCTATGCTGAGGCGAGAGATGAGATTGGGTAATAAAGAGTATTGTTGCACTCCATCTGATATTCAGAAAGGGTTTGAGGAATGTAAGTGAAAGAAGGTAATGTACACGAAGAATGAGATTTAGCCAAGTGGAATTAGAATGTTGACTGTGACCACTCTTATGTTTGTTCACATCCCTGGAGTCTTAAATATAGCATTTTCATTCTTTTTAAATGCAAATGAAATATGTCTGATGCTGGAGATGGATACTAATATCTATAGCTGCAGATGTTTGAAGCAAATAGACCGTTTTCAGTTTCATAGTAATTCAAGTCTTCCCAAGTTTTGTTTACTAGATCTGAAAAGTTTATTGAGTGGCATTTTTCTCCAAGAAGAACAATTCTGCATACAGCACTTCTACTGTCTCTGGTTCAAAAAGGTCACATAAAGTAACAAAAAGCTCCATACTAGCTTTTATTTTTTGACATCCACATAAAGGAATTTGATTACCTTCCATGGGTGCTATATCTCCTCATGCAAGAACATTTCATCTAACTTATGAATATATAGCCATTTCTCTAATTATTTATTGGCATTTGTTTATCAAAAAGCCTGACTGAGCAATGTTATCCATTATCAGCTGAAGCTTGAGAGAAAAGCTCCAATATAGACAACATTAAGACAATCACATACATAAGTAACATGTAAGATGAATAAATAAAGCAATTATTTTAATATAGATGCTATAGAACATTACAGACAATCCTGGAATTCATTACAAAGGCCTAGCAGGAGCCATACGTCTCATATCCGACAATGTACACATTTGTGATTCTGAGACGTGTTAGCCATAAAGACGTAAGACCAAATTATTGGCTAATTTGTAAATCTCTGAATCGTATTGACTGCCATGACATGTGGGTCATTGCAGATCTGCACATTATAGTAGTAAATTGTAGTTCATGTAGGTGGTAGTATTTCCTACACCAGTCACTATCCCAACAGCAAAAGTACAAACAACTTGATGACATACATATGGACACCACAGTCCTGGTACCTGTCCCTAACTATCTGCCATCCTGTGATTTCCTCCACCCCCATAATAGTTGAAGTGCCATTACTGTATGTATCTATTATGTCCTGGTGGTCTAGTGTATCTCCTCACCCTCTGAGAACCATACTGCTGTTGGTCCCATTACAGCACTTTAATCCTTGATTTATCCATGGTGTCTGTTGTATTTCCCCACCCTCCAGTCCCTGTTGTGACGTTGGTGCCACTCTTACACTCCAGTATATGGTATCCCTGGTGTTCTAGTATATTCCTCCAGCCCTCAATCCCTGTGCCACAATCATAGTATGTAGTTGAACATGGCCTTTTGGTCATGTTTAATGCCACAATGTGGCAAGGATGGATCTACATGGCTGTGATATTTCTTGAATCCTCGGCCATGCAGCTGCCTTCCTGGAGGTTGTTCTGGGGAGAGAACACATGGCTGATTAGCATTTCCTCTCCCCCCTGGAATGCTTAATTAGCATTCAGCACTGCCATGGGATCACTCCTATGCAGTACTGCATATCTTTCTGGTTGTGGGCCATGCAGCACTGTATTAAGAGTGACTGCTGAATTGGGAAAAGTAACAGCAACATGTACATAAAGGTATGAACTTCATGGTACCTTAAAGAAGCCCAGCCACTGATTTACTGGTAAAGAATCACAAACAGAATAATGTGGTACTACAGCAAAAAATGAAATAGTTAACTGACAAAGACAATATAACATTAGAGCAGCAGGACATATATTGGATGAGATGGTAGAAGCTGTGAAAGGAGGGTAAAGGAGACTATATATACATAAATTATGTTTGCAGAAGACAGAAGATTATGGTATGCAGGCATGAAGTTTTAGAAAATGTAACAGAGAAAAACTGATAGAAGAACACATACAATGAAGGAATAAGAAAATAGTAGATTAAATTAAATAACCTTAAGAGTGTACATATAAGCATATACTATGATCAGTCTTTCTAGGTTTAACATGTCTCCCTAACCATTCAGTAAACCAGAAAGCTGTCTAGGTTGGCTGTTTATGTAATGATATGAATTATATTCCAATTACTGGCCAGGATTTAAAAGTCAGAGCCCCACGTATGTCTATTCAGACACTTTTTGGGATAGATTACCCCACTCACTGACTCAAATGAGTAGTATTTTTCTGTAAAATGCAATTTTTTATTAATTTCAGCTTTGCACCTTGCGAAATGTGGTTGTATGGTAACCTTAATAGACACTTTCAAACATTTTGGAGAATATACTGTATCTGAAGTCTTCTATTCATTTTTCTATCTGAACTTCTACAAGTTTTTCTTCTGGAAAAACTCAACTAGCATAATTTTGAACCATATGAGACATGTGAACTAATTTTTTCTTCTGGAAAATAATAGTTTTCATTTGTTTGATCAGATAATTAGTGAGATTCATGCCCCTTATATAATAATCTTCCTGGTTGAAGAAGCTTCATTTTCATTTTAAGAAAAGCTTCTACCATTGGTATTTTCACATGTTCTGTATGGTCAACCTGTTTTGAATATAGAATTGTAGATGATTGTTTACCTAGACTGCAGCTGTTTCTATCTCCATTTGAAGAAAACATTCTGTTCAAGGAAGGTGTTTGCTGAGGTACTCCTAAAAGAGATAGATGTTTATTTATGAAATTACTGTGAGAGTGGTTTTGACAATGCCAACACAATTCTTGTCTTCTGCTTCTACTTGTTAGATAAATGATGGCACCTACATCTCATGGCTGTTGCTCTGGGTCTACTTTTTTCAGACTGAGGTGCCCTATTCTTTTTTATTGATTCTCAACATATAAAAGTGTGAGTGTGTGTGTGTGTGTGTGTGTGTGTGTGTGTGTGTGTGTGTGTGTGTGTGTGTGTGTGTGTGTGTGTGAGTGTGTGTGTGAGTGTGTGTGTGTGCGTGTGTGTGCGTGTGTGCGTGCGTGTGTGTGCGTGTGCGTGTGTGTGTGTGTGTGTGTGTGTGTGTGTGTGTGTGTGTGTGTGTGTGTGTGTGTGTGTGTGTGTGTGTTAGGGATAGTGTCCTCTTGTAAGGTTCTTGTTACTGAGGTCCAATCTCTGCTGATCTTCAACAAACCCTATCCTGTCAGACCTACTGCACATTTGCAAGCCCAGTCGAGTCATAAACACCTTCTCAAGATATCTCAGTCTCTTCTGAAACATACATAGATTATGTTGGGGGATAGATATGTATCACAGAGAATACCTCTTTTTGGGAATCATCTTTTCCACATAAAGCAATCAATTTAAACATAATTTGGATGAATGGATGGGTTACTATAAATTCAGTCCCTCGTGCATAGGGTCAATATGGAAATATTCTGATAATCTCTGGCTTATTTGTACTTAAAATATAGGGACTAAAACCTTCATGGAAATGTATGGCTAGGCTTCTAAAGATTCTTGCAGATCAATAACCTAGTACATACCTATGAAGCTATGAAGTCAGAAGATAGTCTTCCACAAGTCTACATTATTCACAATTTTAGCAGAAGGAAAACATAAATAGACTTTTAATAGCAGTGTAAAAAATTCTTCCATAGAGATAGGGAATGTTGGATTGCAAGTTGTATTTTCACAGCCAGCCAAAATGGGAAATTGCTTCCAGAGATGCTATTTAACAACTGTTTTCACTTTCCTCTGTTTTGGTTTATTTTAGGACCATAGGTAAGTATTAGGCTAAATACCCTTGTGGTCCATTTTCCCCTTCAAAGGTGAGAATCAAATGATGTACTATTTGTCTGTGAGGTGAACACTTAAACCGTTATACAAAACCCCACTCCATTATTTTGAAGATTGTTTGAAAAACGTTTGCATACCAAGTTCCACATTTTCAGTCTGCTAGTTTTGATCATTTAATTATTACTATTAACTCCTTAGAGAGATTCTAAATGAGGGATGGCAAATTCTAATAAGTATAAGTGTAACAGGATTGTGACCTTAACAATTACTGCAGAAGAAAAGAATAGAAAAAGCACACTGCATTCAGCTTTATTAAACACTGCATTCAGCTTTATTAAACACTGCATTCAGCTTTATTAAACACTACATTCAGCTTTATTAAACACTGCATTCAGCTTTATTAAACACTGCATTCAGCTTTATTAAACACTACATTCAGCTTTATTAAACACTGCATTCAGCTTTATTAAACACTGCATTCAGCTTTATTAAACACTGCATTCAGCTTTATTAAACATTGCATTCAGCTTTATTAAACACTGCTTTGCATTTTCACATTTTATGAATTATTTTAGAGCTGGATGTGGAAGAGTTAAAAATGTTAAGATTTGCACTGGGTGTGACGAGGGTGGACAGGATTAGGAATAAGTATATTAGAGGGTCAGCCCAGGTTGGAAGGTTTGGAGACAAAGCTAGAGAGGCAAGATTGCATTTGTTTAGATATGTGCTGAGGAGGGATGCAGAGTATATTGGGAAAAAGATGCTAAGGATGAAGCTACCAGGTAACAGGAAAAGAGGAAGGTCTAAGATAAGGTTTATGGATGTGGTGAGAGAGGACATGCAGGTGGTTGGTGTGACAGAGCAAGATGCAGAGGACAGGAAGAAATGAAAACAGATGATCTGCTGTGGCGACCCCTAACGGGAACAGCCGAAAGAAGATGATGATGAATTATTTTCCATGCAAAACAATAAATATCATGTCATAAAACTTTTTTTAAAGTGAAGACATCATGTACAGCTCTTCTTTATCACCATATTTTAAATTTATTTCAGTGATTATTTCCTAAACATTTAAAAAAGCAGTGAATATAAGGAATGCTGTATAACATATCCCTGTTTCCTCTTGGCAGTGTCACATTGCTCTAGATGGAAAACCACAGAGTTCTGTATCTTGTTTTCTTTGGTTTGGTTTAATGTGCCCACCGACAGTGTAAGATACATCATTCTAAGGCATTGTCTCATCCTCCTCCAATCTGGTGCACTGTTGTAGTAGTCAAGGTAACATGATGCTTCCTCAGCTTTGACATCAACACACATTCATTCTGTTTGTGTGATATTCTACATGTAAAGTGTCACTGATTTATTGTTGTTACCACACAAACTTATTTTGGTGCTGGACTAAAGTCTGAGATAATAAAATGAAGCATCACATTAATTTCATTAAAATCTAACCTGATGCCCTGGCCAGACCTGCCCTAGTAGTATAAATATCACCTTAGGTCGGCCCTGAAAAGAAACTAGTGGGACTAACCTGGCCAGCAATGGATGAATAAATAAATAAATACTGCTAGCTCTGGATGCAGAACATTTAAATAGGTGTCATGAGTATTCAAAGGAAGATAAACAAATAAGTAAGAACTATCCTTTAAATCAATTAAATGTCTTTTTTATACTGTAAGATATGTATTCTTTGATCATGTCAATGTGATGAACTGCTTGTACACTGATAAAGAAATGGAAAACACAATGATCATCATTTACAAAGTCTTCTTCTCATTTCAGCTTTTCCCAGCTAGGGTTGCCACAGGAGAACAACGGTCTGCAGACCGATTGGCAGTGAGTTTTACAGTGACGGGTTGCCAGCCTGGCACCCAAACTTCCACAGAAGGCACACACATGCACACCTAGGGCCAATTTAGAGTGTCCAGTCCACCTATAGCATGTCTTTGGGATGTGGGAGGAAAACAGATCACCTGGAGGAAACCCACGTGACCACAGGGAGGACATGCAGACTCCGCACTGAAGGCACCCCAGCCATGAACTGAACAGGAGAACCTCTTATGATGAGGGGGCAATGCTAACTGCTGGACCACTCATGTGAAGCATTTCTGAAATACCTGCTAAAGATACATTTTTTTTTTCAAAAGGCATTATTGTTTTGTTTGCATATTTCTTGAGCGATAAACATTTGATATTGAATGTAAAGACATGAAGGGCAGTCTCAGTTTTTGTAAAATGTATTCATATAAGCAACATTTGGTTTAGTACTGTTTCCATACATCATTGAAGAATTCACTGTGTTGTCTTTCATTTACACATACTGCTGATTTAATAATGAAATGTCATTTCAGGTTAGCCTTGAACATATGATGTATGGGTACTTTAGACATAAATAAATAAGAAGCAGCTTTGCAATATACTTTGCAAAAATAGCAGTATAAACTTGGGTGCAACCCATTACTTGATGTGCCAGTGAGGTTAGATATATGCAGTACCCATAACAAGATGTTTTTATTACTAAGAAAATAGCATCTTGGATTGCTTTCAAGTCATACCACATTTATGTATATATTTTATTCAGAACCCCTTGACTGAGATGTAATGAGCAAAACATTGCCTGCTGAAGTCTGTGAATAAAATAATATACCAGAGCCAGAATGTTTGTTATTCAGATATCTCTTTACCATGAAAGGAGTGAATAGTGAATGCAGCACTGTGTCCTTGGCTACAATAGAATGTGTTTTGTTCCTTTAAAGATATATTTTCTCTAGACACACTGACTAATTTTGAAGATAATCTTCCATAATTCTTATTATAATACCAGTATTTACTTTTCACGTCCCATCACTAATCCTAGCCTCAGTCTGTGCTTTGTCTAACCACATTTTATCATCCTGAGACTCCCTACATAGCACATCAGATAGAGGACCACTGTGAAACACCAGGCATTGATCATCAGATAATGGACAGCTGTTGTAGGAGACCAGACAGTGCACATCAGAAAATGGACAGCTGTTATAGGAGGCCAGATGATGTACATCAGAAAATGGACAGTCACTGTACAACATCAGGCAAGTCATACAGATCCTGTCTCAGCCACTGTATGATACCAGAAAATCAGATACCAGACAGCCACTTCATGATACCAGGAAGTGTGGATCAGATACCAGGCAGCCACTACATGATACCAGGAAGTGTGGATCAGATACCAGACAGCTACTGTATGATATCAGGAAGTGTACATCAGATATCAGACAACCACTGACACCAGGAAATGTAGATCAGATATGAGACAGCCACTGTATGATACCAGGAAGTGTACATCAGATATTCAGACAGCCAGTGCCTGATACCAGGACATGTACATTAGATGTCAGACAGCCACTGTGTGATACCAGGAAGTGTACATCAGATACCAGACAGCCACTGCATGATAGCAGGAAGTGTAAATCAGATACTAGACAGCCACTGTATGACACCAGGTAGTGTACATCAGATACCAGACAGCCGCTGTATGACACCAGGCACTGCACATCAGATAATGGATGCCCACTATATGACACCAGGCAGTGTAAAACAGATAATGGACAACCATTGTAGGACACCAGGCAGTGCCCATTAAGTAATGGACAGTCAGTGTATGACAGCAGTCGTGCATGATACAATTTGTCTAACTAGCATGTATTTCTGCCACTATATGCCAGTATCAATTACTTTACTACATGACTGTTATCCTGTTCTCATTTCCTGGGGTAGGATGCAGTCTAGTGTAGTTGTGAGGCTGGTTTCAGGTGGAGACCTAAGAGAAAGAACCCAGTAAGACAAGTATGACACTTATTTGAATATGGCATTATGCACAAGCTGAGACCACTTTATGGCATTTCAAAATAAAAATGCTACTTTGTCGTATTTAGTAAATAAAACCATAACTTTAACATTCCAAGTCATGTTTGAAGGACGATGACTGATGCCTCTCTTCTTATATCAAACAGAGGCACAAAGCAAGCACAGTGGGACAAGGGATGGAAGGTAGAGAGCTCTCAGAACAGCAGGTTTAGTAAGCAGAGCCTCCAAAAGATGTAATCGAACTAATGATGTTGATGCTGAAAGAAACAGATAGAAAAAAGTATTAGTCAATGCCATATTTTGACTTACACTGCTATTGGACTACAGAATATCTTAGGATGATGGGAAGAAATAAAGAAAGAAAGAGCTAGAGTAAATTATTATTATTACACGGAAGACAAAGCATTCTGTAAAAAAACTGTCGCTTATCACATTGCCATATACAAAGGTTGTGTATTTCAGAGATAAACGTTCAGCCCAAATAACCAGCTTCAATGTTTATTTTGCCCATCATATCAGGAACATAGAAATAATGTCAGGCATGCAGTCATAGGGACTACAAGATGTCTAGCATGAACTGTTCTAAGTGGATACATGTGAAAGTCGTGACACATTTTGAGGATTTAATAGATCTCACCTCCCAAACTGTGCAGGGCTATACATAGCAACTCTGGTGTGAATTTGTGTCTACCCATCCATTCATTAAGGCTTGTCTTAAAGATGGCTAAAGTGACACTTGGCTTGATCTGTCTATTGTCATAGGCAGGTAATATATTGAGTTAGAAACCTGTAACTCCAGCAAGTTTGTTTATTTGTCGGTGTGGATTTAGGTCACTAGTGCAGGTTTTTGCAAAGCCACTGATTTATGTGAAAATAAAATAGCAAAATAAATGCACGAGTCCAAAATTAATAAGGAAACTGAAAAAGAAAAGACACATGAACAAGTGAAATTATATAATTATACTTGTGTTACAACAGCACAAATATATATCTCAGTGACTGCACCAACTAAACCGTCTAAAGTAAATAAATATAAAAAATATATATGCTAGGTTGAGACAACGGGATATCCAATTAATCAGTAATACAACTGTCACTTATAGATATTAAAAGCAGCTCTGTACTATATGAATTATTTTTGCAACCCCAGAAAAGGAGACTAATGTTGCTATGTTCATGGATTCATAAGTAAGTACTAGGTTAGCTACCCTTGTAAGCCATTTTAAAGCTAGCCAATTTCTACTTTTGGTGCCTGAATTTACCCATCCCATTTGGTGTTAAATTGGCCATAACCATCCCATGCACGATATGAGATGGCACTATAGATAATTTGAGGGGACTCATACATGGGATAAATTAGCAGTACAGGAGGCAGTCCTGGGGAAAATTTTCTATCACACATTTGTAGATCCAAGTTGCACTTGAATATGGACAGGGATATATTTTGTTTTACATAGATGGATAGTCTGTCCAGAGCAGCAGTATCCCATGAGTTATAACTGTGTATGTGTTTGCTTTAACTTGTGTTGCGTGTCTTGTACAGTATTTGAATGTGCTTTCTTTCCTGCAATATAACACTGTAAAGCATGTATATGTAATAAAAATGATAGATCTATAACACATGTAGTAATTATCAAATAAGCACAGTAAAAACTAATGTTTATGGATAATACAAACAAAATATTTTTATTTTGCAGTCATTTTGTGCTTCATTGCTAAAATGTTGACAGAAATATGAAAAGAACAAATCATTGTAAACTGTAATTTTAGCACATTCAACTTTTGGCAGACATTTATCTGCTTGATCATTTAATAACAAGATAAATAATGTGAACTTCTAGACTATTTTCAGCCACAGCCCAGGCAACAGCCATTGACTACAGCCATAACAATTTTGGAATAGCCACTTCTGTTGGTAGTGAATTTCATTTACATACCTCACTAACATGAAAGCAAACTTTACATACTTTCTTAGTCATGCCTAAATGGTTAACCAGTAGTTTGTAATTTGTAGTACTCCTTTCATGCCTCAGGGAAGTGATTCCAAATATGCATTCAGTTGCCTTATTCCTTAAGCTTTTGTATACCCAAATAAGGTCACCCCTTAGTTGCCAATAATATAATGAATATAATTTAATAATTTCTAATCTTGCCTCATTTTTCATATGTTCCAAGCCCCAAGATTCATAGTAAAATATATTTTGCACTTTTTCCAGTTTCTATATATCTTGCCTGCAATACGTGCAGAAACCAATGCCATAATCTATGACTGGTCTAACTTAGATCAGAATAATCATATTTACATTTCTTGAAGTTTTGGTCAATATTCTTCTGAGTATATTTTCTTAGAACTTTAATTTTATGTCCAACAAATCTCAAATCCCTCTCTGTGATGACCCCTAGATCCTCAAATTCCTAACATTTTCCTGTAATAGAGTTATTTAAACTGTATGGATATTTTGGATTCTTATTATCCAAGTGAAGGTTCAAGTTAACAAATACTTTTCAGTTCAATTAAGCCCAGAAGTTCTGGTTGCCCAAAAGATGTGTAATTCCCTTTGATCCTTTGTTGAGGTGATTAATATAGTGATACTGGCATCGTAATGACCAGTACATTCCTGGCCCTGGAAAAAAGGGGTCTATATTAGATCACCGAACACTTAAAAAAGCAAACTGTGATTAATCGACCCTATGTAAGTGAAAGCTTACAATTTCGAACTGTCAGAACAGCGATTTTTATTTTCCTAGGGAAAAAAATTACTGTTCCAACAAAAAAAAGCAAACACTTTAAACGTTACATTAAGTGGGGGGCTTCACCCACCCCCACCCCCTACTTAAATATACCAACTCCAAGACCGCACTACAGCGCCGAAAATGGCAAAATAATGAAGCAGCCAAGCGAATTCTTTCCCAGGGAAAGAATTTGCTTAAAAGCTGCTTTGCTATTTCGCCATTTCAGGCATCTTCGGTCTTCTAATAGGGAACTGAAAAAAGACATTAACACATGAAATAAAAAGGGACCCACGAATGATCCTTGTGGTATCCCCTTTTAAAATCATATTTGCTTGACTAAGTTACCTTCATACAAACCCTTACTTTTCTTACATTTAACTAGCTCAGTATCCATTGACTTGCATGAATATTCAAGCCTTACATTTACATAGTTCTTAATGTAGCTTGAAGGGGTAAATCAAGCACCTTTACCAGGTAAAGATATGCCACATAGATTGTGATATTATTATCCAAAGCTTGAACCACATCAGAAGAAAAATGTATATGATTAGTTGTAGTCGACCTCCCTTGACTGAACCTATGCTGATGTATATAAAATAATTATTGCCAAATGAATAGTCAATGATATGGATTAAAATCCTTTCAAAACATTTTCCAATGAGGTCTGTAAGGATCAAAAGCCTAAAATTATTATCAGTTTGATATGATACTCCTTATAAATGTAAATTATACTAGCCAATTTTCATTGGTGAGGTCCATTACTTGTGTCACGGATTGAGGAAAGAGAAATGTTAAGGACTCTACTGTATTTCGCTTAATGCTTAACATAAAGTTTTCATTGATTTCATCTGATCTCGGGGAAGTGTCTTTCCTTATCTTTGACATAGCTTTCATGACCATATCCTTAGTTATTACCGGACACTGGGAATCATGAAAATGTTAATGTTATATTAATGTTATGAAGAAATAGTCTTTAAGTTAAATACAGTCTTAATTCATGCAATTATAAAATTTTAGGAAAAAACAAGGAGAAACAATCAACACAGAGCGCTACATCATGAAAAATGTTGAGTAATGGCAAAGTTACTAGGAAATGTTCACCAGTTTAAAGACAGACTCATACTTTAAATGCAGGCTCATTCATACCTGCTGTCGATATATTTCAGGGTAAGTCTTTCAAAATAATCATCTTAGCAATCTGCATCATAAGCTCTGAATTATGATTAGGTATTGAATCTTAAAACATGATTTGTTTCCAATTACTAAGTAAAATAATTTTCTAGCTAAAATCAAATTTGAGGAACAATTATATATGGACAGTGCAGCTGATTAGGAGATAAAATTCCATAGATGGTGTTTTGCATGCCCAGTGCAAATGTGAATTTCTTGAATTTTAGCAATGTTATAAGGGAACGTTTACCAAAATAAATACAAGTGTGGTAGGAAGTGGTTGGGAAAGGGAACCCCACTATGAAGAATCTATTGTAGGTAGCTTGGACAGATAACTAACACAGTGCTAGTCACCTGGGAGCTCCTTTGAGCAACTCAGTTAGGAAATTTAAATGAAATGCACTGTTTTATGCATGAAATTACAAATCAGGTACTGTAACCTTCAAATTTGTTTGATTTGTGGAAAAGCCCTATATGAATAGTACTGAAATCATTATATTTTTCAAATCTTTAATAAAGAAATATATTTTGACTGAAAAGAAGACTAGTTTATATCTGAAGCAAGACACAATGTAGAGAATGTAGTTAAAACACATATTCTGTTGTAGAAATAATCCTAACATGTCATAACATTCAAACCTAACAGAGATCTGATGCTGTCATTATGAATTGTCCTGTCTGCTAGCTAAACACATCTTAGGTGCCTGAAGCTAATGTTATATACTTGCAGGAGTTTTAATCTGGTGGCATAATTATGGCCCCTACTTGCAAGTATAAATTTAGTAAATTTCCTTAACCTCCATCCAAAAGGGCTATATTAGCTTTAGATTACCCACAAAACCAAATGGTAAATACGAGAGTGTGTCTGATTAAGGGGGTAAACAAAATTATGTAAAGAAGCAGGTTTCTGTCTGTCTCTTGCCCTTATGTTATGTTTGCTATGCATTAAATTTAAATAACAATGTATTTGATATGACTATACCTAGATCTTTAGAACAGCAAACTGATCCAAAATATGATCTGCTTTAATATGCAAGTCCAGATTTTGTTTCTGAAGTCTCATTATTTTGCATTTGTTGCTGGGAAGCCTTAAACCTGCATAATTATTCTGGCTTCTCAGAGCAATTAATAATTGTTAAGATGTCCTGTATCAGAATTTCCTGTTACAACAGTGTCCATTTGTACATTTGTGTATTTACTGATCCAGCATCCAGTTGTTTTCAGAATACTAG
The DNA here is from genome assembly GCF_019279795.1 of Protopterus annectens. Taxonomy (NCBI): domain Eukaryota; kingdom Metazoa; phylum Chordata; order Ceratodontiformes; family Protopteridae; genus Protopterus; species Protopterus annectens. The sequence goes on along the minus strand of NC_056725.1, from coordinate 1,699,591,282 downwards.
CAAAATACATTAAAAAGGATAGGCCACACCTCAGGTATTTGTCAAACAACTGATCTGATTTTCGTCAATGGAGCGTGATAATCTTGAAACTGAAAGTGATAATCTTGATTAATCACTTTTTGTGAATGGTTAGACAGCCACCTATTGACACATCTAGTAGCAATGGTTAACACCACAAATCTGAAGATACTAATGATATGTATAACTGGGAGAGTGTCAAATACTTCAATCATATTTGAGTACAATGCCCCTTTTGGTATGTACCTTACCAGACACCTGCAGCAACTGGAAAGACCCCAAAAGTACCTCACCAAGAGGATCAAAGGGCTCAAACAGATGCCATATGCTGCCCGGTTAAAAAAACTCCAGCTCTACTCAGTGGCATACCGCCTGTTCAGAGGCGATCTGTGCCTGACGTATAAAGCCATGTCCAACCCGAAATTAATGGACATGCTGTACCTCAGAAAATCCAAATCCCATCGAGCTATGCGCTCGAGAGACTTGAACCTCAGCACTGAAATAAATAGGACATGCTGGAGGGACAGATTCATAACCCAGAGGCTCCCTTCACTCTGGAATAAAATCCCAGTCCAGGTTAGGCAGAGTCCCTCATTGACTCTCTTCAAGAGGAATCTTGATGAGTGGATGGGAGATCATAGATTTACCCCGGGTATCACTTCTGTGTCACTGTTAGACAGAGGCACAGTATACTAACCTCGAAAAAGGGCATAGCAAAATTGATTTAAAATGGGTGGCGAAAGCCAAACACATTCTGGCTAGGCTTATAAATGCCCTAGGGCAGATAGCCTAGTATGAACCTATGAACCTATGAACCTATGATTTTAGTGAGTAGTATAAATATGCTGAGCTTAGACAATTTTTCAATAAGATTAATGATGTAGTATAGATTTAGAAAATCGTCTGATGAAGTGCCCCATATATATACAGTCATTTTTTATGTTGAAACAAAGCCATTTTACAAAGCACACCAGATGGACATTAAGTAATAATCTCTGAAGATGCAGGCATTATAGGGAAATAACAACAGACAAAAGGGTCTTGTGACACCCAGTACTGTAGGCAATGGACCTCTCTACCCCAGGGAGGTCTATTATTTTTCTGTGACATGCACCACGAAGGGCAATACTGTGCATAGAAAATAGCAATAGTAATGTTTTGGACAGTTGGACTAGGTACCCTTCACAGAGTAAAGAAATTCCTTACAAACTCTGCCAAGGGAACGCCAACTATCACTTAACTCTTACTCTCTCAGCTACATGGAGCACCTATCATGATGACCCTACAAGCCTCACTTTGTTATAAACTTAAACAATGCTACAATAAAGTTGCTTGCAAAAAAAAAAAAACTTCCCAGACCCATCACCATTTAGCACTAAAGGCACTTAAAATGGCTCGAATATCCTCACCACCCATCTTATACCAAGCACATCTTAACCCACAAAATCATGTATACCCCATTTCCCTGCCCAGCAATTTGCACTATACCCCACCTCTATCTACCAAATTGTCCCCTTCAGTCAAATGCTAAACAACTGCTTGAGATCTGCAAACCACAAAAGACTGCTGGGGTCAATCCCTAGTCCAATAATAAGATAGAACTTGGAATAAAATTCCCATATCTGTCAGGCCTAGTTCACACCTTCACCTTTTCAGAGCATTACTAAAAGACTTCCTCTCTGCCTTCTGGCTTTGTCCCTGCTCCTCATCTAGGACATAGCTTCTCCCAACATCCTTCATCACCTTCTTATACCTCTCTTTAAAGAACTAAATCACTTAATTTACATATCCCCTTCTAATACCTCACTTTATTGTAGTACTTTACTATACCTACATCTAATTAGCACAAATTAATTATCATTACATCAATATTTCAATGTTAGCACTCAAACGTATCTCCTCTAATACTGCATTCTAAAGTATTTCTTAAATTATTCCTGCCTATTTTATACACCACTCTTTTATCTGTAAATTTGCAGTCTAATGCTGGCATATTAATTTTTGTAAATATCAATACAATTTTTTATTATACTGACGATTTTGCTCTGCATTCACTGAAACTTCTTTATAAAATAGTTTTTTGTAAGTTTGTTTGCGTCTTTCGGCTTTTCCCGGTTAGGGGTCACCACAGTGGAACGCCGGTCCGCTAATGATTGGCAGTTGATTTTTACGTACTGGCTTGCCAGACCTGTGCACAACCTTCAATGAAGGTACGCCCATTCATGCATGTCTCCACGCAGAAGACGCACTAGCTGAGAATCGAACCGGACAGCGTTTTACTGGGAGGCGACAATGCTACCGCAGCACCACCACCACAGATATATATATATCTGTGTATATATATATATATATATATTTATATATATATATATATATATATATATATATATATGTATATATATATATATATATATATATACATATATATATATATATATGTGTGTGTGTGTGTGTATATATATATATATATATATATATATATATATATATATATATATATATATATATATGTATGTAGGTTCATAGGTTCATAGGTTCATACTAGGCTATCTGCCCTGGGGCAATTATAAGCCTAGCCTGATTCTGTATGGCTTACGCCACCCCTTGATTTGAGTGTACTGTGCCCTTTTTAAGGTTTAGTTTACTGTGCCTCTGTCTAATAGTGACACAGGAGTAATCCATGGGACAAACCTACGATCCCCCATCCACTTATCGAGATTCTTCTTGAAGAGATTCAGTGAGGTGCTCTGCCTCACATGAACTGGAATTCTATTCCAGAGCGAAGGGAGCCTCTGGGTTATGAACCTGTCCCTCCAGCAAGTTCTATTTATTTCTGTGCTGAGGTTCAAGTCCCTCAGTGTGGCTCTAAGGGATTTAGATTTAATGAGGTGGAGCATGTCCATTAATTCTGGATTTGACATAGCTTTGTATGTCAGGCATAGATCGCCTCGAAGTAGGCGGTATGCAACTGAGTAGAGCTGGAGTTTTTTTAACCGAGCAGCATATGGCATCTGTTTGAGACCCTTGATCCTCTTGGTGAGATACTTTTGGGGTCTTTCTAATTGCTGCAGGTGTCGGGTAAGGTACATCCCAAAAGGGGCATTGTATTCTATGATGGGCCTGATAAGGGATGAATAAAAGGGCACGATTACCTCCCTTGATCTAGATGTGAATACATGCATGTATATATATATATATATATATATATATATATATATATATATATATATATATATATATATATATGTATATATATATATATATATATATATATATATATGTGTGTGTATATTTATATATATATATATATATATATATATATATATATATATATATATATATATATATCTGTATATATGTAAGTATTGATTGCATTAAATTATCTTAGAGCTTTCCTTCCAAGGCCTCCACTGAAAAAAGGCATCTATGCCTAATATGAATTTCTTGGTAAACCGATGTGAATAAATAAATAACTAAATAAATAAATGTTGATCTGTTTTACTGTGTCTGAAAGAGTTTCTTATTTTGCTGCTTTTCATGCTTTGAAGATAAAAAGTAGTCCCTGATAAATACATATTACGTGCTGTGGAGTATATTAACACCCATATTCTTAATAATACTGGGAGTGGATATGTAAATTAAAAAAGACAACTAGGCATATGCATTACATTTAAGCCATTCCTCTGCTTTTATACAAACATGAGCTCATGCCTCTTCCTACACTGCAGACTGGGAGGAGGTTTGATACCGGTAATGGGAATGAGGGCAAACATTATGTGCTATAAGATTCATGACATAAATGACCATGACTTAGAAAGATTAAATATATATATATATATATATATATATATATATATATATATATATATATATATATATATATATATACACACATGCATACATAAAGGATAGGGATAAAGGGACTCAGAAATGTGGAGCATGTAAGTACTTTGATAAAGTCCACAATATAAGTGGACGAAAGCGCTTACCATTTGGAACTGTTTTACTGGAATTGTTTTGCTGCTACTGTGCAAGTGGCTCATTATATGAACTTTTCTTGCTACTTTGGTGAATAAACTGTGTCTACAACTGCATTTGGCAACTTTTTGGGCTACGGAAGTTGGACTAAGGTGGAATTTTGTTTTATTGTGTATTCTTATCCACCTGATGACTTCGTTTATATATATATATATATATATATATATATATATATATATATATATATATCTATAAAATAATTGGTTGTGTTACTTGGTCATCACATAAAACAGCATCCACAACACGTCAACCAATCATTATACTTCAAATACAAGACAGTCCCCCGGATTCACTATCCTTCTGTTCAGGACTAGCTAAATCCTTCATGGAAGCAGCCGTTTAGGAGCAGGACGGCAGCGCGCCATGCACAGTAAAGAAGGCGTGCTGCCTGAGCTCCTAAATGGACACGGAGCATATATGAGTGCAGGGGGCTTGTCTGAGAGCAGAGCTCTCAGAATATATATGCCTCTGCAATCAAGAACAGCACTGTAGGAGTAACAATGAGCAAGACCGCTCATAGGTGTATGCATACCCCCAGCAATATCCCCCCAAGTGTACAAGAGCAATAGTTACATCTAAATATGGAGACCTTTTTTTATGAAACAAATCAAATTTAACCATAGGTGCGCGGGTTTGCCCATCACTTAGCTACAGTTAATGCAGCTTAAATGGCACAAGATGATAAAATGCAAGATATATGTAAATGAAGCAGTACAGCAATAGTGTAGTGGGCAGAACATTTACCTTATGAGCAGTCATTCCCGGTTCGCCTCCCACTCCAATGCAATTCATTTTCCATGTCAAATCACTGTATGATCAATTTATTTTGTTGCATAACCTACGACATAACATATATTTGTGAATTGGAGTACTGCATTAAATGCAGATGTGAGGTGTCATTGTCATAATGTTGCAAAGTCCACAGATAATCACAAGTGCCCCATACCGTATATGTACACAGGAATCAGGGATACAAATGGAAGGTAAAATGTATAATGAATGATAAATCTATACAGGTGCCAAATCCACCACCTGCCTAAGAACCATTAGACATCACTGTCTAAATTAGTGTGGTGGTAAGCATGTGTAAGCATTAGTAAGCAAGTGTAAGCATAGTTACATAGTAGTAAGTGGGAGTAAGCATATTTAAGCAGCAGTAAGTGGGTTTAAGCCCGTTTGTGTGGCGGTAAGCACATAGGTTAAGCAATACTGAAGCTAACTCACTGTACGCATACTTAACCAGAGTTTAGCATTGCTTACCTTCATGCAAACCCATGCAAACCCGCTTACAATGGCTTAAAAGTGCCTTAAGTACTTTTTATGCATCAGCCGCTGTTCTGGCCAGAAACAAAATAAACAGCCTTTGCAGGTCTTGAACCAAGGACCCTGCACCCTATAATCACAGCAGTACATAAGATTGAAGTATCACCAAACAGATCCTCACCATAGGAAACACAAACTGAACATGTGAAAGGAATCTATATACAGTTTTATATTGTATAATCAACTACAGGACATAAATATGTGAACTGAGTACTGCATTAAGCCCAGATGTGAGGTGTCAATGTAATAAAGTGTTGAAATCCCCTAATAAACACAAGGACCCCATACAGTGTACGTACATATGAATCATGGATACCAAACACATATATAACATGTAATGAATAATAAATCGATGCCACAATGCAAATATAATGCAACTTAAATATTAAGCAACGCTAAGCATTGCACAGCCCAGCTTAGTAGTTGTAAGCAATGTGTAGGCCAGCTAACTCAATCTGCCCTTTGGTATACCCCTTTAAGCAATGCCAGCCTTAGTTAAGCAGGTTTGCCCATAGCTTAGCCTTTTCAAAACCATCCAATCATGGCAAAGTGCAGGAAACTGGCCCTATTTAAACCTAACAGATGGGAATACATCTCATAACTGGTTGTAGCTTCCCCTTGTAAGTACTATGTCTGGAATGGGAGACGGTGTGCACTTTTGGGCACAGCACTGGGGCATCCAGGAGTCCAGAGTCATGGCAGGACTCCTTGTAAAAGACCATGACATGAGACTGCTGCAGGGCCAGTACCAAGCTTCCCAATACAAAGTGGAAGCCTGGGACCATCTAGCCTGTGACCTCACCAGTACCACTGCCATACCCCATACTGGTGAGCAGGTCAGGCATCACTATGCTGACCTGAAGTGGCAAAAGGGGGATCTCTTGGATCAGTGGATCCAAGAGGCTAGGAGGACAGGGGAAGTCCCAGCAGTGTGTATCAGTCCACTACCTGTTTAATAATTGCCAGCTCATGTATATTACGAATAGCTATGGCTAAATATTCCTCTTATGTCTTTCACAGCAGCAAGTGAGTGGGCTATGAACCAAGAGGCCCATGGATGTAGATTGGAGCGGTTGTGGTGCGAGGCAGGTTAGTAATACTCTTGCATGTACTGTCATAGGAAATAAATCTAAAAGTAGTAGTAAGTTAAATTGCCAGTATAAAACCTGTATTGTTTAAGGCATGTACTGCATACACCAGAGAATATGTCAGGAAGAGTCTCATATAGGTTGTATGTAAATAAAAGCATAATAGCCTGACAATAAAGGTCTAATGCCGGACTGCATGTGTTTACTCTGTTATCATATGATAATGTAGATTTGCAATCACTTAATAGTACTGTTGTATTAAGCACTGTTACCCACTCTGTGCTACATAAATAAAATGTGTAGGAATGTCTGTATATGACTGTTGTAATCCCAAGAGGTCATATAGTACAACTGAGAGAGACTTAGACAGAAAACAGTGAAAAGACAGACAACAAAATCCAAATAGCACATTCAACTGAGATGTGAGTTGTTGTACTCTTAGCACACACAGCCATGGTTCAAATCATGGGAGTAGTAGTAGGCTGTATACAGAATCATACCCCACAACTGTACAGATATGTCCAGAATGTCCAACAAATTGGCCAATATCTCCTGTCTGTCATCCTGTCCCCCTTGGAAATCAGTGGGATGATCCCAGACATTTAGGTAGCAAACAAGAAATACAACTGATTGTCAGACATCTATAAAAACAAACATGTCACTCTAGCAACTCTCCAAAATGTTATGAGAGTAATAAGCCAATTATGTCCCATCTACACCTCCAATTTGTCTAGCTGTGCCCAGAGTGTGTACATTAACAAAGTGAGATGTATGTGCATAATACTAATGTGGAATCTGATAATTTGTGTGGCAACATTCAGGTAGTGCTAATAAACATTGCTCCCACAAGTCTGTCAGATACGAACACTGTGCCTGGAAATAAAAGATTGATATCCTGTACTGGTACTGTTTACTCTGGTACTGTATGCCATTGTTAGTGTTGCAGATGCTCTGAATAATAAGGTATTACTCATCACTGTTACACACACTGTGCTACATAATAAAACTGTCTAGGATATCCCGTATAAGAGTGTTGTAATTACAAGGTCAGAATGTAAAACCACAGGAGAATTATAGACAGAAATCAGATAAGAGATACACAGCGATATCTATATAGCACACTCAGCTGTGATGGATAGTGTTTTATTTTTAGCAGACACAACCATGGTTTGAATCCTGGGAGTGGTGATAAGCTGTATGCAGAATCATAACCCACAAGCGTACAGCAATGTCCAGAATGTCCAGTTAATCGGCCCATATCTGCCAGATGTCACCCCGTCCCTGTGGCATATCAGTGTGCTAATCTCTGACATGCAGGCAGCATTTCATGTCATATAACTGACTGTCAGGCCTGTACATATTTGGAAGATGTCAATGAAAACAAACCTGTCATTGTACAATTCACTAAAGGTTTAAGAGGGAAATAGTCGAAATATGTCCTGATTCACCTGCATGTAGTCAAGACATGCCCAGAGTGTCTGCAAAAAGAGAAGGACAGATATGTGCATAACATCAATTTGGAATCTGGGAGTATGTGTAGAAACAGTTAGTTAGTGTTAACAAGCAATACCTCCATGGATATACCAGGTAAGAGGTGTATACTGCAGGTAAAACCAGTTCATGTATATAGTTGTCAACATCCATACCACTGTCCAAACTAAGGCAATAGGGTAGTGTACTAATACTTGTAAGGTACAGATAACAGCACTGACTAGGAAAGTGATGCGAACTACAGGAATAAACTAGTTGCTAATTGACATCTTTCTCTCCACCCCACCATATCTGCAACTATAGACTAAATACACAACTCATGTGCTGACTTAACTCTAATGTTGGGACATATGTCCTATTGTTTGATAATTATTTAAATCTTTTTCTATGCATGTGCTATGTTGAAATACTCCCACATTGGTGGCATGCTGCCATCAATGTACCTGCATGCTGTTGTAATTACTATTGTGGTCACATATATGCATGTGTTCTGTTTGCTATGCAACTGTTCCATATCTGGTGTTTGGGTTAATGGGAATATCTATGCATGCTGTTATACCTAATCCTGGAATGTGTTGACTATTACTAACCCACATATGTTGATAAAACTTAAACACCATAGCATGTATGGGAATGTGGGTCCTGGCAGATGCACCTGTCCCAACTCAGCGGGCCGTGGCACCGGGCACCAGGACATCTGGGGCCCAACCTGGGACTTCCTTGTTCATTGGTCCTTCCCCACCTTCGGGTGGAACTGCCAAAGGGGATGGTGCTCACTCCCCCAGGAGCGGGCATGGACAGGAACTTGTTACCCATCACCAGGTGTGGGTCGTGGTGCATAATGAGCTCCACAGGAAGGTCGGAGATCTGATACACCAGCTTGAGGGCCATGTGTCATGACTAGAGGGTTGGTCTGGCTGTCCTACTCAGCCCCAAGCACAGCCACCTTCGGGGCTGTGAAGGTGCAGTGGTGACTGCCCATGGGTGGGGACCTCAGTCCCACTGTTTCCACTAGAGGGCTCATGGTCTTCCAATTTCCCAACACCCCTCCCCATCAAGGTGTTTACCTCCCACATGTGTCATATAATGCCCCTGTATGCATCTTGTTTATCTTGTCTGTTAACCTACCTAACCTACCTCCCCAAATATACCTACTATCTTTCCCCAACATCCCACTCTCACCTGAAAAAAAAAAGTGCAATCTGTTCCCAAAGAAAAAATCTCGCCCCATACATTGCTCTCCATTTTGCACATATGTCCACTGGACACATGTAATCTGGTTTAGTTGGCTTAATAACATATTATGGTTGTCCTCACCCTTCTCTCAGGGGTATGAATGTCCAAATCTATCTCCAAATTCAGTGTATATGCACAGCTGTTGCTGTAGAAGAAATGGGCAGATATGGACCTTCCCTACACCCTTTCTGCACATCTCTAGCTATTTTCCCTACTGTCCTTCCCTCTTTGTGCCCCTTTTTCACCACTTTCCTATCAACCCATTTTTCATTTCTTTTTCAGAAATTTGCATGGGGGTAAGCAGGAGTAAGCACTTTTAAGCAACAGTAAGTGGTTTCAAGCCTGTTTGCGTGGGGGTAAGCAATGCCTACACAGGTTAAGCAATTTAGAAGCTAACCGAGTATAAGACACTGTAACCAGAGGTTAGCAGTGCTTACCACCGCGCAAACCCACAAAAACCCGGTTATAACTGCTTAAAAGTGCCTTAATCACTCTGTATCTAATGGCCCTTGTTCTGCCTAGCAACAAAATAAACAGCCTCTGCAAGCTCAAACCCAGGACCCTGTACACCATAGTCAAAGTGACTTCCCATTAAGCCACATCAGATATACATAGCCCTGATGTTTTTACATACATATGCAGCACATGCACTCAACAGTACAGGAAATGTATTTAAACATGCAGATGTATGTGTGTATGTATATATATTTATATCTATATATATATATATATATATATATATATATATATATATATATATATATATCTATATATATATATATAGATATATATGTCTACATATATATATATATAGAGAGAGAGAGAGAGAAAGAGAGAGAGAGAGAGCAATATATATATGTATAATTATATACAGATATATATCTATAGATATAAAAGAGAGCATAACAAATACATATATGACCACAGGCACCGTTAATGGGGGTAAGGGGGCCCAAGCTACATACGTCTTGTATGTATTGATATTAGCCCCACTCCCCCCACAGCCAAACAGGTCTGCCCTGCAATACAATACCAACTGTTGCAAGTCCCATAACCAGGATCTGACACAACATGGGCAAAAGATGTTAACAGCAGTCCATCCCACCTGTATGATGTCAGGCTGTTATCAATAACATATCATGCAGTACAGTCTGGCTACCATAGGGAATGTACTATGTGGAGGCAATAAACATTCCTAAAATACATACACACACACACACACACACACACACACACACACACACACACACACACACACATATATGCAGATACACACACACATATATATATATATATATATATATATATAGATAGATAGATAGATATGTAACTACACATACACACACAGAAATATGTATAGGAAGATACATACTTAGAGGGTGCACACCATATGGAACAGCCAGTATGTCTATAGTTACCACCTTACCAACTGGACACTTTATGAGTCACCCATACAAAAGACAATTGTTGCCTGAAACATATACCCACAGAGAGGTCAAAAGATATAACCCCACATAAAAGTTTGCATACATGAGAAAGCTTTATTTGTGTACTATTACAGTTGTATATGCCATGTCATATAGCTGTTTAGACTCTGAAATACATATAAACAGACTAATGCAACTCTCAAAAAGATCAATTAATGCAGTATTTCGGAAAGCATATCATATGTTGCTGTCCAGGACAAGACCTTCAAGTATTACAATAGTAAAGACATACTGGGCCACAGGATAACCATCAATGTATAGTTCAGCAGCCTCTATCTACACTGTGTACACAATCCCTAGGGGTAAAGACTTCAGTTGACACAATGGGATGTATCTGTTACATAATAAGGCATAACTGAAACCATTGCAATCCCACTGACAAATAGAACAGTCTGTATGGCAGGAAGCCATAGGCCTGCATTTACACAAGGTGAATTGTATGGTAATGTACATCCAGATAGCTTAAGGCAGCTTACCCCTGATACTTCTCCCATGTTGTAACCACTGTTACATACACTGACCTCTGGACTGCATAAGGGCACACATGTATTGTGCAGATGAAGCCCACACATATATGGACCCAACCACACAATATGTGTGGGGGTCACAACAGCAGTGGAATGATGGCAGGAATGGCAGCATGACATACTCACAGACCACTGCATAACAACCCCTAACAGCATGTCATATGGGCAAAGCAAGGTATGTAGGTGGAAGACAGAGGCTGGAACACAGGCCCATATGTGAAATAGTGTTGTCATACACTAAGCAAGTCACTGGTGTTACAGGATACTCTGCAACATACCCTTAGTCAGGAATATGAAGTCAGAAACACAAATGGATGTAGCCATGTACTGATAGCACTCAACACACACACAGCCAGTGATATATCTGACTCACAACCTGTGTGATGGACAGGCAAAACATAACATGCACACATCTGGCCATCAAGTGGATAGGAACACAATTGTAGCTATGCAGACAGACTGCAGTCTGTGTTAAACTAGTATGTACAAACAAACCCTGTAACACTGGTGCTATACAATGCATACAACAACACTACTCACACTCTGTTTGTAGTTCTGGAACCTCATACAAATATGTAGCTGGCGTGAATGCGCAAGTTCTCTTGTAAGAAGTATTGCTACCTGCTGTCTGTAACACTGCTGCCCACACACAGGAAGGATGTCCGCCATAAAGGAAAGGTAAAGGGACCACGCCCACATGATAAAGGGATTTATAGTAGTTGGTTGCCATGACAGTGGTAACTGGAAGTGCTACACAGCATGCTTCATGCAGGTAGCAAGTGGAGGACAATGATTGGTGTAGAGGCCATCACCTGATCATGTGCATCACCTACAAAAGCCATGCTACAATCTGTTCCAAGCAGATCAATCCATTTACTGGAGAGAGAGAGAGAGAGAGAGAGAGAGAGAGAGAGAGAGATGGAGAGAGAGAGAGAGAAAGAGAAAACAGATCCAGAACCAAAACCAGAACCACAAAGCTAAGGAGAGGAAAAAAAACCTCTCACAAGGACACCATCCACAACAGACCTCATTTACACAACAGGTATGTGAAGTATATATGCATGTAATTGACTGTAGTACTTGGTCCATAATATTGGTGTAGATGATGTGGAATGATATATATGTGCCATCAGGTGTTGCTGTTGTAATGATCTTCAGCTGAATAACTGCTATGGACATTAGAGTCTGTCCCTGTGGGTAGTGGGCCATACCCATCAACTGTGCAGAGCAGCACCAACTGACAAGATGTAAGCCAATATAGTGAGTGTTGTGTAATGGAAAGGATGTTTATTACTGTGGCCAATAGCTGGTGGTGGAAGTAATGCCATAATGATGGACACGTGGGTTCCAGAGCCCACCACTTGCAGGACACTCAGGTTAACATGTATTGTAGCATGCTGAAATGCCATAGGTGTGTAATAGGCTTACCTGCAATCTGGCCCTCTACATATATATATATATATATATATATATATATATATATCCCTAATGTTAGGCTGTGTCCATATGTGGCACCTGTCTGTGTTGTAGCAAGGCAGAACAGTGCAGCTGTGCAGGAAGGAGAGTTAGAGATTGTGGACCTGATGTCTGAATGTACCCCATATATATAGGTATGTATATGTGTACATATACATATATATATATATATATATATATATATATATATATATATATATATATACATGTATGTCTACAGATATGCAGATACCCATATGTAGACATATATAAACGCATATATACAACATAATATATATCTACATATATATGTATATATATATATATATATATATATATATATATATATATATATATGCGTATGTCTACATATATACAAACACACACACACATATATGTATGTAAATTCATGTCCCCTATATTACCACCACAGTGTTGCATGCTATGTGTGAGGGAACAGCACACATTGTGATACATACAGATATAGGTTCATAGGTTCATAGGTTCATACTAGGCTATCTGCCCAAGGGCATTTATAAGCCTAGCCCATAGTTATGTGGCTTTCGCCACCCCTTTAGTTTGAATAAAAACTATGCCTATCATTTTGCTGTGACTCTGTCAAGCAGTGACACTGAAGTAATCCCTGGGGTATATCTGCAATCTCCCATCCATTGGTCAAGATTCCTCTTGAACAAGGCCAGAGAGGTGCTCTGCCTCACATGTACCGGGATTTTGTTCCACAGCATAGGGAGTCTCTGGGTGATGAATCTGTCCCTCCAGCACGTTCTATTTATAACCGTGTCAAGGTTTAAGTCTCCCGCCCTTGTGGTTCTGAGGGATCTAGATTTTTTGAGGTGAAGCATATTCATCAAATCTGGGTTTGACATGGCCTTATATGTCAGGCACAGCTCACCTCTGAGCAAGCGGTATGAGACTGAATAGAGCTGGAGTTCTTTCAGTCGGGCAGCATAAGAAATATTTTTGAGACCCTTTATCCTTTTGGTGAGGAACTTTTGGGGCCTTTCAAGCTGCAGCAGGTGTTTGGTCAGATACATTCCGAACGGGGCATTGTACTCGATCATAGGTCTAATGAGTGATGAGTACAGGGGGACGATGACCTCCCTTGATCTAGATGTGAATCCCTTCATGATCAGGTGGGCGATATAGAAGGTTTTCCTAACTACTTTAGCAACATGAGCGTCAAACGAAAGGCTACTGTCAACCTGGGTCCCCAGATCCCTGATGACTTTTTCTGTGCTCAGTGGATTGCCACCTATATTGTAGCTAGGGGTAACCTTGTTTTTCCCGAAGGGTATGACTATGCATTTTTGGCTTAACTTCAGGCCATGGCTCTGGCACCAGTTATCCGTTTCTGTGAGGCCCTTCTGGAGGATATCTGTGTCAGATGTGTTTTCGACTATGGCGCCCAGTTTGCAGTCATCTGCAAACTTTGTCAGCCATAACCCTCCTGTGTTTGCTTGTACTTCAGAAAAGTAGATGCCGAACAAGTGTGGACCCAGGACTGAGCCCTGTGGGACACCACTTGTGACAGGCTTTGAGTCTGACATGGCTCCAGCAACTCTGACCCTGTGGGTTCTGTCACTTAGCCAGTTTGCAACCCATCTTGTGATGTATGGGTTTACATTCAAGCTGATGAGTTTTTCGATGATACCTGAGTGGGGTACTGTGTCGAAGGCCTTTGCCAGGTCAAGGTAGGCTGTATGGACTTCCATTCCCTCATCAATGGCCTTGGTGACTGTCTTGAAAAAGTCAACCAAGTTTAAGAGGCAGGATCTGCCTTTGACAAAGCCAAACTGTGTTGGATCCAAAGTCTGCAAGTTCCCTATGTCTTTATTTATGAGTTCCATTATGATCCTCTCCATGGCTTTGCAGATAAGGCTTGTCAAGCTAATGGGGCGGTAATTTCCAGGGTCTGTGGAGGCACCGCCCTTATGAAGTGGGACCACAGTCGCCGTGCGCCACTCCTTGGGTACGTATCCTGAGGTGAGGCTAAGATTAAACAGCTGTCCTAACTGTGGGTTTAATTCCTCGTTGAGTTCGTGAAGCACACAGCCGGGGACACCATCCAGTCCCATGGATGCTGTGTTTTTGCCTTAGTGAGGGCAGTTCTCACCTGGGCGTTGGAGATGTTTGGGGGCTACAATCCTCTGGAATAGATATCTCTCCTTTTGGGGGGGAGGGGGGGAGAAGTTTGCACTGAACCTGTCAGCCAGTATGTTGGCAATGTGTGTAGGTTCAGTAATTTTCACATCATTTTGAACTAATTCTGAGCATATCTGGGAGTTTCCTCCTAGGTTTCTAACATAGCTAAAAAAGGCCTTATGATTCTCTTTAGAGTCATTGGCGATTTTTCATTCAAAATTTGCCTTGGATGATTTTATGAGAGCTCTTAGTTTTTTACTTATAATGATCAAAGGTGTCTTACCTTTCAAGGATTTTGCTCTATCTTGTAGTAGCTTCCTCCTTTTGTTGTAGAGCTTGTTTATGGCTGGGGTCCACCAGACTGGACGCTTGCCTTTGGTACAGAGAGTCTTAGTTTTGTTTGGGATTGCCTGATCCATGCAGTCCTGTAGGTGCTGGTAGAAGGCATTTGTAAGTGATTCAGCGGTTTGAGTAATGTTTACCACTGGCTCAGGGGCCTTAAAGGAGACCACACTAGTTTTAGAAGTGTGAAATCGGCTTTTGAGAAGTTTTTCACTGTGGTCTTTTTGTTTCAGGTGGGGGCGGGATGAGGACCTCCAGCGAGATTAGTTTATGATCTGATCTCACCAGTGAGGGGTATACTTCTGGTGTTGAACATTTTGATCCCATGTTCGTGATGATGAGATAAAGTATGTTTTCTCCTCTTGTGGGGATGGTGACTAGTTGTTCCATGGCATTTGAGTTTATGAACTCCAAGAATCTTTGGGTTAGAGTGTTCGGGCTTGAGTAGTGTTCCCAGTCTATATTAGGGTAGTTGAAGTCACCTAGTATGATGGTGTTTGGAGATACATTTATCCCCTCCAATGTTTTCAGGAAGGCCATGTGAGGTTCCTGAGTTTGAGAGGGTGGCCTGTAACATGCTACAAATTGCAGAGCCATCTTGCCTATGGTTAATTGCACCTGGATGGTCTCCGATGCATCGCGCTGTTACCAACCTTGAGGTGTGGGTGTCCTTTATGAATATGGACACCCCCCCTCCTTTCTTGGTGTTGTCCGGATTTTGGGACCGGAACGCATGATATGAGGTGAAACCTGTTAGTGCTGGGGTGCTCTCAGGAGCCTTGAACCAGGTTTCTGTCACAGCACAGACATCGATGTTCTCCATATTGAGAAGGGCCTCGAGTGCATCTTGAGATTGAGACTTCTGGCATTGAGCAGCATTACCCTTAGTTTTTTTCCTTTTTGGTGTTCTAGGGTGGTAGGTTTAGAATTTGAGCCTTGCCTAAAAAAGGCACTATGGGGGTGGCAAGAGCCTTTGCCAATATCCGGAAGCCCAGGGGTGACAGGTGCAAGCCATCCCTTGCAAAGCAGCGTGGCTTGTCCAGCATGTCATCCCAGGCATATATACAGTTGTAAGTGTGTGCAACATGGATGGGTATGTCACATGTGAATCCCTTGTTGGGACCACATTGCCCTTGTCTGTGAAGTAGGGAATGGGAATATGGGGAAGGATAGCAGATATATTTGTGGAGGTGATTCAGGTTGGTAGATATAGAGGACAGCATACAGGGGTGGGATATGACACATCTGGTGGGTAAACACCCTGGATGGTGGGTGTGTGTTCTTCGATGTGGAAGCCCCATGGGCCCCAACAAGGCTCCCACCCATTGCTACTCACAGCAGCAGTCCATGGCCCTGAAGGTGCCTGGTCTGGAGGCTGAGCAGGAAGAGCATGTGGACCCTGTGAATGTGTACTGGGTGCCTCAAGGTGCTGTAGAACATTCCACAAGTGTCTGTGGAGCCCCCTATGGAACAGACTCTGGACCTGACCTTGGGTGACAGGATCATGTCTGTGTGTACCCCTGGGGGGGGGGACAACATCCCCTGAGGTGGTTCCACCTGAAGGTAGTGCTGGACCAGTAGATGAGGAGGCCCCAGGGTGGGTCCTATATGTGCTGTGGCCTGGTAACATGGCCAGATGAGGTTAAAGAGGTGGTTCTGCTGGCAACTATTCCCTAAACATGCTATTGTGTCACTGTTATAGAACATATGTGTGTAGTACTAGTCTACACAATCCCGGAACATGTCCAACAGCATGCATAGATATCCCCAATAACACAGAATGACAGATGTGCAGCAATCACATAGCAAGCATACCACATGCATATATGAAGCCATAGTGGCCTGACAAAGGCATGCAGGTGAAATAGTCTGTAACAGGTTAGCAATGATAGTGTCCACACAGGGAACATGGCTACAAACACATAGCACAAAGTGTGGTACAATACAATATATGTCCCACTGGTAGGTAAGCTATAGCCATACCTATTGAGTTGTGTGAACAGTTTGTTGTTACTGATATGGAGGGAGGGCATGGCAGAGATGTGTATTAAAAACTATGGTAACCTTGCTGTATGAGTTGCTCAGACCTGTTTCCATCTTTATGTCTTTCAGGCAAGATGTCCCATGGATGTCTACCTGCATATTCAGTGGCAGAAAATGAGGTTGTGTTGAACCACCTAATACAGCACTATCCTGTTCTGTTTGGCAGGGCCACTCATGAGCAGCAGGAGTGGACCGCCCTGTGGAACGATCTAGTCCACAGGGTCAATGATGTCGGCCTGCATAACCGCAGTTATGAGCAGGTCCGGCATCATTGTTCTCACCTGCTTCCCAATGCCCATAGGCATGCTGCTGCAGTCCGAGGGATCACCTTGCAACAGGGGAGGTCTTGCCATCCATCCCCCCTGACATGTGTTAAAGAGCTCCTTGCCAGCCTTGTGGCACCTGCCCACCCGCACACCCAACAACTGGCAGAGACCATTGTGGAGGTGGGTGCTACCCACACACCAACTGAGGAGCATGCAGGTAAGGCTACAGGGCACATCAGTAGACCATTGTTGCATATGCATCCACATCTGTACCGGTACAGCATGCATATGTGACATGTCATATATATAGTTTGTTGCTGCATAGTAGTAATTAATAGATTTCTATAAGTGGTAGTATTGTGGACTTGTTCTGTTGATGTACTGTAATGCTGCACCCACCCTGTAGCAATGCCACAGCTGTGGCCACTGACATTGCATCTCTCACACTCTTATGTAGGTTTCTTTGGTATACCACCAAGGCAGCAGCCTATAGCTGGTGAGTATGGTTTATGTTGATGCTTGCCAATACACCGGGCATGTAATGCTATGGTATATTCCATGCACACATCTAACACACCTACCCATAATACATGCCATGCATGTTCACGTATTGTTGCTGTTAAATGCATTGCATCACAGTGATGACCATGATGGGGTATTGGAAGGGTATGTCAGACACCTCCAAGATAACTAACATCCTGTCATTGCAAAATGTGTCCACACGAATGAACATAATGGTGGGACACATGGCCTACAGTAGGGACATGTGTGAAACATCACCCTTATACAGTGCAACAACAGTGTATATACCAGTATTACAATGGCAACTGTTACAGATCTACATGATGGCATAACATATTACTGTGGTCCACATTATTAGCTGGGACTAGGCTGTAACAAGTGGTGTTGAGTGTATGGGACACTGCAAACTGACACACATGTGTAAGCCATACTTGTCAAGAATCTGCAAAAAGGCTGAAGATGAGGAGGCTGTGCCAGCATGACACACCAGTGCACTGCAGCAGGAATCCTAAGGATGCTAAGAATGGATGTATCTGCACACAGTCAGGTTCAGGAACCGTGGCAGATGTAACCCTACCGCCCACAGCAATAGTGATGGCAGTGTGTGAATATCAAGGGATGTGCACATGAGTAGACCTTGCAATCATGCAGAGCTGGAGGACTTGTAGGGCAGACTGACCATACACTGGCAAATGCAGATGGCCCATGCTAGTATACCCCTGCCAGGAATAGTGACTGCTGTAGTACACATAACAATAGGTGCAACAAACCATCATGATAAGGGCGTGCACACATATGCACCCACAGAGTATATGCATTGCGGTCAGCATCTGCATACCTAACACATTTCATAGACACTACATGTGAATGTAAGGACATATGTCACATTTCAGGTTCATGTATTGTTAATATATGAAGTGATGTGGTCCCATGGCAGATCAAGGAAGAGTGCATCATATCAATAAGGGTGTGTACATTCCCCATAGCCATGGTATGGTCTGACGGTTGTCAGTGTAATAGTATTGGATTTGTCATACATGCACCACTGATGTTAAGATCTGTAAACCAGACATCAGGCATTCACAAATGACATATGTCCACATATCATGCCAGGTATGTGTCACTGAAAAACATAAGGGCTGTGAGCATTAGCGCAGACATAACTGACACAGTACTGCACATTCAGCAATGGGTTGTACACCTGTGAGATTTGATGCACAGTACATGGTAGGGTGCAGAACAGGTGCACAGCAATACTGTGAACATGGGTGCAGTGTTTTCCAGGGAAAGGAGCATCACCTACTAACACAGCCCATGCATTACACACATGTATACTGTTGCTAGCATGGATTGACTATAGCTGCACTGCATGCTGTTGAATACCATATGTTATGCATGTTGACAGATAGGTAATGGGAGGACTGTGTGTATTACCTTTGTGCAACCTCACCTGTATGTGGTATGTGTGCATGTGTGTGCGTGTGTGTGTGTGTGTGTGTGTGTGTGTGTGTGTGTGTGTGTGTGTGTGTGTGTGTGTGTGTGTGTGTGTGTGTGTGTGTGGGGGGTTATTTTTTCTGTAAGTGCAATCTGGTGGAGTGGAGGGTAGTTGATACATGTAGGATGTGCGTGTGCATGTGTGTGTGTTTGTGTGGCTGTCCATGTATGCACGTGTGACTGCTGGGTTGTTCATATGGCAGTACTTCCCTTTGAGATCATGCAGTACATGGACATGGACTGACACATGAGACAGCAGGTATACTTGTCTGATATATAATCACAGGACAGCTAATAGTATAATAAGGTCTGTAGCATGGAACATGCATTGGGAGGGAAAGTAGACACCAGGTATACCCTTAATATTGCAAGCAGCAGAGAGGTGAACTACTACCCACATATGCAACACTACAGATACATTGGGGAATTACTAGACAACACCAGGGAGTGTAACCATATGTTACAGTTGTCATATGATAGGTTGATTGAGCAGCAGATCTGGCATGTACTGAGCAATACTTACACATGATACTCCAGTGTGTGACATTCTGGAGTGACCGTAATAGCCTCTAACATTTAGGGGCCATGCTCATGATGTCTGGACATACACAGGGTGTACACTGAATGACAGCAATGAGGCCATGTAAAACCTACTCCACTCAGGTCAAGGGGGTAATGGAGTAACAGGTGTTGTGTTGTGATCACTCATCTAGGCATTTAGAGGAATGATACGTTAGTGAGTGGTATTAATGAGTGTATGTTGCCAAGTGTGATGCAGGATGAGGAACTTATGTGAATAAACATGGGACTGTCTGTAGAAACATGGACAGGTAGGTATTAAGATGGAATGTGTGTGTGTGTGTGTGTGTGTGTGTGTGTGTGTGTGTGTGTGTGTGTGTGTGTGTGTGTGTGTGTGTGTGTGTGTGTGTGTGTGTGTGTGTGTGTGTGTGTGTGTGTGTGTGTGTGTGTGTGTGTGTGTGTGTGTGTGTGTGTGTGTGTCTGTGTGTCTGTGTACTGTTATGCAAAGCTGTACAGGTCTTAAAGTGTGCTTCTTGTTTTCCCCCACAGTTGGCGAGGTGGGTCAGGGTCCCTCCTGCATGCAATCTGATGTTGGTGTCCATACAGACACTGAAGATGATGATAGTACTGCTGAGGCACAGGGGGTTTGTCAGGGGCTGAAACTGCACCATCATTTGACATCCCCCTCTTAGCCACCCCAACCCTGCATGCAGTTTCAGTGCCTATACATACCCCATCACCAGTGGCCATAGCAGTGGGACAGGTGGCAGTTGGTGGCAGTGCACAGGAGAGAGTGGTATCCATGCCTACTGTGTCTGGTCACAGCAGGTGTATCCAGATCTCCAGCAGGGCACCACATAGGCAGATGTACCAGGGTGCTCATTGTAGGACCACTGGTCATCATGCCCCTGGCATAAGCACCATAACTGGTACCACCAGATGCATGTTTCAGACTGTCATGGGGGCGCAGAGGGTGCAGAGGGCTGCTCTCACATCTGCAAATGACAACTTCCATGAACTGTCTGGTGCCCTCTGTGGTCATACTGAGGTCATGGACAGATGATTTGGAGAGATGGTTGGCCTCATCGACAGTGGTTTGTCCATGCTTGAACATGTGGTGGGAGTGCGGCGACAGCCGCATGGATGTAGGCCAGCAACACCAACAGCTGGCGGTCAACGTGGATGTGCTAGGACACCAAGGCTTTCATGTAGTGGCAGTACCAGCCCCAGCACTGCAGGGGGAGGTGCTGTCCACACCACAGCAGGCCACATGCACATGGCCCTGGCCAGTCCCAGGAGGGACCTGGTTCCAGCGGACATCTGTCATCATCAGGGGAGAGTAGCACATTGAGGCCTGTACCTGGACGTGCCCATGGAATCCCTGGCAGGTACAGTCCACGTGTCCATGGCCAAAGGCAGTGAACTGCACACCCTGCCAGGTATGGTCTGCAGCTGTCCAAAAAACACCTGTATAGGGCAGCCACATGGCAGAACTGTGTCCATGCATACCAACACACTATACGAACACACCTAGGGCAACCTCATACCTACACACACCACATCACCATGCCCAGTTCAACTAATTACACCCCTCACCTACACACATGGTGTTAAATGTATGGCCCACCCTCCGTCTCTGGCAAACTAACAACACACCCTGTGCATATGATGATACCTGTGCCACATCACTGTCATCCATAACATCAATGTAAGGACAGGCTAATATGGTTCTGATGCACATGGCGACTGTACTACAGTGTGACAAGGTACTGCAGTGTAACATGTTGTCAGGAGTAATGCTTAATGCATACATGTCAGTGTAGCTGTCCAGCAATGATGCATTATAGCTGTTAGTAACACTAGGTGATTTTGATCTCCATGACATTATCCATTTGAGTCATAGGTGTACATGTGTCAGCAGGAAGATGGTCTGCAGTCATTTTCCACAAGGAGTATGGCACTGTGGTGACACCATGGCTGTGACATATATGGGGTACAGTTGAACACAAGTCACAGGTTTGTATAAGAGTTATTGCCTTGCCACATGGACAGGTGACCCACTGGGACATGTATAATCAGCAACCTGATGTAGACCCATCCACACTCTTACACTCTTACTTGGCAACACTTGGACTAGACCCTTACCTAGGTATGTAGTGCTACTGAACTGTGTGGCTTTCATTGGATACACCACACAGCGGTTAGGGTGAGGTGTGTACCAGGTTACATGTTACATGCAGAACATCCCCAGACATGTACATTATGGTAATGGGGGATGCAATGGTTGTATATGGACAATACATAGTGTGACTTACCATCATATACACATTAACAGACACATAACAGGCAGAAACACATCCAAAAGACCTGGGCCTATCGGTGCTAACTTACTTGTCCATGTGTCCAATGTGTTACAGGTAGGCTGCACACAGCACATGCATAACTGGGCTGGATTGTGGTATCAGTTACCTGTATGGTTGATGGTGACAGTGGTCACCATAAAGTGGTACATGGGACATATACCGGATGTACCATGGTGTAATGACAGTGTACACAGCACCCACATCCCACAGTGGATATTGTACTCACTGGTACCCATGATGACACTTTGACATACCCACCATCACACATTGCCCATGACTGCGATACAATCCATTGTATATTCCAACAGTGGTACTACAGGGATATGCATCTAATGCACATACTACAGGCATAGCAGGGTGTTGCATTGTCATGCCTCACCTATGGTCAGCAACAACACTATCCATACTACTGTGTGGCAATGCATATTGTAATAGGAGTATGTGGCCTCAGAATGCTGTACCCTACAGATATACAGACATGCACACATACACACACTTGCCAGAAATCAGTGGGTATCCCATGCCTATCTACCCATTTGTACAACACTGTTGTGCTAGTACTGCAAGGCTCATGTAGACATTAGGGAGAGGAGTGTAACAGGGTACATGTAATGTCCGATACAGCAGCAGCCACATCTGACTATAGCAATGGGTGTTGCAGTGGTTGTGAAAGCCCTCTTGGTATTCCCAACTACAGGTGTACTAACACACAAACACTGCTATCCTCAGTAATGCACATGTACACATGTGTCAGTACTGGGGTACATCACTGCAGGTGGTCATAGATATGTACCTGGCTATTGTCCATGGAGAGATGGGTTGTGTAGGGGATGTGTGTACAGTGGCATCATGCCACCTGCCATATGCCAGCAGGCAATCTATTGACAGACACCACTGTGGTGACCCTCAGTGTGAGAGTGACATGCATCAGCCAATCCTCTGGGTGCCTCCTGCAAATGGCAACTGAGATAATTCAGTTGACATGTATGCAACATGTATTACAACACATGGTTATTGTCTGTGATGGAGACCTCTACCCAAGCATGTTCTGTTGACTGTGGCAGTGTAGTGGAGGTACCGGTGGCACGTGGTGTGTACAGGATGTTGTCTCCTATATGTGCCAGTTATAATACAGCTGGGCAGGCATGTCAGTCAACCATAGGTTGCCTGTACATATCCAAGATGGATACCTGCCATCTGCACATCTGTACAGGGAGTGACAGACATCAGCTTGGCAAGTAGCAATGCAGTAGGATGAACGTGTTGACAGATAGACGTTTGACAACAATATGTATGCTATTAATACATGTTGGAAGCCCTCAATGACATGTGCTGGACAGATGGTAGTCTGCAGTTACATTCCACATGTCAGATCATTATCCAGTAGGGGATATATACTGTGACACAGCTCACACACCAGGAACATGACAGTGAGGCCTCAAAGTTCAGCTATGCCTGCAGGTGTGCTTGTTGCCAGTACTACATTTAGCACTATACACTTGCCTGGGAAAGCACTGTCAACAGTAGTACCGCCATGATACACTACATGCCAGTGTGACCGCATGTAACCTGGGTTACTATCCTTGTATGTAACACATTCACATGGATAACAATGCTGTACAGGTCTTATATACTTGTGTGTCCCAGACATGACACTCACACCTCTTGCTACTGTAATGACAGCATATAGACCCATGTATTGTACATGACACTACATACACTTATTACAGATGTCATTACCATCCTATGTTATCAGACTGGGATGTGAGCACTGGTTACCAGGGCTGAACCATGCTTAGCAGTTTCAGCATTTCTTCAATATAACAGCTAAGTAGATTTGCGCACTGGTAAGCAAAGCCTAAATGCTGTAAGCGCACATACTTTTAACAGTAGCTTAGCTTCATGCAAACCTGTGCAAACGAGCTTGTGTAGAACTTGTTATTGATATTACTGTTGCATCACGTTTGTTGTTATATCTAAATGTACACATATCGGATACATACGGTGAGATACATCTGGGAAGGTATACACAACCGTGATGTTTACACATGACTGGAATATGGATATATACATATACATATGTTTATATATGTCTACATGTACATACACATGTATATTCATATATATGTATGTCTACACATCTGTATAGTGAAAATAAAATTGCCACTGATATTAAAGACAGCCACAAAGCATTCTTTAGCTATGTCAAGAATCTCAATGGCAACACTCAGATCTGCTCTGAGTTACACCACAATGGCACTAAATATACAGAACCAACTTATATTGTCAACATCCTGGCAGATAGGCTCAGTGCTAACCTTACCCCTCTCTCATCCACTAAAGGGCCAATCTCTATACCGGAAGAATGAAAAGTACCTGCAATCACAGCTGCACAGGTAAAAAAGACACCCCCCAAAGCCAAGAACACAGCATCCATGGGACCTGACAATATCCCAGTCTGTGTTCTACATGAACTACAGAGCGAACTGGCACCCCACCTAAGTACCATGTTCAATCATAGCCTCACCTTAGGCTTTTTGCCCACTGAATTGGGCACAGCAATGGTCATCCCACTCCACAAAGGGGGAGCCACCACAGACCCCGGGAACTAACGCCCCATTGGCCTGATGAGCCTGGTCTGCAAGGCTCTGGAGCGTATCATCATGGAACTTATAAACAATGACATTGGTGATCTCCAAACTCTGGACCCTACCCAGTTCAGGTTTGTAAAAGGCAGATCATGTCTCCTAAACCTGACAGACTTCTTTGAAGCTGTCACCAAAGCTGTAGATGAGGGTAAGTTGGTACACACAGCCTATCTATATCTCGCCAAGGCTTTCAACACCATCCCCCACTCTGGAATTATAGACAAACTCACTAAACTAGGTATAAAACCCTATGGCACAAGATGTGTTGCCAACTGGCTAAATGACCGAACCCACACTGTGAAAGTAGCAGACTCTAAATCCAACTTCAGACCAGTGACAAGTGGAGTACCACAGGGTTCAGTCCTAGGTCCTCTCCTGTTTGGTATCTACTTCTCTGAAGTACAGGCTAACACAGAAGGTCTTTGGCTAACAAAGTTCACAGATGACTGCAAACTTGGAGCCATAATCAAATCTCCTAACAATGTGGACATCCTACAAAAGGGCCTCACTGAAGCAGATGCCTGGTGTCAAAGCCATGGCCTCAAGCTCAATGCCAAAAAGTGCATTGTCATCCCTTTTGGTAAAAACTCTGTACCCATGAACTACCACATAGGCGGTAGTCCACTTAACACCGAAAGTGTGATAAGAGTCCTTGGGACACAGGTGGACAGTAGTGTCTCCTTTGATAATCACATCACCACAGTAGTCAGGAAATCCTTCTATGTGGCACACCTCATCACAAAAGGTTTCTCATCCAAGAAAAAATAGGTCATTGTTCCCCTCTACTCATCACTCATTAGCCCCATTATAGAGCCCCTTTTGGTATGTACCTCACAAGACATCTACAACAACTGGAAAGGCCACAGAAATACCTCACAAAGAGGATTACCAGCCTCAAAGAGATGCCCTATGCAGACTGTCTCAAAAAACTCCAGCTTTACTCTGTCGCATATTGCCTACTCAGAGGCAATCTCTGCCTAACATACAAAGCTATGTCAAACCCAGAGCTGTTGGACATGCTCAACATAAAGAAATCCCAATCCCTTCAAGCTACACGCTCTAGGGACCTAAATCTTGTCACCACAATAAACAGAACATGCTGGAGGGATAGATTCCTATCTTAAAGACTTCCCATACTCTGGAACAAACCTACCTATCTATATCAAACAAAGCTCCTTATTAGCAATCTTCAAGAAAAGTCTTGATGATTGGATGGGAGATAGGAAATTCACCCCAGGGATCACTTCTGTGGCTCTGCTTGACAGGGGCACAGGAAAATAATTTTCTTGGGTGGCAAAAGCCAGGGTACCATTTGGCTAGGCTTATATAGGCCCTAGGGCCAATAGCCTAGTACCTACCTTTGAACCTATGAACATATATATATATATATATATATATATATATATATATATATATATATAGCCATTTGTAGATCCCTTTGTCGATGCATATCTATATCTATATATATATATATATATATATATATATATATATATATATATATGTGTGTGTGTGTGTGTGTGTGTGTGTGTGTGTGTGTGTGTATATACATATATATATATATCATATATATATTTATACATATATATATATATATATGTATGCACATCCTATGTGCACAGATGTACCTATTTATGTTGATATATATGTAGATATCTATAACTATATGTGCATGTATATCTATTCAGATATATCTATTTATGTTGATATATATGTTGATATCCATGACTATATGTGCATATGTATCTATATATCTGTATATGTGTAGACATATATTGCTGTGTGTATATGTATATATTCGAGTGTTTATATGTATATATAGATCCATATATATATATCCATATATGTATGTAGATATGTATATGTGTATATATCTATTTATATATATATATATATATATATATATATATATATATACACATATATGTTTACCATATGTCCAGAACATGGAATGGAGTGCTACTTCAGCACCTATAGTCCCAACCTCTTAGTGCAAGGGGATGTCATGTATGTATTGCAGGTATATATGTAGACTGTTGCTACTGTAACAGGGATTGTCTTAACAAACATGTTGAGTCTGGGAGGTCATATCTGCATTTTACATGTGCAGCAATGGCTACTGACAGACATCCTAAGGACATCAAAGTACAGTACCACTGCTAGCACAGTAATGATCCTGTGGACTACAGCAGTGATATGACTAATATATGTGGACAGTCTGGCACTCTGTGGTCAGTCCAGAGGTGTACACAAATCCCCTTCATGCGAGACATGTGGGCCATGCCTCACAATGTGGATGTTAATAGCCATGTACATGGGTATAGCACGTAAATACTGGATTAAATATGCCCACAGAGTTTATACATTCACACACGCCAGTCTGTCCTGATACATAACACCTGGTGATGCAGAGGTCACATGGCCACATACTACCCAGCAGTGACATACATCTGCACAGAATCCCACTGCTTTGTCAGAAATATGCAACAGTTATGGTGACCTGGCAGCAGTATGTCTTGCAAATAACTAGACATAACAGCACACTGGGTAATTACACTAGGCTGCTAGGCATGTAACAAAGCACTGTGCAAACTACAGGCAGACTGTCACAACACTGGACTAAATTTTGTATGGGGAAATAGACATGTATCTGCAATTATAGGAGGCTCTACACACATGTCACAGCACAGCGTAACAGACACCTGTGAGAAAGTGCATACCCATGACCAATGCAAACACAGCCACAGCAACATATGGTACGCAAGCTTAATATGACACCATATGGACTGTCTGATAAACACCATCCTCATATGTGCCATTCACATACTAACCCTACATACACTGGGTCATGACACAGTTTGGTCCGATGCCTGTCTGTGGTATGGGACACATGTGTGTCTGGCCCTACAGACATGTGAGCCAATAGGGTAGCATACACTGGAGCAGCATGTAACATCAGATAGAACAGGACCAAGCACAATGGAATCTACCACAGTCTATGCACAGCCCAAGGTACGTATGCGCAATATACATACTGTTGACAATCACCATAAGTACACAGACCCCAGTGCTGTATACACAACCGCAGAATGCCCAAGTTATGTCCTCAGAAACAACCCCTACTATACATAACATGTCTAGCAATCTGATATCTGACTGGCTTGTTATCAGGTATGATGTTAATAAATAATGGTGTACAGAACATATGCACCTGTTACTGCATGACATATGTACAAAAGTTGACAGACGTGTGGCTGGAGCTACAAACACTGGCCCAGTATTGGCATATTGCTGAGATAACCTCATACATTTACTGCCGTACCAGAGTTTGTTGTGACGTATGTCCTATGAGCGATATGAAGTCAGTAACTCTCATGGCTGTCACCATGTACTGACTGCAATCCTCACACTATGCTACTGCAGTTCTCAGATAGATGTTCTGTGAGTAACACAAGGAACAAAAGGCACCACACACTGCCCAGTCTACAGGTAACCCTACAGATGGGGGTTTCCTCAAACACACCACACTGTCATAACAGGTATTAAATCATGTAGACCAGCCATATCTGCACACACCCTGTTAAACCGACATTACTCCAAATGCAGAAGAGCAACACTTACATCCTGTAGTCATTTCTGGCACATCCCCCTCCTGTCTATTGGCCTGTTTCCACAGTGTATTTTGTTAAAGGTAAATCCCAATGCTATCTGTGATGCTGTTTGCCAAACACCAGATTTAGGTCCTGCTCACAGTGAATGAAAAGGCCCAACACCAACATGATGTTCCTAGATATTGGAGTGTTTTTCCATGCAATTGGCTATGAAAATGTTACCACAGCTGTTCTACATGCAATCAGCTAGAGGGGGGCTGCAATTCATGCAGAGGCCATCAGCTGATCATGAGCATCACTTACAAAACACAAGCTGCTGCCTAAACAAAGCAAGTGTACTTCTCCACATCCACCAGTGAGGGAATGAGAGAGACAGACAGAGACAAAGTAAGTCAGAGAGGGGGTGGGAGAGTAAAACCTAAGCATGTTTGTGTCATACACCTACAAGTACAGGGTTTCAAACCCCTGACTGACTATGTATTGATATCACATGTCTTTGCAGTTATTGCATGCACTACATATCTTATATGCTGGGAGCTGTCCAAAGGTATATCTGATGGTGAGTGACATCTGCAACAGTGATATAGTAATGATAAGGTAGGTGTAGTACATGTGCCTGTCCATATAAACAGTTGTCAATGTCAACACAGCCACACTCTCTCAGGAACTCACACACATTGACACACTTGGCAGGGTCAGGAATAGACTTCTTAACTAGCTAGTTTGTCACAATACAGTAATGTGCAGCTATCACATGTACCACAGGGGTTATCTGGATGTTATATGTGCAAGGGGTATGTGAAGGTGTCTGACATCAGACAGCATGCTTAAGTAGGCCAATGGGAGTTGTAGTGAGTAGGAATGTGATCAAAAGCATCATACTCCACACACACACACAGACACAGGGTGCCAGTATTGACATGCATGGGTGCATTGCTTCATTGGTGCTTAGTGGTTGAATGTGCCAGAAGGCTATACAAGGCTAGGTGAAGGGTATATCTTGGCATCAGGCCAAATGACAATGGTCTGCAGTTTGGCTCAGGGGTGTAGTGTCTGGATTGGCCCACACAGATTGGTATTATATTCACCATCCAGTCACTTGGGTTACTATTGTGTGTGGCCAGTGCTGTGCAATGCCTGCCATGTATGTATTCTATAGTCCATGACATGGACGATGTCTGGGATGTGTACAAGTCCAACTTGCATGTTCAGTGACATGTGGAACTGCACCTGGAGTGTCTGGCCCATGTTGAGTACACAGATTGTTATCATCAGATGTGCCAGTCCTGCCTTCATGTGGCGGGAACTGGTAATGGACACCAGGTTGACCCTGCACCTACACTGATAGCACAATGCAGGTAATCTCTGGTGTGAGTGGCATCTGTCCATACAGGGCATGTTTTTAAGGCATGGTATGTCATTTGTGGGTCACATTTGATGGCACCACAGTTGTTGCAGGTGTCTAGTGAGGAACATAGTGAAGGTGCACTGTCTGCAATTATGTGCCAATTGTAGTGATGGGACAGTGTGCCATGCCTTCTGTATTCTACTGCAATCACACCATGGTTACTATCTGTGGGCAATATACAGGGTATAACCAACATAGCGGTTCTTGCCTAGGCAAGTGTGTTTGCACATGAGACATGGGTTGAGAGTATTCTCTGGGTAATACAAGGGTTATTTACTTTGTTCACCAGGCATTGATGTCACATGTAGGGGTATGGATTGGCACTCCAGCCTCTCGGATGTTTGGCATCTGTTATCCTTGTAAGGTGGACATTGTGACATATAATAGGCCCACCATATAAGAAATTTGCAAAACCCACTCCACAATGAGTCCAGTTGTTACAGACTCACAGCCACCTCCACACAGGATATGAATGACAAACACAGACACACACACACACACACACACACACACACACACACACACACACACACACACACACACACACACACACACTTTCCATGTCTGGGATTAGAACTCCTACCTAACTAGTTTATCACACTACAGAAATACGCAGTTATAGGACACACCACAGAGATTACTGGACTACACCTTCCCCAAAGGTGTATTTCACTGGGAATGACATCAGCAGGCTTGCCAAAGAAGGGCAATGGAGGTTGTAGTGACTGTGAATAGCCTCAAAAGCATTACTCCCTACACAGACAAACAAAAACACACACAAACATCCACACTTGCCATGTCTGGGAATAGAACCCCTACCGAACTATTATATCACACTAGAGCATTTCGGTGTTATAGGACGCACCATGGAGATTACTGGACTATTCCTTCCACAAAGGTGTATTTCACTGGGAATGACATCAACAAGCTTGCCAAAGTAGGGCATTTGAATTGTAGTGAGTGTGACTAGACTAAAAAGCATTGTCCCCTACACAGACAGACACACATATGCACACAGTTGCTGTGTCTGGGATTAGAACTCCTACCTAACTAGTTTATCACACCATAGCATTACACAGTTATAGGACATGCCACAGAGTTTACTGGGATATTCCTTCCACAAAGGTGTATTTCAAAGTGAATAACATCAGCAGGCTTGCCAAAGTAGGTCATTTGAATTGTGGTGAGTATGACTAGCCTAAAAAGCATTGCTCTCTATGCAGACAAACACACATACTTGCCATGTGAGGGATTAGAATTCCTACCTCACTAGTTTATCACACTACAGCATTACACAGTTATAGAACGCACCACAGAGATTACTGGGTTACTCTTTCCCCAAAGGTGTATTTCAAAGTGAATGACATCAGCAGGCTTGCCAAAGTAAGGCATTTGAATTGTAGTGAGTGTGACTAGCCTAAAAAGCATTGATCCCTACACAGACAAATACACAATTGCCACATATGGGATTAGAACTCCTACCTAACTAGTATATTACACTACAGCATTACACAGTTATAAGACATGCCACAGAGATTACTGGGCTATCCCTTCCCTAAAGGTGTATTTCACAGTTAGTGACATCAGCAGGCTTGCCATAGTAGGGCTATGGGGAGGGCAGTGTGCATGCATGGGCCATAACCCATTCATCAAGAGGTAGTCACTCCACACTCAGGAACACACAGCTTTATATTCCTCAGGTACATGTATACAACTGCTAGATGATTACTGCCTTGTACAGTCATGTTGCACAGTTAGCACTAGCACTGCAGAGTCTATAATGCTGAGGGATACCAGTGGCTAATTTTTATGATGAGTGACATTTACACATCATGTGGTTGTAGCCATCTGGCTGTGTGCTGGGTGGGATAGGCCTCATGATGGAAGGCTCATTGTCACTGTCACTCTCTTCCACACATCTATGTATGTGTACTTTTGGCATATTATAGTGTGTTGTCCTTGGATATATGTGTGTATTCCTATTCAATGCATGTGCAAAGCATGACTGGTGCTTACTGAGGAGTGTATGCACTAACATCTGCAACTGGCAGATATGTATGATCCACTGTTGTTGCCAGACATGGGCTATATTTGTTTAAGTGTGTGAGCATGTCCAGTATGACCTTTCAGTATGTTGTTGTCTGACATTGCCTTAATTTCTCTAAGTGTGAGAGCATGCCCAGTATGCCCTTCTGTATTGAATGTGTGGATCCATTCCAGGTAGATTTTACTCCATTGCAGACTTTTATGTTCTGCACCTACAGCTAGCAAATTGTTTCTACAGGATATCTGTAGATCAGTTGTCAATATGGGGTCAAACTGGGCAAGGGATAGTGGGCACTGTAGGTAATTGTGCCTGTGCTGCTTCTGCTACATGGTACTGGTGTTAGCAGAGATATGCAGACATGTGAAGTGTTATACACTTTGATGTTTTGTCCTCAAGTACTGTCAGGCAGACATTTTTGCTTGCAGTGATGCCCTGGGGAACACAGGGTGAATGCAGCTGTGTCCAGTATAGTGGTCAAATGCCTACATATTCCAGCAAACCAATGCCATTCTGGAGGGGGAGCTGCAGACACTTGCTGCTGGGTCTGTGTAACCAGTTCAGCACCTTGGTACAGTGGTGGCAAAGGATCCCATACTTCTACATCCATCGATGTGACAGTATGGCCTTATCTTGCTGTGGCAATACCTCACAGCTGTATAGATTCACACAGGCTACGCAGAGTCAGGGGTCATAAGTCAGGACATTATCCCTATTGTGGTGTACAGGCAGGTTTTTAGCCACACAATTTTGTGTTTGCAGCCAGGGATAGTATGTGCACATGGCTGTGTTTCAGACTTTGCACATTCTATGCTGCCCATGCTCCCATCCACCCCTATTATTCTGCCCTCTTCTATACATTATTCAAACATTCTCTGATAATTTCCCTATAGTTAGCACCTCATTACAGCAGTGTATTTGTGTTGGTCCACAGTTCATGCAGTGGGACATGGTGGACATGTTACTGTGGTCTGTCCACATGGTCTTGCATATGGGTTCTGTGGACTGTGTTATGTTGTTATTTGGGACTCCATGACATAACATACATTGGCAGTATGGGTGAGATGCAGGCCTTTGGCAGAGGACTGTAGGCTACTTGTTAGTGATGCAGGCCAGCTGTAGCAGTACGTTGCATTCTGTCAGTCCTACAGTACCAGACTGCCGTACAGTATGTTCCCCTGATGTGTCAGGGTAGGTGTGATAGGTGTTCATGCCAATACTTTCTATCAGTATTGATCAGGTGGTGTGGATGCTGGCAGGGTGCTCCTTACAGCTAGGGACACACCTGCATGGGATACCTACACTGCATGCTGCATTCTTTTGCTATTGCCATACACAGGTGGAGGTCATATTGTACCCATTCCCAACAGCAGGGAAGACCGGAGAGATACCTATAGGTGGTGGTTGAGTAAGCTCGGTGCATGTGTGCTATGGACACTACTTGCATCTGACTCGCAGAAATGCATGGGGCATTCCACTTATGCTGGCTTGTGCAGGGACATCAGCTGTTTCTCAATATATCATTCATATGACCTTTGTGATCTGTAAGTGTTTTGCCAGATGACATTGGTATTCCCTACTGCAAGCCCAGATAATGTGATGCAAACCTGTATGTACAAATCCAAGGGTATGTCCATTTCATGGTTACACATTATACACTGTCTGTCTGGGTACTTTCCCCTGTGTACTGCTTGTATATCTGGCCCAACAGTCATGCCATGTCCATCTTTCAGATGGTGACACATATTACCTCCATACATTTACAATGACTTACTGCTAGAATGTGTTATACTGGGGAGCATTGTGTTTGGCACTGCAGTTGTGAGGACTTGGCCCTGTCATCGGCAGTACTGGGCAATGGCCACCAGGTC
The DNA here is from genome assembly GCF_019279795.1 of Protopterus annectens. NCBI lineage: Eukaryota > Metazoa > Chordata > Ceratodontiformes > Protopteridae > Protopterus > Protopterus annectens. The sequence goes on along the minus strand of NC_056725.1, from coordinate 1,699,557,325 downwards.
AAACCTCACCATGCATACATACTGACCACTCTCACACAATATGAAGCACACACCAACCTAACACACGCATAGCTGCATATTGTACAAATGCTACAATCTATGCTGCTACCTTGGCCACCTCAGGTCATCTGTACTCCACTGGTATTATACCTACACATACATGCTACTACATTTCTACATTGGATTGGAGGGGGGCACACCTGACTGTTACTACATTTCTACATAGGATTGGGAGGGGCACACCTGACTGTCACAATGTGTCTACATTGGATTGGGGGGACACACCAGATTGTTACATTTCTACATAGGATGGGGGGCACACCTGACTGTTACTACATTTCTACATAGGATTGGGGGGGCACACCTGACACTTGTACACGTTTGTTATGACTGTACTGGTATGTCAGGTACTCCATTTCATTCTGTATTCTAACCTATCATGCTGACTAGAGGCATATCAGTGTACTACAGGACTTAGGTTTGATTGACCTACATATCAGTTTCTGACTTCTTACCCTTCAGAACTAACATCCCATTGCCTGACCTGATGTAGTGTGTCTGTGTAGGCCTGGGGGGGTAACCTATAGCCATCATTTAGAGGCCTTAGTACAGCCTTTGTTTGTGTTTGTCTACACCTGTCCTGCTGGCTGAGACTGTTGTTGGGTATGTGAACCTCCTTAACTGGCATGTGTGTGCCATATCGACACACATGTGGCCCAGCACATTTCCTGCAGTAGGTTTTGTCACTATGTGTAGTACTGGCTACTATGGTGACACCAGTATTTGTTACTGATCTCATGCTGCCACTATAGATGTCTACTATCTGCTGGCATCCCATTCAGCCATCCAATTCCCTTGCATGCTCACATCCATACCATAGATACAAGTAACAACACATACTATTCCATTCAGCAATTGGTGGGAAGAGTGACTTACCTTGTGGGTGTGCCAGTATTGAGGATGGTGCTAGAGGGCTGCCTATGTTGGATGCACATAGTAAACTCCCTATACATGGTTGAGCACAGGTAGTGTCATGTTTGGCATACCTTTTACTGTATCTGCAAATCAAAGAGAGGTGTCATTCCCTGGGTCCCTACTGTGTCAGTGTATGTGCTATGTGTTGCCTCTTTGCTAAGGCCAGGGCATACTGAGCACTCCTCCTTCTACCTACTGGGGCAGGCTCAGGTTGTTCCTCCTCCAAGTCACTCTGTGCCTGTGCAGGCCTTGGCAATGGTGGGAGGTTGTGTGGCCCTGCCTCGTGCTGTTCCTGCAGCAGCTGTTTCCGCAGGATCATATTGTGTAGCATGGCACATACGATGACAATTTGCATACATTTAGCTGATGAGTACTGCAAGGCTCCACCAGATATGTCCAGGCTCCAGAACCATGACTTGAGCATCCCAAACACATGCTCTATTATAATTCTGGTCTGTGAGTGTGCCTCATTATGAAGTTCTTGTTCAGGTGTGTGTGCATTTCTGATGGGTGTCATCAGCCATGGCTCCAGTGTGTAACCAGCATCCCCCACTAGGTGACCGTAAGGGATGTTCCCATTGACAAATCTCTGGTACAGCTGTGTCAGATGCCGGATGTGGGAATTGTGATAGCTTCCAGGGCAGCCAGCACACACATTCATTATAATGCCCTGGGCATCACACATGACCTGGCAGTTGATGGAGGAGAAGCCCTTGTGGTTGATGTAGACCTTACCCTGCTCACCGGATGGTGCTTTGATGCATATGTGCATGCAGTCTATAGCACCCACTACCTCGGGGTATTCTGCTATTTGGTGGAAGAGACCCATATTGCTGGTCAATGCCTCACGGGTGTTGAGGAAATAAATGTGCTCACTGGCACTTGCTGATATGGCATCCAGGAGCTGGTAGAGTACCCTGGATGCTGATGCCTGTGAGATCCCCATGATATCCCCAGTTGCCCTTTGGAAGGTACCTGTGGCTAGTATTCTTAGGCCTACACATACCTTGGTATCAACTGGGATGGGTTCCCCGCTGTTAGTTCTATGTGTCAGGGGTGGCCGGCACAGCTCAACAATTTGCTGTAGGAGGTCCCTGTCCACCCTATAGTGCTCCACTATCTCCAGCTCATGTAGCCCCTGGTAGGTTATCCTGGGTCTGTACACTCTTCTTCATCTCCTCACTGTGGGTTGGTTGACAGCATTCTCATCCTCACCACCCTCAGCCTCTTCCACATGTTGATGTATGATAGCTACTGCAGCCCCTATCATTTTGTTGTTTTCATTTTTTTTTAAGTTTCCCTGCTTTTATACACCGGTGGTGTAGAGTATGTGGGAAAAAACAGAGTGAAAGGTGTTTGCATCGTTTATAGTAGTGTGCTGTGCTGGGCTGCTGCCTGTGTAATTGGCTGATTCTGATACATTTCACTTGCCAGCTATGCTAGTTCTCTAGATTACCTTCCTACTGCTGTTTTCCTTTCCCATTGCCTTCCTGTTTAAGCCTGGGGACACGCCACACAAACAGAGTGCTGAAATGTGCACAGAGCTGCTATTTCCTGGTTTACTTTTTTTTCCCTTTAAAACCTGGTGCTCGGCGCGCACACTCGCTTAGGCAAAGTGAAAAGTGCTAGACAGCCTCAGACACACCCCCTTGCTTAATTCTACTAAGCTAAGGGAAAACCCCAGCCACAGGGCTCCAATCTGTTTACAGTATGCCTGACACCCTCCCCCCCCATGATGTCAGCTGACTCCTAGGCTTGCACCAAGCTATTCCTGCACTTACACTGTTGGGTGTTGACTAGCATTGAGGGGAAATATGGAATTCAGTATCATTCCCCTCATTTGCATAGGATTGCTTGCTGATGCATAGTTACAGGTCTCACACTGAGCCTCCCCCCTTAGCAACCACTATTCACTGGCCCTGTTGTCTTCTGCCTGCCACTGAGTATAATGGCAAAATAATGATTTTGGTTAGAATGATTATTTCAGGTTATTTTTATTTTATTTTTCGCCCACTCCTGTTTGCGCACTGCTGCCCTACGCTTAAACAGCCGAAATCGGCTAGAAAAAAATTAAAAGTTCTTTTTTTTAACTGTTTTCTATGCCAATGGCCTTATATTTGGCCATTGGCATGCTTTACATGTTATATACACCTTTTATTTGGAGCTGTCATGGCTCCGTTTTGTAGTTTGCAAAAATGTACTTGGTTACTAACTGAGTACATTTTTGCAGATTACACTAGTCCTGCACGGCTGGCTGCCAGCTTCCTGGATTGCAAATTCACCTCATTTGCATGTTTTTTGCCTACAAATGGGGTAATTTGCATACAGGAGCTGCATCTGTGCAGGAATAGTGCAGGAGCGCTTGTGCAGGAATAGTGCAGGAGCGCTTGTGCACATCCCTGCAGCTAATTCCTGGATCGCACTGCAGACATATTGCCTCCTGGAGCTGCAGCACTGTTCTGGCACGACGTGCAGGGCTTGCTGAATCCAGGGGAGTGACACATAGTACATTGAAAAAAGAAACAGATTTCCTTTTCAGATGCATTACCCAAACCCTAACAAACTGATCTCAAATTTTAGTGATATAAGGATTTTTTTTAACTTAAGATGCAGGTTAGAGTTAGGATCAGGGTTAGTGTTAGTCGGTATTACTAAGGTGGCGCAACACCTGCTAATCCATACCCTGTTCCTACCCCAATCCTAACCTCCATCTTTAATTTAAAAAAAAACCTTCCCATAACACTACCACTATACAAGACAGCTCTGACACTCCCCATGCCATGTGTGCGTGAACACACACACACACACACACACACACACACACACACACACACACACACACACACACACACACACACAAAAAATGCACAAGCATGCACTAAATCTATCCCATACCCTAACCCTAACCCCAAACCTAAACACTCACAATCCCTGACACATAATCTTTCCCCTTACCTAACCCTTATTCTAACCATAAGCAATACACAAATGCAACCCCCGTCACACCTGCTACACATCCCCTTACTTGTTTTAATGAAACACATACCTGAAAAAGTCTGTTCAACAAACTAGACATTCTACCAGAAATCACAGAACAAGCCTTCATTGATCAAGCAATCAGAGCCCATATATATTTATACTGGCAGTGTGCAGCTGACCATTGTTGGCCTGCTGTTATAGCAGAATAACAAGTGATTGACTCTCTTTGTAACTGAAGAGATTCTATCTCTTTTTCCCTGCTTTGAACTTGCTATTTTTCTCATGAGATAGCAGCATACTGCTCTCAAGGTAGAGGTGTCACTGAAGTGCATTTCAACAATACTTCTTTAGTTACCTCGGTGAAGATGCAAGGTGATAAAGAACTACTTATATTTCTAGTTTGACTACTATGCCTGGACTGCTCTGCAGCCATCATATCTGTCAGTTATCTGTTGTCCCAGCAAATGTTCATCTCTTGCTCTGTCCTATTCTAGTATGTGACTCTGTAGCTGTCCTACTATAGATCCATGCAGTCTAAAGGTCGACAGTGGACTAAATTTATCCACAGAACGTAAAGCTATTTACTCAGAATAGCTGGGACACTAGCCTATTTGCTAAGGTATCCTAATTTTTGTATGTATTCAGTTATGTTTTCTAATTTGTTGCAATCAAAACTTCAAAAACATTGTACACACTAAGTACTTTTGTAATTGCTGTTGTTCTTTTCAGGCTCAAATAATTCAGTACCTAAAATCACTCTAGTCAACAGTAATGCAAAACTTTGTGTCTTCTGTATTTTTTATAGAATTATTTAAATGAACACACACTGGAACTAGTGAGTTGATTCTGGTGGGCTAACTACTTCACTAAGCAAGGCTGAGGTTAGTTTTCCAGGTTGACTGCTTCACAGAGAAAGTCTGTTAATTTAGATGGCTTCACAAATCAATACTTCAGTGCTCTTAACTGATAACTTTGTTATCATGGCAACATGCATGCAGGAAACAGGAAATACTACAGAGTAAAATTAGTGGCTGTAGACTGGGATGCAGTAGATAAAAAAATAACTAAATAATTAATAATCATCTAACTAGCTAGCTAACTAAGTAAACAAATAAATGACATTGTCACTGTTAACCAAACCATACAGCTGTAGGAAGCAAGATGCAACAGGGAAAAAACATGTAATCAGTGATCCACACTTCTTTTTTCTCATTTGCTTTTTATTGAAAAATTTAACAGCTAAACATTAATATATGATAATAGAAATATTATAAAACAAATATACACATCTAAAAGAACAATAATAAACAAATAAAATCTGAGCCCTTCATAAACAAACAATTTTATTATAAAGACCCAGAAAAGATAGACCCCAGGATTCAGCAAGCTCTGTACGGTGTGCAGGAATAGTGCAAGAGCTGCTGCACGCAATATGGCCGGGGAGCGATCCAGGAATGAGTTCCCGGGATGTGCACGAGTGCTTCAACACTATTCCTGCATGGACACAGCTCCTGTATGCTAATTGCTCCATTTGCAGGTGAAAAACATGCAAATGAGGTGAATTAGCGATCCAGGAAGCATGCAGGCATCTGTGCAGAAATAATGTAACCTGCAGAAATGTATTCGGTTACTAACCGAATACATTTCTGCAGATTACAAAATGGAGGCATGACAGCTCCAAAGAAAGCATGTATTCAATGTAGTAGGCATGCCAATGGCCAAATATATGGCCATGAAATAGTTGCAAAATTATAAAAAAAATAACTTTTATTTTTTTTGGCCAATTTTGGCCGTTTAAGCATAGGGCAGTGGTGTGCAAACGGGATCAGCCTGAAGAAAAAAAAAAGCTGGAAATAAACTTTTAAACCAAAATCAGCATTCTGCCGTAATAGTCAATGGCATGCAGAAGACAACAATATCATTGAATAGTGGTTGCTAAGGGGGAAGGCTGAGTGTCCGTCTTGTAACCGTTCATTAGCAGTCAATTTTATGCAAATGAGAGGATTGATACTGAATCACAGATTTCCCCTCAGTGTTAGCTAGCACCCAACTGGATAAGTGCAGTAATAACACGGTGCAAGCCTAAGAGGTAGGTGACTTCATAAGGGGGTATGTCATGCATGCTGTAAGCTTATTGGAGCTCTGTGGCCCATGTTTGCCCTTAGCTAAGCACAGTTAAGGAAGGGTGTGTGTATGAGGCTGCCTAGTAGTATTTACATTGCCTAAATGGGTGTGCCCACCTCGCACCGGGTTTTACACAAAAACAAAAACAAAAAAAACAGGAAATATCAGCTCTGTTCACATCTGAGCACTGGGTATGTGCGGAGCACCACGAGGCTTAAACAGGAAAGCAATGGGAAGGGAAAACAGCAGTAGGAAGGCAATCAAAGAGAACTAGCATAGGTGGCAGTTGAAATGTATCAGAATCAGACATTTACAGAGGCAGCAGCCCAGCCTAGCCCAGCACACTACTACAAACTATGCAAATACCTTTCACTCTGGTTTTTCCCACAAAATCTACACCACCAGTGTACACAGATGGGGAAGTTTTACCAAACAAAACTAACAAAATGATAGGGGCACCTGTCGCTCTCATACATCAATATGTGGAAAAGGCTTAAGATGGTGAGGATGAGAATGCTGATGACCAACCCACAGCGAGGGGAAGGAGATGAGAGTACAGACCCAGGGTAAGCTACCAAGGGCTACATGAGCTGGAGATAGTGGAGTGCTATAGGGTGGACAGGGACATCCTACAGCAAATTGTTGAGCTGTGCCAGCCACGCCTCACACACAGAACCAACAGAGGGGAACCCATCCCAGTGGATACCAAGGTATGTTTAGGCTTAAGAATACTAGCCACAGGTACCTTCCAAAGGCCAACTGGGGATACAATAGGGATCTCACAGACATCAGCATCCGGGGTGCTCCACCAGTTCCTTGATGCCATGTCAGCACATGCCAGTGAGCACATATATTTCCTCAACACCCATGAGGCATTGACCAGCAATATGCATCTCTTCCGCCAAACAGCAGAATACCCTGAGGTAGTGGGTGCTATAGACTGCATGCACATACACATCAAAGCACTACCTGATGAGCGGGGTAGGGTCTATGTAAACTGCAAGGGCTTCCCCTCCATCAACTGCCAGGTTGTGTGCGATGCCCAGGGCATTATAATGAATGTGTGTGCTGGCAGCCCTGAAAGCTATCATGACTCCCACATCTGGCATATGACACAGCTGTACCAGAGATTTGCCAGTGGGAACATCCCATATGGCCACCTAGTGGGAGATGCTGGTTATGCACTGGAGGCATGGCTGATGACACTCATCAGAAACGCACACACACTTGAACAAGAACTCCATAATGAGGCACACGCATAAATGAGAATCATAACAGAGCATGCGTTTGGGATACTCAAGTCATGGTTCCAGACATATCCAGTGGAGCCTTGCAGTACTCTCCAGCTACATGTACCCAAATTTTCATTGTATGTGCCATGCTGCATAATATGATCCTGCGGAAACAGCTGCAGCAGGAACAGCATGGGGCAGGGCCACACAGCCTCCCACCATTGCCAAGGCCAGCACAGGCACAGAGTGACTCGGAGAAGAAACAAACTGAGCCTGCTCATGTAGGCAGAAGGAGACGCACCCAGTATCCCCAGGCTTTGGCAAAAAGGCAACGCATAGCACATACATTGACATGGTAGGAACCCAGGGATTGACACCTCTTTCTGACTTGCACATACAGTAAAAGGGATGCCAAACATGACACTACCTGTGCTTTACCAAGTATAGGGAGTGTACTATGTGCATCCCACATAGTCAGCCCTCCAGCACCATCCTTAATACTGGCACAGACACAAGTAACTCACTCTTCCTATCAATTGCTGAAAAGAGTAGTATGTTCTGCTAGTCTTAGCTATGGTATGGATTTGAGCATGCAAGAGAATCAGGTGGCTGAATGGGATGGCAGCAGATAGTGGACACCTATATGGACAGCATGGAATCCATAACAAATACTGGTGTCAACAAAGTAGGAAGTACTAGACAAGTTGATAAATCCCACTGCAGTACATGTGGTGGCCCAAATGTGTGTCCATAGGACACACACATGCATGTCAGTGAGGTTCACATACCCAACAACAGCCTAAGCCAGCAAGACAGGTGTAGATGACCATAAAAAAGCCTATGCTAAGGCCTCCAATTAATGGCAATGGATAACAGCCCCCCTCCAGACATACACAGACAGACTACAACAGGTCAGGGAGTTGTATGTTAGTTCTGCAGGGTATGAAATCTGAATCTGAAATGTAGGTCAATAAATCCTAAGATCTGTACTCTATTGATATGCCTCTAGTTTACATGATAGGTCAGAATACAAAATGAAATGGAAGCCAACAGAGTACTTGAAGTACCAGTACAGTCATAGCAAATGTTTACAATTGTCAGGTGTGCCCCCCAATCCTATGTAGAAATACAGTAACATGTACGAGTAGGGTTAATAACAATGCAGCACAGATTACCTGAGCTGGCCCAATTTACAGGATAGATTGTTGCATGTGTACAGTATGCAGGGCTCTGTGTGTTGAGTTGTGTGTTGTACATTGTGTGGAAGTGGTCAGCATGTAGGCATGGTGGGTTGTGTCCTGGTGGCCTATGGCCAGTACTGTTGATGACAGGGCCATGTTCTGACAACTGCAGTGCCAACCACAATGCATCCCAGCAAGACCCAATTCAGCAGTCATCCATACTCATTATTCAGATGTCAATATCTGTCACCATCTGAAAGATGGACATGCCATGAATGTGGGCCCAAGCATACACATAGCACACAGGTGGAAGTACCCTAGACAGACTACATAAAATGCAACTGTCAACTGCACACACCTTTGGAATTTTACATACATGTTAGCAGCACATTAGTTGCCTGTGTATTATGGAATGCTGATGTAGTCTGGCCAATCACTGGCAGACCACAAAAGGCACAGTTATGAAGTAATGAGAAACTGCCTATGTCCCCGCACAAGGCAGCATAAGTGGAATGCCCCATGTATATCTGTGAGTCAGCTGCAAGAAGACTCCGTATCACACATGCACTCAGCTCACCCTACCATCATCCACAGGTTTATCACAGGTCATATCCCTGCTGTTGGGAATGAGTACAGCATGACCCCCAATTCTGTATGGGAATACCCACAGAATGAAGCATGCTGAAGAGGTGTCCTATGCAGGTGTGTCCCTACTCCTAGCTGTAAGCAGCACCCTGCCAGCATCCAGACCAGTGGATTAATATGGACAGGAACTATTGCCATTAACACCTCCCACACTTACCCTGTCACCCCAGGGGAATCCAGTGGCTCCCATCCTGGGATTGCAGGAGTGACAGAATAAACCGGCCTGCTACAGATGGCCTGCATCACTATCAAATTCCCTACAGTCCTCTGTCAAAGGCCTATGCCTCACCCGTACTGCCAATGTATGTTATCTCATGGGGTCCCAGATAAAAACATAACACAGTCCACAGAACAGAAATGCAAGGCCATGTCGACAAATCCCAGTAGCATGCCTACCATGTCCTATTGCATGAACTGTGGACCAACCCCTACATAAAGCTGGGATGAAGGGACAACTATAGTGATACTTCCCAGATATCACTCGCATAATGTTAGGAAAAGGATAGAATAACAGAGTGGGGGGTGTAGAAGCATGGATGCCATGGAGCATGTGAAGTCTGAAACTCTGATGTGTGCCCATACTACCCCTGCCTGCAAACACAGGAATGGGTGGCTACAAACTCGCTTGTAAACCACAATGTGAAGGGGAACTGACCAGATATATGAACATTGCCTCTGGGTAACCTGGGTGAATTTGTACAGCTGTGAAGTATGGCCACAGCAGGATATGACCATTATGTTATGTCAATAGATGTACAAGTAGGGGATCCTCGGCCACCACAGTATCAAGGTGCTGGACCATTTACACAGATCCATCAGCAAGTGTCTGCAGCTACCCCTCCAGAATGGAATGAGTGTGCAAGAATATGTAGGTTGCAGACCACAATACTGGATACAGCTTCATTCATCTTGTATTTCCCTGGAAATAACTGTGAGCAAATAAGTATATCTGTTGGTAGTTGATGGCATAATACATCACAGTGTAAAACAGTACATGTCTGAATATCTCTGCTAACATCAACCAGGTAACACAAGCAGCACAGACAGCAATAGTTAAAGTATCCCACTATCTGTTGCCCATTGTGACTCCATATTTTCAACTTATCTACAGATATCCTGCAGAATGAGGTTGCTAGCTGTAAGTGTAGAACACAAAATCCTGAACTGAAGGATTCACACACTCAATACTGAAGGTTATACTGGGAAGGCTCCTACACTTAGAGAAATGAAGGCCATGTTTGACAACAGTGGACTATACATATCTGTCAGTCGCAGATGTCAGTGCACACACAACACATTGCACACCATTCATGCTTTGCACACACATTGGAGAGGAATACTCGCACATATCCAAGGCCAACACACTATAATAGGTCTAACATACACACACAGAGATGTCACAAAGGGAGAAGCAGACAGTGACAAAGAGATTGCCATCATGAGGCCTGTCCCACCCACCACACATCCAATTGGCCAATATCACATGATGTGCCATTGTCAATCACTGTATACATTTGCTTTTGGTAGCCCTCAGCCCTATAGTGTCTGTGGTGCTTGTGGAAACTGTGTAACATGATAGTACAAATCAGTATTCATCTAGCACTTGTATACCCAGTCCTGTCAAATGTAAAGTTGTATGTGACTGAGTGTTGTGTGTGTGTTCCCAGAGGAATGGTTTATGGCCCATTCACACACACTGCACTTCCCATAGTTCATGTTAGCAATCATGCTGATGTCAGTCACCTTGAAATAACACTCTGGCCAATCATCACCGCCATAATCTCCATGGCACATGCGATGATGCTATAGTGTACTATACTAGTTAGGAAGGAGTTCTAATCCCAGACATGGCAACTGTAAAACTGTGTGTGTGTGTGTGGGGGGGGTAGAGATGAATAATTTTGAGGCCATTCACAGTCACTACACCTCCCATTGCCCTACTTTAGCAAGCCTGCAGATGTCAATCACCTTGAAATGCACCTTTGGAGAGGGGTTAGTCCTATAAGTGCCATGGTGGATGCGATAATTGCATAATGCTATAATGTAACATACTAATTATGTAGGAGTTCTAATTCCAGACATGACAACTGTGAAACTCTGTGTGTATAGAGATTAACAATTTGGAGGCCATTCACAGTCACTACATCTCCTATTGCCCTACTTTAGCAAGCCTGCTGATGTCATTTACATTGAAATACCCCTTTTGACAAGGGCTAGCCCTATAAGCTCTGCGGTGCATGCCATAAATGCAGAAAAATGTAGTAGTAGTAACTACACAGCTATGGGTTTGAATCTCATCTGTGGCAAGTGTGTGTGTACCTCAAAGATTGTGGCCTCATTTACAGCCAGTACACATCTCAGAGCCTGACTTTAGCAGTCCTGCGGATATCATCCAACTTACAAGTACCTGTTGCAAAGCCTAAACCATGTTAGGTCAGTGGTGCATGTGGTAAATGCATAACCATAATCATCTGTAAAGATTGTTAGATAGAGGTTTGAACCTCACCCCTGGCAAATGTCAAAGTGTGATTAGGGTAAAATTATTTTTGTGATCTCTCACCTTCTACATCACCCAATGCCAGTATTTACAAGGGCTGGTGATGTTCCTAGAAGTACCTTGGGACAACATCCATCCAATAAGCTCTGTGGCACATGCAATAAATGTGGTACATTGTAGTAGCAATACATAGTGAGGTAGGGGTTTGAATTTCAGCACTGGCAAAGTGTGTGTCTGTCATCAGTATCCTCTGTGAAGGTTGCTGTGATTGTGTAATGACAGGATGCATTGGGTCATGGGTTTTGCTAAATTATTATATTGAGGCTCTACTATATGTCACAATGTCTACCTTACAAGGACAACAGATGTCAATCAGCAGAGAGGCTGGTGTAGACAATCCATAGCCCTACATGTGACATTATGTATTGATGAACAATATAGGCAACCCTTGTATTACTCAAAAAACACTCTCCACCTATGTCTCATACACAAAAATACTTAGCTAGGCAGCAACCACTTTATTGGTAGTTCCCTGCATATTGCCCACAGATAGTAACCGCTGTGTAATTGCAGTAGACTATATGCCTGTTGACCACAACACTACCACTGACATTAGAAAGTACAATGGTGTGTAACATCTCCTGCCTGAGTGTGTGTTATCCAGCAAGTAAAAGGACATGGCACCCTGTTCCATCCCTACAATAGGCAAACAAATGCTTACAGTGGTCCTTTTGCTATGTTCTCCTCTGTACGCCTGCAACAACTGTAGAGTCTGCAAATGTAATCCACAAAGGGAATACCATGCATTATACACACGCCCTGTATGGACAGATGCCACTAACTCCACTGAATACCTGTATCATGCTATCTATGTAGGTGCAAGCACGACCTCAGTTCCATAGCCAGGTCTCCCAAAATGAGGTCAGGAATGTGACATCAGAAGATAACAATCTGTACACACAACATGGCCCAGAGACCTCAAGTACACATCCACGTGTCAAAAAACATGTGTGTGTGACATGTGCACAACCCAGACACTGTCCATTTTATGGAATGTAGCTCACATACATGGGAAACAGTGCACATCACTGGCCACCCTCAATAGTAACCCAGATGAGTGTATGGTGAATACAATACCCACCTGTGGGTCCACTCCAGGGAATACACCACTGAGCCACACTGGAGACCATTGTCATGTGGCCTGATGCCAAGGTATTCCCTTTACCTAGCATTGTACAGCTTCCAGGCCCACCCACCTACTACACACCTGTGAAGCAATGAACCTATGCATCTCAGCACTGGCAAGTGTGTGTGTGTGTGTGTGTGTGTGTGTGTGTGTGTGTGTGTGTGTGTGTGTGTGTGTGTGTGTGCGTGTGTGTGTGGAGATTAATGATTTTGAAGCCATTCACAATCACTACACCTCCCATTGACCTACTTTAGCAGACCTACTGATGTCCTTCACCTTGACATAACCCTTTGGCCATGTATTAGCTCTGTGGAACTTGTAATAAATATGTAATACTGTAGTGTAGCAAACTAGTTAGATAGGTGTTCTAATCTTGATCCTGCCAACTGTGATGATCTGTGTGTTTCCTTGACAGAGTGTGTCTGTGTGTCTCCATTGACACCTGCTTTTGTGGACATTCATATGTACTACACTTCCCTTACCCCTTCTTTAGCACTGTTGATGATGTCACTCATCTTCAAAGATACATTTGGACAACTCTCCAACATGTAAGCTCTGTGGCGCATACAACAACTGCATAACTCTGAAATAACAATATATACTCAGGTAGGGTTTGAAACTCAGTACTGGTAAGTGTGTGTATATTATCAGTATCCTGTGTGGGTGTTGTGTTGAGTGCATACTGACAGGATCCATTGCAGTGTGGGTTTTGCTACATCATTATATTGAGGACCTATATGTCCCATTGTCCACATTACAAGGCCAACAGTTTTCAAACACTGTAGAGAGGTTGTTGTAGACAATCCTGAGCCATAAATGTGTACAGCAATGTGCAATTACTTTGTGACAGTATGGAGTAGTAAAGAATATAGGCAACTGTTATAATACCTAGATACCACTCTCCACCCATGGATCATACACAGACACACTTGGCTCTTGCTGTCTTACACCATTCCTTTATTACTTTGTCTCTGTTTCTGTCTCTGTCTCTGTCTCTCTCTCTCTCTCTCTCTCTCTCTCTCTCTCTCTCTCTCTCCTTCTCTGGTGGATGTGGAAAAGTACATCTGTTTTGCATAGGCAGCAGCTTGAGTTTTGTAAGAAATGCTCATGATCAGCTGATGGCCTGTGCACAAATTGCAGTCCCCCACTTGCTAATTGCATGTGGAACAGCTGTGGTATCCTTCCTATAGCCAATTGCATGGAAACACACTCCTATAACTAAGCACTTCATGTGGGTGTTGGTCCTTTTCTTTCACTGTGAGCAGGACTTCATGTGAGTGTTTGACAAATAGTATCACAGAGGGTAGTTGGAAATACCTCTTACAACATACACTGTGGAGATAGGCCAACAAACAGGAGGGGGTGTTCCAGACATGGGGACATTGAATGTAAGTATTGCTGTTCTACATTTGAAGTAATACTGGTTTAACAGGGTTTGTGTGGCTATGGCTGTTCAACATGATTTAAAGTCTGGCATGACAGGGTTATGTGGCTGAGGAAACTCTCAACTGTAGGGCTATCTGAAGACTGTCCAGAGTTTGGAGTCTAACATGTGTTGTGTTACTCACACATTTCATATCTTTAGATATGCAGTAGCATACTCTGATGATTGCAGTCAGTACATGGTGACATCCATGTGAGTTACTGACTTCATATCCCTCAGAAGAGATATGTCACAACAAACCCTGTTACACCAGGAAATTTCTCAGATTATCACAGCAACATGTCAATACTGGCACTGTGTTTGTGCCTCTGTCCCCCAAGTCTGTCACCCTTTGTCCATATGTCATGCAGTAAGAGGTGCATATGTACAGTATATCATTATTTACTGACATCATACCTGGTAACAAGCCAGTGAGATATCAGAGTGCTAGACATGTTAGGTATTGTAGGCCTCATATTTGAGGATGAAACCTGGACATTCTGTTGTAGTGTGTACAGTAGTGAGGTCTGTGTACTTATACTGATTGTTGACAGAGTGTGTATTGTGAATATGTTACTTGGCCTGTGTACAGACTGTGGTAGATGTCATTGTCCTTGGTTGTGTTCTATCTGATGTTGCATGCTGCTCCAGTTTATGGTACCCTATCAGCATACATGTTTGTAGGGCCAGACTGACACATGTCCCATACCACAGTCAGGCATCAGACTACACTGTGTATTGGCCCAGTATATGTAGGGTTACTATGTGAGTGGTTCATATGAGGGTGGTGTTGCACACACAGTACATATACTTTAATATTACTTAGGCTTACCATAATGTGACTGTGACTGTGTTTGGATTGGTTGTGGGTATGCACTCTCACACTGGTGTCTCTTACTCTATGCTGTTCCATGCCTGTAATGCCTGCTATATTTGCAAGTACATATGTATTCCCCCAGAGGAAACTTGGGTAAGTGTTGTGGCAGTCTGCCTATAGTTTGAACAGTGCTTTCTGACATGCCTAACAGCTCAGTGTATTTACCTAGTGTGATGTTATGCCCAGATATCTGTCAGATGAACTGCTGCCTGGCCACCATAACTGTTGTGTATGTCCGAAAAAGCAGTGGGATGGTGTAAAGATGTATGTCACTAAGTAGTGTGGAGTATGTTTGCTTGGGACCTGTGCTCCTCTGGTTAATATGTGTTAGGCAGACAGGAGTGTGTGAATTCATCAACTGTGTGAGCTTATCTATTCCAGTATTTTTGTGATATCCCCATTTACATGGCTGTAAATATCCACTTTGTCAAGCTTGGTCCACAAATCTTGCACTAAGGAGTTCAGTGTATACCTCTGCACTGACCAGATTGTGTCAGACTGTCCATGTTTATTGGTCAAATCTTTGCTGTATTCCACAGGATCATTACTGTGATTTGTGTGGTACTTCACTATGATGATCTTATGATGTCTGTCAATAACTCATGGCGTACATGTCAGTATCAGAAGTGACTTCCCACACAACATGTCTGTTAACACAACCCCCTGTTACTGTAGCAACATTCCACATTTATACCTACAATACTTACATGACATCCCCTTGCACTAAGATTTTGTGACTATTGGTGCTGAGGTATGACTCCGATACAGTGTTATGGGCATATGTTTTTTATACATATATATATATATATATATATATATATATATATATATATATATATATATATATATATATATATATATGTATATATATATATATATATATATACAGATCTATATAAATATGTATATAAATATATATATATATATATATATATATATATATATATATATATATATATATATGTGTGTGTGTGTGTGTATGTACATATATATATATATATATATATATATATATATATATATATATCCATATCCTTATTATGTGTAGACATGACTGTTGTATATACCTTCCCAGATGTATTACACCATATTTATCTGATATGTGTATATTTAGATATAACAACATACTTGATTCAACACTAATATCACTAACAAGTACTACACAATTGTAGAAGTCAAAGCAATTGTTCAATACTATTCATTATGTGTACTGGCAGATATATAGGAAAAAACAAGAGCCATCCTCATACCTGTGATGGCTTAGTGGTTAACTGCTGTGATTATAGTATGCAGGGCCCTGGGTTTAAAACCTGCAAGGGCTGTTTATTTTGTTGCTAGGCAGAACAAGGGCTGTTGGATACAGAGTGGTTAAGGCAGTTTTGAGCAGCTTTAAGCATGTTTGCGCAGGTTTGCCTGACTGTAAGTGCTGCTAACATACGGTTAAACAGATAGGTGCTTACACTGTCTAGGCTTCGTTTACCAGTGCGTAAATCAGCTTAGCATTTACATTTAAGCAATGGTTACACCTGTTAAGCATAGCTTAGCCTTGGTAACCATTGATCACATTACAGTCTGATAAAATAGCAGGGTAATGACATCTTTAATAAGTGTATTTAATTCCATGTACATAACATGCTTCTATGTGCTGTCATTACAGTAGCAAGGGATGTGAGTATACTGTCTGGGACACCTGAGTATATATGGCTAGTACAACAATCTTTTCCTTTTGTATGTGTTTCATACATGGGTAGTATCCCAGGTTATATGCAGTCACACTTGCATGTATTGTATCATTACATTAATACTGTTAACAGTGCTTTCCCAAGTAAGAGTAGATTGCAGATTGTAGTACTGGAACCATACACCTCTGCATGCAAAGCTGAACTCTGAGTACTGCCTATCATGTTCTTGGTGTGTGAGCTGTGTGTTATTAAGTACTTGCTACTGGATATTGATCTGATTTGTGGATATTAACTGTAGACTACTATGTGTATAGGACATGTCATTGAGGGCTGCTGTCATGTAGTAATGGCATACCTATCAGTGTGAGCCATCTATCTGTCAAAACATTAATCCTAATGCTTAACCTGTTAGCTATCTGATTTCTGTCTGTCCTCTGTACATATGTGCAGATGTCAGGTATCCATCTGGGCTGCTCACAAGCAATGTATGCTTGACTGACACTGACATGTCTGCCAAGCTGTGTTATGAATACCACAGCTAGGAAACCCCACCCTGTATGCACCACATGCTATGGATACCTCAACTAGACTACCATAGTCAACATAACATGCTTGGGTACAGGTCTCCAACCCAGACACTGGCCATGTTATGTAATATATGGTGCATACATGTCAATTGGAGCACCTCACTGGCCCTCTACAAGAGACAACCAGATGATTGGATGTTGCGCTTAACTGTTACCCTGAGGATCACTCACGTGGCATCAGTTGATAGATGACCTGCTGACAAATGTCAGGTGGCATGATACCACTGTACCCACATCCCACTCTCTTCTCATCTTTCCATGGACAATATCCTGGTACACACCTAGGAACACCTGCACCTATGGACCCTAGCACTGACATACATGTCAGTGTGCATTGCTGAGAATAACAGTGTCTGTGTGTTTGTAAACCTGCAGTTGATAATACCCTTAGGACCTTCTCACACACTGCACCACTCTATTTCCATAGTTAGAAATGGCTGCTGCTATAATGCACATTAAATGTACCTTGTCACACTCTTCACCCTATTGGCTACCTGGAGCTTGCAGTACCGGCACAACACTGTTGTACAAATGGCTAGATATGCATGGGTTACCCTCCGAGTCCTGACAAGTGTGTATGTGTACAAGTGTGTATATTTGTAGGATACAGCATTCTGAGGCCACATTCTCCAAATACAATACACCTGGCCATACAGTATAAGGCATAGTGATGTTGCTGACATTAGGAGAGCCATGACAAACCATCACACTACTATCCTTGTGGCATGTGCAATAAGTGCATATCCCTGTAGTAGCACTGATGAGATAGACAAGGGGTTGTATTGCAGACCTGGTCAATGTATGATTGTGGGCATGTCAGATTATTATCATGGGTTTCAGTGAGTAAAATATCCAATGTGGGGTGTGGCTGTTGGGTATACTATCGTTACACCATGGTACCCCCAGTACATGTCCCAAGGTCCACTGTATGAAGACCACTGTCACCATCAACCATACAGGTAACTGAGTATACTATCCAGCCCAATGATCCATGTTCTGTGTGCAAATTATCTGTAACAGAATTGACTCACTGACAAGGTAGTTAGTACTGAAAAACTCAGGTCTCTCAGATGTGTTTATGACTGTTATGTGTTTGTCAATGTGCATATGACAGTATGGCATATTATGTTTTGTCCATTAACACCCAGTACATCCCCCATTACCATACTGTACAAGGCCTGGTGATGTTCCTCACTTAACAAGAGACTCGGGGCACACCTCATCCTAAAAGCTGTGTGGTGTGTGCAATTAAGGCCAAACACATTAGTATCAATAAGCACCTATGTAGGGGTTCTACTCTCAGTGTTGCCAAGTAAGTGTATGTGTGTATGTGAAGGGATCTACTTCAGTTTGCAGAATATACATGTCCCAGAAGGTCATCTGTCCAAGAACTGACTGGCAAATGCTAACTTTTCAAAGGAATCATGTCATGGAAATTCATTCCATCAAAACTAGTAGTAGATGTATAAATGCCCTCTTCCCCACTGTATAGCTGTGCAGTAATACTGGAGTTGGTATATATAGTTGGTTGTTGATGTTGTGGACACAGCCACCCTCGTTGGGGTTATTTTTGTGTGTATCCCCACACTTAGTCTGCTGTAATACTGTACAGTGTATGTTAACAGATTAGGTAATCATCATTCACACTATGTGCAGCT
This sequence comes from Protopterus annectens, assembly GCF_019279795.1. Taxonomy (NCBI): domain Eukaryota; kingdom Metazoa; phylum Chordata; order Ceratodontiformes; family Protopteridae; genus Protopterus; species Protopterus annectens. Next base: position 1,699,538,279 of record NC_056725.1, on the reverse strand, counting down.
TTACACCACTCCACACCCTCCAAAGTGTAGAGCTGTGGCACCCACACCAGCACACCTATGTTTACCAATGCTGGGATTACACTACATTTGGGAAGGGGAGATACACCCTGCCACTATCATTGTCAATGACATTAAAGTAGCAGACTGATTATTTACTGATGTGATGTTTTGCCTGTTATGTCTTGGTGGAATTACATAGGCTAAAATGGGTTCACTGCAAAATTAAGTACATCCATGTGTACAGTATTCTCTGTGTATTGCGTCAACACCAAAGCCTTTGTGTGTGTGTGTGTGTGTGTGTGTGTGTGTGTGTGTGTGTGTGTGTGTGTGTGTGTGTGTGTGTGTGTGTTATGCACAAACATGTGGTATGTGCCACACAGTACACTTACCATTGTCCACTGTAGAAGGGTTGCTGACATCAGCCACCATGCAGTCAGCTGTATACACCCCTCAGACCTATCAGCCATGTGGCACATGCAGTAACGCTTATACAGACCTGTTACTTGTGTTCAGCTGTACCCAGGATATGACACAGTCAATGTGTCACCGCAGTGCCATACCCCTTGTAGGAAACAACAGCAGACCAACATCCTGCTGACACATAGACACCTACAACACAAAATGAATACATTATGAAGACCAGTATCAGTCAGTGTTAATAACAGCTATAATGCATCTTGGCTGAACAGCTACACATCCTGACATGTAAGCATTAAACTTTCCTGCTGAAAACATGTTACACAGCATTACATTGCTGCACCTTAGTACATTCACTGTGTGCATCAGAACCATATTAGCCTTTTTCTGCATTGACGGTATGGATGACAGAGATGTGACACAGGTATCATCATATGCACAGGGTGTGTTTTGGGTTTACCAGACACCTAGGCTGAGCCATTTGGTTGACATCATGTGTGTGTATTAATTGGGCTGTGCAGATGTGGTGTGTGTAGGTATGGAGGTGCCCTAGCTGTGTTGGTGATATGTGTGTGTGTGTGTGTGTGTGTGTGTGTGTGTGTGTGTGTGTGTGTGTGTGTGTGTGTATGTATGCACACAGTTTGGCCATGTGGCTGCCCTACACAGGGGTTTGATGGACAGCTGCAGACCGTACATGGCAGGGTGTGCAGTTCACCGTCTCCAGCCACAGACACAAGAACTGTGCCTGCCAGGGGTCCCATGGACACTACCAGGTACAAGGCCAGATGTGGTACTCCCCCTGATAATGGCACATGTCTGCTGGATCTAGGTCCCTGTTGGGACCAGCCAGGGCCATGTGCACGTGGCCTGCTGTGTTGTGGTGTGGACAGCACCCCCCCTGCAGTGCTGGTGCTGCCACTACAGGAGCAGCTCTGACTTGTTGCATGTCCATGTAGACCTCCACCTGTTGGTGTTGCTGACCTATGTCCACGTGGCTGTCACACTACTCCCACCATATGCTCTAACATGGACATTGCATGGTTGAGGATTCTCACCATCTTTCCCAACCGTCTATCCAGGACCTCTGCAAAATAATGGTGGGTACCTGCGAGATCACGGATGCTGTCAATAACAGAAGAATGAGTAGCCCTCTGGAGCCTAAGACCCTGTCTGGTGTAACTTTCCATACGTGCCTGTGCCTCCATGATGGGCTGAAACATGCATCTTGTTATACCTGCTGTGGCACTTCCGCCAGAGGCATGATGGCCAGCAGCCCTCCTATGAGCACCCCGGTACATCTGCCTGTGTGGTACCTTGCCGGTCATATGGCAATGGCTACTCTGTACAGACACACTTGCCATAGTCCCCACACTGTCCTGTTCCATGCCACTACCCAACAACTGCCCCTAATCTATGGCCACTGGCGATGGGGTATGTATAGGCAATGTGACTGTGTGTGGAGATGGGGTGGATAACAGTGGGATGTCAACCGATGGCACAGCTTCAGCCTCCACACACACACACACACACACACACACACACACACACACACACACACACTTACAGGTGAGGTGGCAAAAGATATTACACAGACTTCTCATTACCCAACTGTCAACATGCATGACATATGGCACTCAACAGCATGCACTGCAGCTACACTCAATCCCTGACAACACCACCTGTGCCTCACCATACCTATCATCATTGTCAGAGTTTGTATAGGCACTAACATCAGTTTGCCTGCAGGAGGGACCCTGACCCATCTCACCACCTGTGAGGGGAAAACAGAAAATGTACTTTAAGGCCTGTACATCATTGCTTCCCTCTACACACACTCACACACGCACACACACGCACACACACACACACACACACACACACACACACACACACACACACACACATACACACACACACACATACACACACACAGGTAAGGTGGCACAAACATATTACACAGACTTCTCATTACCCAACTGTCAACATGCATGACATATGGCACTCAACAGCATGCACTGCAGCTACACTCAATCCCTGTTACAAACATTATACATCTCTGTGATGCATGAGTTGTGTTAGTAGGTGATGACCCTTCCCCTGGGACACACTGCACCCATGTACACAGTATTGCTGTCCACCTGTTCAGCACCCTGCCATGTATTGTGCACCATAATTCACAAATGTACACACCATTGTTGAATGTGTATATGTGCAGCAGTTTTGTTTGCTCTGTTGCTCACAGCCCTCATGTGTTTGTCTGACACATACCTGAGTTGATATGAGGACATATGTCAATAGTGAATGCCTGACGTCTGATTTGCAGATCTCATCATTAGCAGTGCATGTATGAGCAATAAAATCCAATTATACTGACAACCTCCAAAGATTACTGTGGCTAAGAGGAGTGTACACACCCTTATTGACATGCCACCCTCTTCCCTGTTATGCCACCGGGCCACAATACATCATATGTTAACATTACACATACCTGATATGTGACATATGACCTGTGCAATCAAATGCAGTATCAAACAAATGTGTTAGTTGTGCAGATGTTGATTGGGATGCATACAATATGTGGGTTGCATAAGTGTGCACACTCTTAACATGATGGTTTGTTGCAGCACTTGTTAAGTGAACTACTGCAGTCACTATTCCTGGAAGGTGCATACTAGCATGGCCCATTTTCACTTGCCATTATTTGGTCACTCCGCCCTACAAATGTCCCCCAACTCTGCCAGATTGCAAGGTCAGCACATGTCCACAGCCCTTGGAGGTCACACAGTGCCTTCACTATTGCTGTGGAGTCAGGGTTATGTCTGGCACAATGCATGACCTTGACTGTGTACAGATACAGCCATTCTTAGCAAGCTTTAGATGTATGCTTCAATTCACTGTTGTGTTTCAGGATATCAACTCTCCCCATCCTCAGCCTTTTTGCAGATGCTTGACAACTATGGGCAACACATGAGTGTCATTTTGCAGGGTCCCAAATTCAGCCATGTCTACCAGCCTAGTTCATGCTATTGAACAACAAACTTACAGGTGTACACTTGCACTAGCAAGGTAGAGATGGGGATGGGGAGCCTGAGGTAGAGTGAGGTGTTGCTTGTGCAGCACATGTATCTTTATTAATACTGTCTGTAGGTTTCAGCCTTGGTCTCGGTACACCGTTACATATTGCAACACATGCGTGTGGGAGACTTGATGCTATGCATATTCTACCTGTAGACAGCCCTGGATGATGTCTCCTGTGGAACAACTCTTCCATCTGATTACCCTAATCCATAGGCCAGACTTATGCAGAGTCCAGGTAATTGTCGACATAGGTACTGCACAGGCAGTACTTGCTAGACATTCCTGAAAGTCCCCAGTGTTGCCACATGCGTCTGGGCAGCCTCCATGACCAGTTTGCAACATATGTTGTCATCTGTCTTGGATGGTCATCTGTTTATTTTCCAAAAAAATGGTGTGCCATACTTCATTGTCACATATATGCTTGTCTGCACTGTTTGCCATGGTATATGCAATGGCGAGGTAAGGCTACGTCTCCCACTCCTGAGTGCTACCTTTTGGATATGGGATCCATTTCATGGTTTGTAAGATGTGTGCAAGCTATGGCTGCCTCTGTTGCAGGTGAGTGGGCAAATGTCATGGACATACTTCTTGGACAGCAGACCATTACTTGGTATGACATTGAGGACCCATACTTGATGGAAGGTGCAGACTCAAGATGAGTGAATGCTGCAGTACCTCAAAAGCTGCTTTCACAATATGTTATTTGGAGTGTGTGCACACATATGCTTCCATTGTTTGTTAAGGTATGTATTCCCCATATTCATTGTCCTAACATAGGATTCTATCTTACACATTCATTGCTCATGTTATGATCACATTACAGGTTGTAGAAGTTGTGGAATGTGGTATTGTGATATGCTGTTGTGTAGATCTGTAACGGTTGCCATTGTAATACTGGTATATACACTCACTTTTGTAGCCACTGTCTAAGGGTAATGTTTCAGACATGTCCCTACTGTAGGCCATGTGTCCCACCATTATGTTCATCTCTGTCCATACATCATGCACTGACAGGCTGTTAGTTATACTGCAGGACTCTTACATACCCTTCAGATATGCCACCATGGTCACCACTGTGATGCAGTGCAGTTAACAGCAACAATAAGTGAACATGTACAGCAAGCATTATGGGTAGGTGTGTTAAATGTGTGCATGGCAAATGCCATGGCCATAACATGGCTGGTGTATTAGCAAACCTGAAGAAAAGACATCCATGCTCACCAGCTACAGGCTGCTGCCCCAGAGATATACTAGAGGGACCTACATAGTTGTGTGAGAGATGTGATGTCAGTAGCCACACCTGTGGCATTGGTACAAGGTGGGAGCAGCATTTCAGTACATCAACAGTACAAACCCACAATACTACAGATTATGCACATATGTTCATTACTACACTGCAGCGACTGACACTGTTATCTGACATATGCATGAAGATATTTTACAGATGAGGATGGATAGGCAACATTGGTCTACTAATGTGTCCTGGGGCCTTACCTGAATGTTTCTTGTCCATTGTGTGGGTAGCACCCACCTCCACAATGCTATCTGCAGGTTCTTGACTTTGCTGGTGGGCTGGTGCCCCAAGGCTGTCGGGGAGCTCCTCCACATATGTCAGTGGGGGCTGGATGGCATGACCCCCACCTGTGGATAGCTGGTTCCTCCTAACTGCAGCAGCACACTGACGGACATGGTGGATGAAGTCAGTACAACAATATCACACCTGCTCATAACTGCGGTTATGCAGGCTGACATCATTTACCCTGTGGATGAGCTTGTTCCACAGGGCAGTCTTTTCCTGCAGATCATGGGCCATACACCCAAAGAGAGTTGCATGGTGATGCACCAGGAAGTTGATCAGAATGTTGTTCTCTTGTGGGGTGAACACTGGCAGTCTCTCTCTCTTGACATGGTACCTGCAAGACATAAACAGGTAAAAAGGTCTGTGAACCTCATACTGCAAGGATATCATAGTTGTTAATTGACATCTCTCTCCCCCCATTATATCTGCATAACTAATGTGACCGCACACATCAGTGGGTATGTTTACACCAAATCTTCTGTTGGGACAAATATCCTATTGTGCAACAAATAATGAAATTGGTTGCTATTCATGTTCCATGTTGAAACACTATCATTGGTGGCCTGTTGCTTACAATGTAACCTGCATGCTATTGGAATGGCCACTGTGGTTCCATATATCCATGTGTTCTGTTTGATATGCAGCTGTTAGAAATCTGGTGTTCTGGGTTACTGGAAATATGTAGGCATGCTGTTATAACTAATCCTGGATTGTGTTGACTATTACTACCCACATATGCTCTAAAACTGCAATATAATAGCACTTTTGGGAAGGCTGTTCCCAGCAGAACCACCTCTCCCACCTCACCTGGCCATGGCTCCAAGCCACAGCACATCTGGGACCCAACCCAGGACCTCATCATCTGCTGGTCCTGCACTACCTTCAGGTGGAACCACCTCAGGGGATGGAGCATATCCCTATGTGGGACTGCACACAGACAGGATGCTGTGACCTGAAGTCAAGTCCAGGGTCTGGTGCATAGGGATCTCTGCAGAGAATTGTTGAATCTGCTACACCACCTTGAGGCCCTCATGACATGTGTAGAGGTTCAGCCTGCCCCTCCTGCTCATTTCCCCAGCACAGCCACCTTCAAGGCCAGGAAGGTGCAGTGGTGACTACCCATGGGTGGGGAACTCAGCCTCACTGTTTCTATTTGGGGACTCATGGGCTTCCAATTTCCAAACACCCCTCCCTGTCCAAGGTGTTTACCCACCACATGTGTTATATACCACCCCTGTATGCTGTCTTGTCTGTCATATCTGTCTTCCGAACCAACATACCTCCCCAAATATGCTTACTATCCTTCCCTAACATCCCGCTCTCACCTTAACACAAAAAAGGCAATCTGTTACCAACACAAATGTCACACCATACATGATTGTCCATTTCGCACCCACTTACAACTGCTTACGGGTGCATTATTTACTCTGTATCTAACAGCCCTTGTTCTGACCAGCAAATACATTATCAGCCCTTGCAAATGTGTAACCTAGGACCCTGCACACTATATCCACATCAATTTACCAGTAAGCCATCTGAGCTGCAGATATGTGTGATGTACTTTCAAACATATCATGCAGCACAGTCATTCAAGTGTAGGGGAAATGTATGTATTATACATATATATATATATATATATATATATATATATATATATATATATATATGTATATATATATATATATATATATATATATGGAATCACTACTAAAATCTCGAAATTCCACAATCCCAAGGACTAGAATCTTGAGATTGCAGAATCTCGAACATGAAAGCAAAACATTTTCTAATGTATATGCAGGAGGCAAGCCCCCCTTCACCCCCACACCCCCTGCAACTTAAATATATAAACTCTGAGATAGCATTACCGTGGAGTGAACAGCAAAATAGTGCCATGCAGAGAGCAAAATAATGCCATTCACTCCACTGTATTGCAATCTCGGAGTTGGTATATTTAGGTTGCAGGGGGGTGTGTGGGGTGCAGGTGGCCTTGCCCCCCTGCATATATGTTAGAAAATGTTTTTTTTTTGTTTAGTTTTTTTTTTTTTTTTTATCTTCAAGATTCCGCTATCTCGAGATTCTGATCCTAGGGATTCAGAGTCTCGGGATTGTGGAATTTCGAGATTTAGTAGTGATCCCATGTGTGTATATATATATATATATATATATATATATATATATATATATATATATATATATATATACATTGATAGATAGATATAGATATATATCTGTCTGTATATATGTAGACATACATGTATGTGTATATATATATATATATATATATATATATATATATATATATATATATATATATATATATATATGGAGTGCCTTCAGACATCATGTCCACACTCTGAACCTCCTTCCTCAACTGCTGCACTGTTCTGCCTTGCTACAACACAGAGCATCACATGTGGACACAACCTAAAATTAGGGGGGGATATATAGGGACAGATCGCAGATAGGCTTATTACAAACCTATGAAGTTTGTGCATGATACATTTCACATTAGCATGACTGTTCTGAAGGTGGTGGGGTCTGACACTCATGTGTCTGTCATGACTTCATTACTTCCACCTTCAGCTATTTGCCAGACTAGTATACATGTTTGGAGGAACAGAACAAACACTATGATGGTTTACATCTTGTCATTCTGTGCAGATTCACACAGTTGACAGGTATGGCCCACTGCCTACAGAGCCAGATGCTATGTCCATAGCAGTTGTTCAGCAGGACATCATTACAGCAAGTCTTTATGGCACATATCAAGCTTTCAAAATCATCTGTCCCATTATTACAGACCAAGTACTACATTCAAATACATGCTGACATGTTTCCCATACCTGTTTTAGTAGTACACTCTTTTCTGTGTTGCACCTCAGGATGTCTCCCTTGTTTGTTTGTTTTTTCTTTTTAATATTACGTTTCTTTTAACATTATTTCTGTTTTTGCTGCTTTTTTGTTTGTTTCTCTCTTTCTCTCTCTGTCTCTCCACTACAGGGATCGAGCTGGTTTGAATTGGTTGCCGCATGACTTTTGTAGATGATGCTCATGATCAAGCGATAACCTCTGCACCAATTGGTGATCCCCACTTGCTAATTGCATGCAGCCAGCTGTGTAGTACTTCCAGTAGCCAATGTCATAGCAATCCACTACTATAAATGACTACATCATGTGGACGTTGCCCCTTTACCTTTCCTTTATGGAAGACATCCTTCCTGTGTGTGGGCAGCAGTGTTACAGACAGCAGGTAGCAATACCTCTTGCAAATGGACTTGTGGACACAGGCCAAATATATGTCTGTATAACGTTCCAGACATGGAATGTAGTCCTGTCTCCATAGCTCTCAACTGTGGGCCTATCTACATGAAGGCCAGAGAATTGGCTGTTATCTTTTGTCTGTTCACCACACAAGTCTTGTGTCTGACATATCATTGGCATTATCTCTGTTGATTCCAATCTGTACATGGCAACATCCATTTGTGTTTCTGACTTCATATTCCTGAGTAACGTATGTTGCAACCAATTCTGTAACACCAGCAACTTTTACAGTGTATAACAGCAATATTGCAAATATAGCCCTGTGTTCCAGCCTCTGTCCTCCACATATATACCAGGCTTTGTCCAGATGTCATGTAGTAAGAGATTGTTAGGTAATGGCCTATCAGTATTTAGTGCTGACATTCCTGCTATCATTCCAGTGATGTTGTGGGCTTCCACACAAATTGTGGGGTAGGGTCCATATATATGAGGGCAACAGTTGGACAAAACGTGTGTGACCTTGTACAGTCTGGAGGTCAGTGTATGGAACACACTGTTATATGCCCTTGTAAGACATTTTATGGGGGAGGGTTATTAAATGTTTTTAACCTAGGCTGTTACAACATGTGAGGGATATCAGTGTTAAGAAACATTGAGGTATATGGCTGTACATTTTCATACATTTCACCATGGGAACAGTGGTGGGCTACAGCTTACTGTCTTACACACAGTTCTGTTTGTCAGTGTGATAGTGACGTTTTAAGTTAAACATTGTTATGCAACAGATACACTTACATTGTGACAAATAATACTTTTCCCCCAATGGTTGAGTACAGAGTGTAATTGGACGCTGCTGAACTACATCTGTAATTAAGTGTTGATTGGTTCTTATCTTCAAGGCAAGTGTATTTTTACTGTTGTAATACTTGAAGGCCTTAGCCTGGACAGCAAAGTATGTCATGTTTTTCACATTACTGCATCAAATGTTTTGTTTGAGAGTTACATTAATCAGTTATTATGTATTTTAAACACCTAACTGCTATAAGAAATGGCATAAACAATTAAACAGTATACAAATAAACATTTCTGTGTATGCAAACTTTTGTGTGGTGTTATGTCCTTTGCATTGTGTGGGGATATATGTTTCATGCAATAATTCTCATCTGTAGGAATAAATCCAACACTGGACATTTTAAAAGGTGGCAAATGTAGGAATAATGGTCATTTGATATGCTGTGCACCCTCTATATATACTCTTCTTATACATATCTATAAGTACTAACATCTTTATATGTGTATATATATATATATATATATATATATATATATATATATATATATATATATATATGTATATATATATATGTGTGTGTGTGTGTGTGTGTGTGTGTGTGTGTGTGTGTGTGTGTGTGTCTATATATATATATATATATATACATATATATATATATATATATATATATATATATATATATATATGTGCATGTGTAAATGTATCATTGGAATGATTAGTGCTTCCACATTGTACATTCTCTATGTTTGACTGGCTGTTCTGCATATGTTACAGATATCATCCTGACATGTTGCACCTGAAATGGCTTACTGTTAACTTGTTGTGGGTGCTGTGCAGGGTCCTGGTTTCAAGTCTTGCAAGTGCTAGTTATTGTGTAGCAAGGCCTATCTGTTCTGCTGTGGAGGAAGGGGAAATGGTAATAATTACAAGAGATCCCTAATTTGGGCCCCTTCGCCCCCATTAACCGTGTGTTTGGTCAGATGTTTTGCACTGAGAGGTTCAGATTGTGGTTCCAATGTGCGAATGCAAATATATATATATATATATATATATATATATATATATATATATATATATATATATACGTTCATAGGTTCATAGGTAGGTACTAGGCTATTGGCCTTAAGGCCTATATAAGCCTGGCCAAAAAGTAGCCTGGCTTTCGCCACCCAAGAAAATTATTTTCCTGTGCCACTGTCGAGCAGACTCACAGAAGTGATCCCCAGGGTGAATTTCCTATCTCCATTTCAATCATTAAGATTTTTGTTGAAGAGTGCTAATGAGGAGCTTTGTTTGATATAGATAGGTAGTTTGTTCCAAAGTATGGGAAGTCTCTGGGACAGGAATCTATCCCTCCAGCATATTCTGTTTATTGTGGTGACAAGGTTTGGGTCCCTAGAGCATGTAGCTCGGAGGGATTGGGATTTCTTTAAGTGGAGCATGTCTAAAAGCTCTGGGTTTGACATAGCTTTGTGTGTTAGGCAGAGATCGCCTCGGAGTAGGCGATATTCAACTGAGTAAAGCTGCAGTTTTTTGAGATGGTCTGCGTAGGGCATCTGTTTGAGGCTGGTAATCCTCTTTGTGAGGTATTTCTGCGTCCTTTCCAGTTGTTGTAGAGGTCTTGTGCAGTACATACCAAAAGGAGCGTTGTACTCTATAATGGGTCTAATG